>NW_012136080.1:12878943-12894486 GCF_000956105.1 Propithecus coquereli
ATGGGGAAAAGGACCACAGAAGCACTCAACTAGTAGTAGTACCAATATATGAACCCAGGTAGTCTGACTCCAGAGTCAGTACTCTAAAGCACTATGCTCTACTGCCCTTTTAACATAAGCTTAAAAATCTATACAAACTTTAAAATCACTTTGCTTAGTTTATTTCCAACCCAACTCCCAGAACTCTCTCAAATCTACTGGAATTATGACTGGTATTGTAAGAAAATTATACATTACTTTGGGAAGAATTCACATTTTTACAATCTTTTCAGCTAGGAACATAACATTGCTCTTTACTTTTAAGATCTTATTTTAGGTAATTTAACAAAACATTATGATTTTCTTCTGTACTTTCCTGTTGAGTTCATTCCTATGTATTTTTAAACAGAATTTGAGGATACTTTGACTAGTTTAGTTCTATCTTCCTCACTCCCTCCATATACTTATTTATGTTGAAGACCGGTAGATGTAGGGATTAAAGAGACAGAACTAGCAATAAATTAAAAGAAAAATATAGTTAATCTATGAAAGTATAAAAGTTTCCATTGATTATTTTAAAATTTTAAAACAAATTGAGGAAAAAGCAATGAAAAGGCAAACAAAGATATAATGACATCTTATGCTTTATTCTTTACTAAAATTATCCTTAATAGGTACATATTAATTCAATCATTTTTTAGCATTTTAATTGTCTTAGAAAACAACCATAAACTTCAGATTGTCTTAGAAAACAACACATGAAAACACTTTAACTTTTCCAACTATACCCTTATGATCCAATGCCTAGTAACATAAAAAATACATTCTAAGTGGAAGCAAAACAAACCAAAAAAATACACGAAAGTTTTCCATTCAATAATAAATAAATTTCTATTTTTATAGTTCTAGAAATTCATATTTTCCCCCATTTGGCTGGCTGTAAAGGAATCACAAGATTATCCATGAACTAAATGCATTTTCTTTTATTTTAGGAAGAAAATCTAGTCCCACGGAAAGTGAGGAGAGAGAGAACATTTAAGAAAAGAAACAGGAGTTCTTTAAATCTGTTCTGGTTCTAGGGTCAGCCCTATTCTAGACTCATGCCTAAAAGCCAATTAAGAAAAAAAAAATAGAAATATTCTTCTGGATTCACAAAAGGTCATGAAGAATAGAAACATTCTCCTAGTACATAGTAAAAACCATAGCAGTGCTGGAGTATAACCCAAGTATACACAGTGTGCGATTCCATCCATTTTGTTAATTTATCATTTGAAACCATCAATTTAGAAACTTGCCTTGAATGGGAAGATAAGGTAAACTCTAAAGCAGTTGAAACTTAACTGAAATTCCTTTTGGGTTATGACAGCAAAACCACATAATAAAATTTAAAGCAAAGCAAGCCTTAAGCCACAGACAAGAACCAAAGAGCCAAATTGACGGAAACAAACACATAGCTGTTCACAGCATGAATTATCAGACAAGTATACAACTTTCTAACTCTTGGGAACCCACCTTGCACATCATCTCCATTTCCTCACTACTGATTTTATTCTTTCACCTTGAACTATGGTTTCCCTCTTTTATTGTCACTGAAAATAAATGCTTTAAAGTCATCAATGACCTAAATCATCACAAAATCTTTGCATAGTCCTTCTTCTTCTCTGCTATATATGAGATTATTAGCCATAACTCTCTTGAACATCCTCTTTACTAGGCTTGTAAAGGCTATAATTATCTGATTTTTTTTTTTTTTTTATAGCTAGCTTGCTCTTTCTGCTTTTGTCCTCTATCCACAATCTTTAACTCAGCCATGGGCTCTTTCACTCCTTATAAGCCATCTTCCTCATTTATATTTTTACTGTCATTTCTCATAGAGACCACTGCAACAATTATATATCTGGTCTTCTGTCTATTCCAAACCATATTAATAAAATGCATTCTTTTTCAAATATGCCCTGGATCACATTAGTTCCCCGTTTAAAATCTTCAGTGGCAACCCATTACACTTAGAATGAACTAAAGAAATTCACTTATAAACTAAAATGTTTTATATCAACTGATCTCTATCTCTCTCTCATCTTGTACCACTGGCTCACTCTGCTCTAGTTACTGCAACTCCTAGAACATAATATCTTTCAAGCTTCAGATACTATGTAACTGTTATTTCCTCTACCTAGATAGCGCTTTTATGACACTTCCCATGTCTCGTATCCTTTAGCTTCTTGGCTTACAGATGGCCTCCTCGGTAAGGTCTTACACATCAAGATTCAACCTAAAGATAGAGCCTTCATTACTAGCCATCAAAAACATTAACTTGTGGAATTATTTTGGCTATTTAATTGATTTTGGTCCCAAGAATGTAAGCTCCATAAAGGCCGTGAGCTGACCTAGTTTAATACTGTATCCCTTAGCACTTACCATAATATTTGATTCATATAAAGTAGTTAATATTTTAAAAATTATAAATGAGTCAATGATTCCTGCTTTGAAAAATCCCATTTTTACATTTATTTCACCCATCAACTGTATCATAGAATGTCAGTACTAGAAATGACCAAGGATGATGATCTAGTCAAAGGTTCTCATTTTATAGCTGAAGAAGCTGAGACTCAGAAGTTCAATAATTTGGTTATGGTCTACTTGCTACTTGGTAGTAGAGCTGTTAACAAGAACCCAGATCCTACATTATACTAAAAACATATCCAGCAATTTGATTTTACTGTAGAATACACACATACACAAAACAGCTCTGTGAAAACACTGCAAGACAGAATTAAGGCTACTGTGCTTTAAACTGATGTTGGTAGTCTTTCACAATGCGTCTGGCTTTCCCAAATTTTAGTTCTACATCTCTAACTGATAACTAGACTTTTCGCCACTGGAATTCTATCACACTCTACCTATCTAAAAAATAACTTCATTTTTAATTAGTCTTAAAAAGTAAGTTACTGGTAGCATTTTGTTATCATAAAATACAGCAAAATACTAGCATAGAAAATTAATTTGGATGCCATTCCATGCCAGAGTTTATGTGTGGCAAAGCATGTAGATAAATGTATGAAAAAGTTTAGATACAGTTCTGCAAATGTTATTTCTAATTTCTCAGGCCTTGCCCTACCCAGATTCAATCATGGTTAACTAAAACTGTGATTCACTTTAAAAAATGTTCCCATCTTCTAAGTCACTTTTCTAGCTAAAACCAGACAAACCAAACCCCAGCCAAATCAAACCAACTTCTTGACTAGACGTCCAAGAAACCCAATGTCAAGTGAATTTAAACCATAATGAAATACCTAAGAGTATATAGCTATTTTAACAAGATAAATCCATCTAAAACAATTCGATGACTGAAAGAGTTAGTAATTATTGTTTACTGACTTACACATCTTATTTACATGAGAGTAAAAAGTTAACAATACCAAAGTATATCATCTTGGTTCTTCTTTCCTTAATTTATATTCTCCACCTCCCTTCTCCTTAGAAATAATCTTATAAAGCATGAGGTGACATACAGAAAAATGGCTTGGAATCAGAAATGAGAAGCTCTAATCTACTGTGGTAATTTGTTAATTTTATGGCCATGAGTAAGGTAAGGAAAATGGATGAATACTATCCTGGGACCCTTTACTCAAGTGTTGGTTAGGTAGCAGTGTGATTAGAAGAGGAATTGATTTTTATCAGGGAAAATATTAAGATTAGTTAGAAAGAGAATGTATAAAGTCAATAAATTTAGTAGGAGCATGTATAAGTAAAATAAAGAGAAGAAAATGTAGAATGTGATCACAAAAGTGAAGGGAACCCAAAATATAGTTAAGATAGAGCCAAATACAGTGCAATAAATTCCACCTTGAAAGAAGGTCTAGGTAAAGTTTGAGAAAGACTTGTATTACAGATAAGTAACAAAGCAAATATTTTGAGTTAAGGTATTTTGAGCTGGTTTACAGGACTGTATCTAGGTATAATGCATACCTGTTGTTTCTCTCATCGAATTTTGTCAAAGTCAGAATAAATATTAATAGTATCAATTAGTATCACTACTTGGAAAGAACACTGGGTGATGCTCACTCTCCTGGTGACCTGTTTGAGTAGTGAATTGAGAGGATGGCTCTCCTATAATATTCCAAAAGGTTGAACCACACAAGAGGGTAGAGGAAGCATAACAGGCAAACAGTAGTACACTATCTTATTTATTTTTCACAACAACTATATAAGGTATACAAGGAAAATAATCCGTGTTATAGATACAGGGAAACTAAGGATCAGAAATTTTGAGGACATAAGTTACAAGGGACAGAGTTAAAAATTTGAATCTGTATTTCTTTTGATTCTGTAGTCCTCATTCAATCTATTATGAGCCTCCATTACATCAAGGTATCACCCACCTTCTAGTATTGCTATATGGATTAAATGAATTATCAGTTCTTTAAAGCACTATTGTGAGCCAGGTTGAAAATCTAGACATATATAGGAAAAAGAATTTCTAATTCTAAGGAGCTAACATTCACATAAACTTTTAGAATACAACCTCTTTATTAAGTTTACACATCCATTTTGCTATGCATGTTATTATGTAACCTGTAAAAAGATGCATATTTCAGAAATTATACAGCTGTTATTTCCCCCTATTTCTTAGATAAGTAAATGACCCCACTTCTGACCTCCTGATTTCAATTTTAAAGAAAATATTACTAAAAAGTGGATGGCTGTGGTCTAATTAGATTATCATGTGTCACAGATTTTTCCAAGTTCACATATAAATACAGTAAAAACATTCTGGATGCATATTTTTCCCCTTAAGTATATCAGTATTTTGTATCTCAAAATAAGCATCAAGAACACTTTTCTGGAATATTACATTATACTTACAGGGATTTTTAAAAATTTGTGTGGCATGGTAGCAATGTTAATATGGAAAGATAGTGTAAACTGTTGAGATATCCTTACTTGTTACAGGAAACAAATTGTTTTCTTGGCAAAAAGTCACACAGCATGCTCGCATATTCATTTTTAAGAAGTGATCTAGGTCAGGGATGGTAGCTCACACCTGTAATCCTAGTACTCTGGGAGGCTGAGGTGAGAGGATCACTTGAGGTCAGGGATTTGAGACCAGCCTGAACAAGAGCAAGACCCTGTCTCTACCCAAACCAGAAAAAATTAGCCGGGCATGGTGGCATTTGCCTATAGTCCCAGCTACTTGGGAAGCTGAGGCGGGAGGATCGCCTGAGCCCAGGAGTTTGAGGTTGTGGTGAGCTGTGATAATGCCACTGAACTCTACCCAGGACAACACAGTGAGACTCTGTCTCAAAAAAAAAAAAAAAAAAAAAAAGCTATCTATAATGGATGGAGTGATAATCAATGGAAACACAACAATATGTGAATCAACTCGTCAGAATACTATACCTTCTTCTCCTTGAACAGGTTCTTCTAATAGCAACTCTGTCATACATTCCCAGTCTTTCAATAGTTCTTGAGAGCTCTCCCACAAACTGTCCACCAAGTAGGCTGCATGTTCATGTAACTAAAAATAACAAAGCAAATGTGACTAAAGAATATTTAATATAGAAACTAATAATAATATTTTGAGAAAATAAACCATTTTCTTCATAATTAAACATCATTAAAACGGCTTGGTCTCTATGATTATAAGAACCACTTAGAGAACAATATTCATATTCCACTGTCAATAATGTGGACACAGTATATAGAATCATTAATTAATTTTTTAAACATTTGCAGTAGTAAGATTAAGGATCTCTCAGCCCAATAGAGCATAGGTAGGTAGCAACTAGCTAGAGTGTAGCTACTTAGCAGAATTATTGAAATTATAAACTGGATCTAGGTCACTTTTCATTACTCCTGGTTGTCTCTTTTTAAATATACTTTTTAAAGGAAATTAATCACTTTCTCCCAGAATTCCATTTGAAACTTTGGTACCAAAGCCTTATTTGCTTCACATCTGTCACCCTGGTCAAGGTCAAAAATGTAAGTTACTCCATCTCTCTCCTCTATTCTACTCTCATTTCCATTTGACTCAATGTACTCCTTACTCCGCCCCCATTTTCTGTTGGTCATTACTCTCTTGACAATTTTCTTTGGAACACATGTTTCCACAGTAAACAAACACACTCAAGTTCCTCATCAAATACTTCACACTAAACTCTCTGCCACATGCCAGCTATTAAACCTTGAAGAATATCATTTCAGTGAAGGTAAGTAGAGAAGGTGTTGGCATTGTTCCAGTTTCTGCTACCGACAATAAACTTCACCCTTGTATAAAAATCTTCCACTTTTGAGCCTCATTACATCCTGCTAAAGCTGTGGTCCCCAACCCCTGGTCCATGGCTGCAGAGCTCCACTGCCCCGCCTCCCCAACCTCTATCCATGGAAAAATTGTCTTCCATAAAACTCAGGAAGCGGGGTGTGCAGCAGGAGGTAAGTGAGAAGCTTCATCTGTATTTATAGCTGCTCCCCATTGCTTGCATCACTGCCTGAGCTCTCCCTGGCGCCCCCCACCACTCCCGCTCTCCCTTCCCCGCCCCCAGTGGTGGAAAAATTGTCTTCCATGAAACAAGTCCCTGGTGCCAAAAAGGTTGGAGACCGCTGTAAAGAATCCTTGAGATGAGTATTTTTCAAACTACAGATTGTAACCCATTCTTGGGTTGTTAAACTAATTCAATGCATTGAGACCAAAGTTCCAAAAATGAAGCATGGCAGAACACAGAAAGAGTAAATATCCTTTTAGATAACTGTTATTTGTTATATGAACTTGTAGTTGTTGCAAGAGAAAATGTTTTTCTCATCATTTAGTGACCCCAAAAGTATGAAAGTCACCTTTCTAGAGCTATTGGTTATCTAGTGTTATCTTGGCTCATTTGGCACTTGAGTTGGTTTTTCTTCCCCATTCCTAACTCTATCGTTATTATTAAATTCAATGTGAATTTTAATGACCTATTTAATGCTCTGCTTTTGACCTTAATTCTGTACTTCATTTCTACTGCATTTCAAATCTCACACCCTAGCTCCAGAAATGCCTCAGGGAAACCACACATATCGCAAAGTCTCCCAACTAATTCTGTCAAAGTCAGAGTAAATAATATTGATTAGCATCTTTGCTTTAAAATAACATGGGCAGTAACCAAAATGTTTATAGCCCCATAATATCCTGAATTAAAAAAAAAAACAAAAAAAAAACAAAAAAAAAAACCAAACCTAAGTGTGGGGGGAAAGAACATGGGCAAATGTTTGCTGCAAATTATCTTCAAACTTTTTGAATTCATATATTCTGAGAAATTATTCTTAGACTATCCATAAAATTATTCCAATAGTGACAGGTATAAATGGTGCACAACTTGGTGTCACAAATGAAAAATGGCAGAAAAAAATTGTTTCCAAACGGCTGCTATTAAAACCTATGCTGAATTGAAGAGTTACTGTTTAATGGATACAGTTTCAGTTTGGGAAGATTTGAAAAAGTTTTGAAGATGGATGGCAGCAATGATTGCACAGCAACATGAATGTACTTAATGCCACTGAACTACATACTTAACAAGATAAATTTTGTTTGGTGTATTTTACCACAATAAAAAAGTAAACTGCTGAATCAATAAGGTTTTATGCTTAACTATGTATACATGTATTTCTGTAGAATATGTATATAATGATTCAGTTATGGTATGTATTTGGTGGATTATGTTATTCTATCTTTCTGTCTCTCTTAATACTTCTGGTCCTCAATTCTGGTTTATCTTTTATGATACTGTTCCCCCTGCTACCTTTTTGTAAGCATTTGTTAGTTATATCCAGTTTTTATCCAGAACTTATTTGTAAACTTCCTCTTATTTTGATTAAAATGTGTTTATAAACAGCATATAGTTATTTTTCATTTCATTATTTCAATGCCAAATGGCAATCTGCCTTTTAATAAAGCATGTTCATCTATTTGTATTTATTGGTATTACTGATGCTAGAAATATTCCTGGCATTTTATTTTCTGTGCTCTACTTGTAATATTTTCTTGATTATTCTATCTGTCCTTCCTTCCTGTCCACAGTTTTATTATCTAAGCTATATTTTTCATTACCAAGATCCTTAGCGCATTTATTTAATTACTTCTCTTCCTCTAATTTGAACATTATACTCCTACATTTTAAGATATTTTTAGATATTTGCCTTAAACTTCAAAGTCCTATTTTTTAGGCTTAGCTGTAAATTTTTTTTGGATTTATTTGCTCACCATTGTTTCTTATATTCCTTGTTTTCCTTTTATTGTATCTATTTTTCATTTTGCTAGAAAACATCCTAAAGTAATACTCAACATATAGAGTTCATGGGTAGTTATCTTTCCAACTGCATGTCCCTTGATAGTTCCTCCTCTTTATTCTTTCTGTTTTCTTTCCAGACCTCTCATTAGATAATACAATAGAATTTCTTAATCTGTACTCCCTCTCTCTCAATTTCTCTCTCACAGTTTTCATTTTTTTCTTCTCTTACACTGTTTTTTGGAAAAATCCTTTGGTGCAGTCGACAGCCAATCCTTGGTTGTGTCTATTCAGGCCTTTTATTGATTTTCCCCAATTAAATTTTAGAAATCAAGTTTTTAACTTCTAAGGACTCTCTCCCTCTTTCATGAAAGTCTCCTCCTCTATTTGACGGTATAAATTAAAAGTTTTAGTGATTCTTGGTTGCTAGTTCATGTATGAGCCTAGACACAAGAATATGGTTAGTCAGAATCCCTTCCTTGAATCTGGTTGCAAGGTCCTGGCTCCCTTGGTTGTACGGCAAAGTGGAAACAGGGCCTCTATAGTCAGGCAGGCTTTCTCTCTATTGTATAGGATACAATTTGCCTTTTGAATGAAAAATTTCCTGTCCCTCCTGGTGGTCATAAATTTTCTGGGACAAACACTACTTTGCTGCTTAGACCCACTGTTCACATCCCAAATGCCTGGACCAGCAGTTCTAAAGTGATGAATAGGCTTAACTAAAGGACAGCCACTTAATTACTACTTATAGGTTATTTCTTCACCAGCCTCTACTGCCCTGATCTTTGGCGTATTTAAGAGCTTTAAAAGAAAATCTCAGTTAAAAAAAAAAAAAAAAGATTTCGTATTTTTGCCTCATGTGGCTATGGGTTACTTAGACCAAATGGAATTCGCAGTCAGTCTTTTCCCAATTACTTTATAGCTTCCACAAATCCCTCATTGTTTTCGTGAACTTGTAATATCTCTTCCATCTTCACTAATTTAGCCTGAGGTTTTCAGTGGAGGAGTTAACAGTATAATTCAAGACTTTAAAGCAGTTTAATTCTATTAGTATCAGCATTCTTAAGGTTGTATGTATCTCTGGCATATTGTCACTGTTCCTATCAGACAGTTTAGCAGAAATTTGTCTGTGGTAGCAAATATTCTTAATGCAGATGCTCACCTTCTTTGACAATTTACTCATCTTTCTGACTGTAAGGTGGTGGCACCGTGGAATGTATTCTGTTAACACCAATAACCAGTTGTTTCAAACTCAAAGTGTAAACCAGAGGGCAAGATAATGCATTGGCCCATTTTCTGATCAGAGTTTTAAATTCACCATTATTAGCAACAACAATCAGAATAACATGGTCAGTCAGGGACTGGCTTGACATAATATTTATGATAGTCTTTCTGTCTTAGGGTATTTGTGATAGGCATAGAACTTGCTGGTCTCAAATTTTTATATAAATTCCAGGTAAATCTATGTTCCAGGAAAAAAAAAATTTTAACATAGTAAGAGTAAAAGGTCACAATCATCTTTCAGACACTTTATACCAAGGAACTTCTGTTAGTAGTGAAAGATGAAACTATGAAGGAAGGCCTTGAGGGCATTGATTAATGGGTACAAATATAGAAGTTGATAGAAGAAATAAGACCTAGTGTTTGACAGATTGGTAGGGTGACTGTAGCTTACAATAATCTACTATACATTTCAAAAGAGCTAGAAGAGAATATTTCCAGCATAAAGAAAAGACAAATATTTAAGGTGATGGATAATCCCAATTAAACTGAGTTGATCTTCACAAATTATATGAATGTATTAAATTATCACATATACCCTCAAAATATGTACATCTATATATATCAACAAAAAGGTAACTGAGAAAAAAAATCCCCCAAATTAAAAAGAAACCAGAACCCTAAAAATGAAAGAAAACTATATTTTCTAGAAACAGTTTTTGGTGTCATAATTTCATAAAAACAGTGTAAGGCCAGGCACAGTGGCTCATGTCTGTAATCCCAACACTTTGGGAGGCTGAGGTGGGAGGATCACATGAGGCTAGGAGTTCGAAACTAGCCTGAGCAACATAGCAAGATCTCATCTCTATGAAAAATTAAAAAAAAAGAATCAGCCAGGCATGGTGGCATGTACCTGTAATCCCAGCTACTTGGGAGGCTGAGGCAGAAGGATTGCTTGAGCCCAGGAGTTTGAGGTTGCAGTGAGCTATGATGACACCACTGCACTCTAGCCTGGGCAACAGAATAAGATCCTGTCTCAAAAAATACAAAATAACAACAAAAAACAGTTTGAAAATCAGGTACATGCAAGGATTCATCTTCAGAAATTAGATGAACAAAAAGGGCAACTTTTTAATGGATAAAGAGTCACTATGGAAAAATGGATTTAAAATTTATTTGTAAGTTATATATAAATTAAAACTATATATAATATTACATCTACATGGATTTTACCCCACTATATCTAAGTTTAATTTATTTTATAGGCTTTCCTCTAAGCTTATATATGAAGACAACAAACTAATTTAATTTTCCTGGTGATTTTAATTACAATTTTCTAGGCATACTCTGATTCATCTTTAATTGGCTTCAAGTTTACTCCTAACATTTTACCTCAAGTTTTCTCTGTCTGCTAACCTCTCTATCAGATAAATAAATACATTAAAGGGGTTCCCTCATTCCATTGACTCAGTTCTTCTCCAATTTTAATCTTCATATAGATGGTCCTATTTGCGTCTCTCTTCCTTATTCCTATAGAATTCCTCTAATATGCTTAAACTTGAGCATTCATAGTATCTTCTATATTTTTCTTTTTCCCTAACATTCTTAATGTTTTTTCACAAATAAAATTAAGAGTCTTAGATTTCTTTATTTCTTTTGCAACTCTATTCTCAGTCCTTTCTAAATCAACTAGTTTATTTACTCAGGGGCTCTTTAGGTTTAATTTACCATTCCCCCAATGACATGGCAATAGTACAAAAATACAGATGAAAATATCAAAGAGCATTTTGTGGGTAGACCAAAGTTCACTTGTGAAAACAGATCCTGATCGATAATATATTATGAGTGTTAATTACAGATTTGCTTAAATAATAACTGATTAGAGCACATGGAAATATTGCTATAAGGCTTGTTACAACTATCAATAAATACACTTGAATTTATATTTTTCTCCCTATTAAATAATTTTCAACCAAGATAGAACTAATGGTTTCAACAGCTTGACAATTTTCACAAACTGTTTAAATAATATAATTTAAAAGTTACAGGCACAAATTCAAGAAAAACAAAAAGCAATAATAAAAAAACATATTCAGAGCTGGGTACAGTGGCTCATGTCTGTAATCTCAGTGCTTTGGAAGACCAACGTGGGATGATCACTTGAGGCTGGGAGTACAAGACTAGCCTGTGCAACATAGTGAGACTCTGTCTCTACAAACAATAAAAATTAGGCAGGCATGGTGGTATGTGCCTATAGTTACTCAGGAGGCTGAGGCAGAAGGATCTCTTAAGCCCAGTAGTTTGAGGTTGCTTTGAGCTATTTTCATACCACTGCACTCCAGCCTGGGTGACAAAGCGAGATCCTCTTTTAAAAAAAAAAGGTATTCAATACTATAATACCTATACTAAAAAGTTTAATAATAGCTAGTCTATATCCAGGGTTAATCCACACCTACATATATGTTTAGAACTTCTTCCCACAAAAGGTAGAATACTGATTTCATAATCAAGCAATTCATGGAGGCAACTTTATAAGAAACAGGCTTGTTTTAATTTGACTGGGTAAAAAACCAATTACAATGAATTAAATGACAATTTTATTTAACATGTAATATAATACCAAAAAAATAAAGAGTTATGTTAAACATTTTTTACCTCACTTTCAAGAAAGAAAAGAACCAGCATCCTAATGAGGTTCCCATTTGGGCTGTTCCTACCCCTCCTCTTTGCTAATGCTTCTTCTGCTTGTGGGTCATGTCTGCTAAATAGCCTGGAAATAAATAACAGAACAAAAGCATTACAAATTTACATAGATATGAACTTCAGTCTTTTCCTTCACTACAGAAATCATTTCAGTGTTTAAAAAAGAAAGAATATCAAAGATCAGATTATATTCATCTATTTCAATACAAATATGTAACTGATGTCACTATAGGTCAGAAAATGGTTGGATCTGTAATGTTTAACTATATATAAAATTGTTCAACTATATATAAAAAGTAACAGTAAACTTGCTTACTGATGTATAATCAATTTTCAAATATTTATGAAAAATAAGCACTGCTGTTGTCCTATATGATGATCCTAGAGTATATAATTTTAAATTGAGCTCTACTTCCTTAAATGTTGATTTTATAGTCATGTAATTATAGCATTTAATCAAATGTTCCAGCAATAATTATAAAAATTCATACTTTTAATGACTACCTCTTACATTCTTTCCTATTTATACCCTATTATCTAGAAGCACTAATCACTAATCCAAAAGTTTTCAGTAAAATGACATTAACATTATATTTATAAAATATAATTTAGTGACAAAACTTCTAAAATATGACTTGAAAATTTTAATTTGTTAAGTAGATTTATTCCAACAAAACTTAAAGACTGATAGAGGTACCTTATTTCCAGGCACTGCTCTAGGTAAAAAGGATATAGCAGTGCACAAGGGCAAAAGCCCTGATCTCATGGAGCTCTCACTCTAGTGGATGAAGATAAACAGCAGATAAACACATACTATCTCAAGTGTTATAAAAAAAAAAAAAGTAAGAAAATGGGGATGGATATATAGCATGTGCTAGTTTATATATGGAAGTGAGTAGGCCTCTCAAATGAAAGGCTGAATAACTAAATAGCATGAGAATAATTTCATGTGATATAAAAACAAATCAATCTCAAGCAGAAAATAACTACAGAGAAGTTGAGTTTTGTTACGGGGGAGGAAGGCATATGGGGAAACTACAGAACTTATCTCGCAGCTATATCTATACAACTATCACACTGGTTTAAGAGAAGGTTTGTTTTGCAGGCGACTTTTGTAGGAGAGGCAAAAGGAAATTATGAGGAACCTTGATAACTGACATGTACCAATTTAAATAATTGCATTTAGTACATATAAATATGAGGTATTGAGGAATTAGCTTAAATTTTTAATAGTAAAATGTGGAAATTTTAGATGACATATTAAAATATTCATTACAGATAGGTCTTATTTTTATGGATGATTGGTTAAGACTGTATATAGTTTATAACTAGACTACATGACACTGTGTGTGTGCACGTGCACATGCATGTATCTATAAAAGCTAATCATAGAACTCCTGGGGATACTATATTGCTTATTTGTTAAGATTTTAAAAGATCACTATATTAAACGGTGGAAGAATACTAAAAAAGATCATTAAAAAATCAGAAGTCATCAAAATGCAAATTTTTTCCAACACAGGGGCCTAAAATCCACTTATGGAGTGCAGCTTTCATTCGCAAAATAATTGGCTTCATTTTCACAAAGAAATTTTAAAAAATGGAGGCTTATCCTTCTAAATTTTTATATAAAATATTCCAATTAAAATATTTTTAGCAAAGTGACATCAGCAAGATTGCAGAATAGGAGATCCCCCAGCATCACTTCCCCAACAAAAATACAACTAGAAACTATTCAAAGATAAGAATACCAACCTAAATATACCAAAATACAGAGGAAAGCAGAGAAAACCCTGGGCTCACAGAATGAAGAGGAGCCATGACTAGCAGGAAAAACAGTCATTTCATACTATACCATCTCCCCCTCGCCCCCCACCTCAAGTCAGCATAATGCCACTCACAGAAAATTTCCTTAGACCTATGATTGCCAACATGAAAGGACGGAATTACAGGTGGACATTCGCTTTTTCCACCAGTCTGGGAATCTTCACAAGAAGCCCACTCTGGTCCTGTCCCACAGGAACCACTGAGAGTGCCAGGAGACCTGAACCACCTGGGGTGAATTGGGGATGCCATGTTGAAGACATTGGTTGGTGCCAAAGCACTATAAGGAGCATAATCTGATAGAAGGCTTGAATCCCTACTTGGATTTTCCACAAAGCCCAAGTGATTACATGGAGCCTTCCGAGGGCCTGTGAACCACTAAAAGGTAAGGATTATGTTCCAGTGCTTGCTTAAGTCTTCCCAGACTAGGAAACAATGGCAGGGAAGCGATATACTTCCAAGGCAGTGTTTACACTCTAGTACTCACTGTAAGTCTTCCCCAGACTGAGAAACAATGGAAGGGCAGTGATTTAGTTCCAGAAAAGTGTTTAAGTTCCAGTGTTCACTGTAAGTCCTCCCCAGGCCAGGAAACACCACTTGGCCAGTGTTTAAGTTCAAATATTAAGATGTAAAGGTTGAATAACCCTAAAGAACACCTGTAAAAAGTGGAAAGGTGATGTCTCCTCAAACACACAGGCATCAACTTAAAGATGCAAAGATTGTGAACTTAGGGATATATGATATTAATAAACCAACAAAGTTCCAGCAATAGATCTAGAAGAATTGAAGATCTATGAAATGCCTGACAGAGAATTCAGAATAATCTTCTTATAGAATTTCAGAGAATCATAAAAAAATACAAACAGAAAGCTAAATGAAATTTGGAAAACAATACAGAAACAAAATAAGAAATTTGACAAAGAAATAGAAGTAATTTTTAAAAACCAATAGAAATCCTAGAAATAAGGAATACAATAATTAAAGTGAAAAACTAATTAGAATAGCAGACTTGATCAAATAGAGGAAGGAATTATTCAGCTCAAAGACAGAACATATGAAATTACACAGTCAGCAGAGTAAAAAGAAAAAACGAATAAAAAAGAGTAGAGAAAGCCTATGAAAATTATGGGACACCAAGTGAACTAACCTCCACATAATTGGGGTTCCTGAAACAGATGAGAGAGAAAAAGGTCTAGAAAGTGTATTTAAAAAGTAAGGGTTGGTCCCCGCCCTGCTGTTCCATCTCCCGGAGAGCGCTGGTGGCGACCTGCAGGTACTGGGAGAGCCATGGGGAGGACACCGGGGCACCCCGGAAGCTGGGACATCCCGTGCCTTCTCAATACATCCAAGATTATTTGCCAGAGCATGGCATAAAAGATTCATTCCAAAAAGTGATACTGAGAACTTACGGAAGCTCTGGCCTTGAGAATTTAAACGTAGGAAAAGACTGGAAAAGTGTCGGTGAGTGTAAGAGGCAGAAAAGATGTTATAATGGACTTAGCCAAAATTCTGCAAGTACACATTGCAAAATGTTCTAATGTGATAAATGTTTGAAAGT
>NW_012136080.1:12895731-12896591 GCF_000956105.1 Propithecus coquereli
ATAATAACAGATCTACCATATGATCCAGCCATCCCATATCCAGCTGGATATTTATATCCAAAAGAAAAACTATCAGTATATCAAAGAGCTATCCATACTCCATGTTTACTGCAGCATTGCTCACAACAGCAAAGATATGGAATCAACTGTCCATCAACAGATAAATGGATAAACAAAATGAGCTATCATATTTGTAAATCATGATCAAAAATGTATTTCCTAAGAGTGTTTACATTTATACATTCTCATTAGCTCTATGCTTTACCAAAAAATACATGAGGTTTTTTTTTTAAAATTAAACTGCAGCTATATAAACACCACTGTCAGGATCACTATGAATTACTGACTAAAATACTCATCCCAATGGAGAGAATGGGGAAAAAAAAACCATGAAAAGTTTGGGGCCATTTTGAAGGTGATACTGCTTCACATTTAGATTACAAATGTTGAGAAAACTAATATCAGAACTTGGAATTTTATGGAATGGAATATTATTTAGCCATAAAAAGAATGAAATTCTATCATTTGCATCAATATAGATGGAACTGGAGGTCATGATATTAAGTGAAATAAGCGAGGCATGGAAAGACAAATATGGCATGTTTTCATTCATACCTGGGAGCTAAAGAAGTTGATCTAATACACAGAAGGTAAGAGGGTTACCAGAGACTGGGAAGGGTAGGGGTAACACAGGGACAAAGAGAGGTTAGTTAATGAGTACAAAAATACATTTAGATAGAAGGAATAAGTTACATTGTTCAACAGTACAGCAGGGTGACTACAGTTAACAATAATTTATTGTATATTTGAAAATTTCTAGAAGAGACTCTTTGGAATGTTTTCAACACAAAGAAATAATA
>NW_012136080.1:12896641-12900592 GCF_000956105.1 Propithecus coquereli
AAGGGTTGAAAATTTCCTAAATCTAGAGAAAGATAACAGCATCCAGGTACAGGAAGCTCAGAAATCGCCAAATTTAACCCAAAGAGGAATTCCCCAAGGCACATCATAATCAAACTGGCAAAAATCAAAGACAAAAAAAATAATACTCAAAGCAGCATCAAAAAAGAAACATATCATATTCAATAGAGCTACAATACAGCTTTCAGTGGATTTCTCAGCAGAAACCCTGCAGGCCAGGAAGAGGGTGGGATGCTACATTCAAAGTGCTATAGGAAAAAAGAAATTCCCTACCAGCCAAGACTACTGTACTCAGCAAAGCTTCAAATATGAAGGAGAGATAAAGACCTTCTCAGACAGACAAAAGCTGAACCAATTCATCAACACCAGATCTGTCTTACAAGAAATGCCAAAAGGGGAGTTCTTCAGTCTGTAAAAGAAAGATGCCAACATATAACGAGAAAACTGCTGAAGGCATAAAACTCACTGGTACAAGTAAGAAAACAGATAAATTCAGAATACTCTAATACTCTAAATGTGGTTAGTAAATCATTTATATCTTAAGAATGATGACTAAAAGACAAAACTGTTAAAAAAAAACAGTTAAGAGATAGGCAAAATAAAAAAATGTAAATTGAAACATCAAGAAGTTAAAATGTGAGGGAGGAGAGTGGTGTTAAAGTATAGAATTTATTTATGAAACTTTTCTTTATAATCAAAGTTAAGTCGTTATGGGTTTAAAATACATATTACTGCAGAAAACCATTTAACCAAATAGAAGACAATAAGAGAGGCAAAAGCAAAGCAAGGATCTACAAAACAACCAGAAATAAGTAACAAAATGGCAATAGTAAAACCCTTACTCATCAATGATAACCTTAAATGTAAATGGATTAAACTCTCAAAAGACATAAAGTGGCTGAATGAATAAAAAAAAAAGACCCAACAATATGCTATCTATAAGAACCTCATTTCACCTATGAAAACACTCACAGACTAAAACTGAAAGTATGGAAAAAGATATTCCATGCAAACAGAAACCATAACAGAACTAGCTATGCTTATTATCAAATAAAATAGACTGTAAGTAAAGAATGAAAAAAAAAGATTAAAAAGGCTATTACATACTGATAAAGGGGTCAATATAACAAAAGGATAAAACAAGAATAAACATACATGCGATCAACACTGGAGAACACAAATTATATAAAATAAATATTAATGGATCTAAAGGGAGAGATTGACTGCAACACAATAATTGTAGGAGACTTCAATGTTGTGCTTTCAACAATGGACAAATCATCCAGACAGAAAATCAACAAAGAAACACAGAAGCTGAACCGAACTCTAGACCAAATGGACCGACATTTACAGAACATTCCATTCAAGAGATAGAGAATATTCATTTTTCTCAGGAGCACATGGAACATTCTCCAGGACAGTGTATATGTCAGGTCACAAAACAAGTCTTAACAAACTAAAAAGAAAGAAAAAGAAAAAAAATTTAAATTCCTATCAAGCATCTTTTCTGACCACAATGGAATAAAACTAGAAGTCAGTAACAGAAGAAACACTGGAAACTGTACAAACTCATAGAAATTAGAAAATATGCTCCTGAACAATTAATGGGTCAATAAAGAAATTAAAAAATTCCTTTAAATAAATGAAAATGGAAACAGAATATACCAAAACCTATGGAACACAGCAAAAGTAGTTCTGGAAGGTAAGTTCATGGCAATAAACACCTACATCATAAAAGCAGAAAGACTTAAAATAAACAACATAATGAAGCAACTCAAGAAACTAGAAAAGCAAGGACAAACCAAACCCAAAATTAGAAGAAAAGAAAAAATAAAGATTAGAACAGAAATAAATTGAAATGAAAAAAAAATGAATAAAATAAAAGGTTGCTTTTTGGAAAAAAAAAACACCAAAATCGACAAAACTTTAGCTAGATTAAGAGAAGAAGCAAAATAAAAAAAAGAGAGAGATGAAAAAGGAGACATTACAATGGTTAATACCGAAATATAAAGGATCATTAGAGACTACTATGAACTATATGCCAACAAAGTGGAAATCCTCAAAGAAAAGGATAAATTCGTGACATATACGGCCTACCAAGACTGAACCATGAAGAAATAAAAAACCTGAAGAGATCAATAACAATATTGAAGCAGTAATAAAAAGTCTCCCATCAAAGAAAAGTCCAGGACCTTATGATTTCACTGTTGAATTCTACCAAGCATTTAAAAAGAACTAATACCAATTCTACTCAAACTATTCCAGAAAATCGAAGAGGAGGGAATATGTCCAAGTTCATTCTATGAGGCCAGCATTACCCTGATGCCAAAATCAGAAAAGGACATAACAAAAAACAAAACAAACTATAGGCCAATCCCTGATTAACAGAGATGCAAAGATCCTCAACAAAATACTAGCAAACCAAATTCGACAACACATTAAAAAGATTATTCACCATGATCAAGTGTGATTCAGCTCAAGAATATAAGGAATGGTTCAATATATGCAAATCAATAAACACGATGCATCACATTAACAGAATCAAGAACAAAAACCACCTGATCATTTCACTAGAGGCTGAAATAGCATTCAGTAATATTCAACATCTCTTCGTAATAAAAATTCTCAAGAAAAAGCCATATATGACAAACTCATAGCTAGTATCATACTGAATGAGGATAAATTGAAAGCTTTTCCACTAAAATCTAGAACAAGACAAAGATGCCACTTTTCACCATTTTTTTCAACATAGTAGTGGAAGTCCTAGCCAGAGCAATCAGACAAGAGAAAAATAAAGGACACCCCAATTGGAAAGGAAGAAGTCAAATTATTCTCATTTGCAGATGACATGAACTTATATTTAGCAAAACCTAAAGACTCCACCAAAAAACTTTTGGAACTGATAAAGGAACTCAATACAGTTGCGGGACATAAAATCAACACACAAAAATCAGTAGCATTTTTATATACCAATAATGAACAATCTGAAAAAGAAATAAAGAAAGCAATATCATTTATAATAGCTACAAAAAAATTACGTAGTGATCAATTTAACCAAAGAAATGAAAGATCTCTACAAAGAAAACTATAAAACACCGATGAAAGAAACTGAAGAGGACACTAAGTAAATGGAAATATATCTCATGCTCATGGATTGGAAAAATTAGAACTGTTAAAATGTCCATACTATCCCAAGTGATTCCAATCCTTATTAAAATACCAATGGCATTCTTCACAAAAATAGAACAAAAAATCCTAAAATTTATAGGGAACCAAAAAATGCCCAGAATAACCAAAGCAATCCTGAGCAAAAAGAACAAAGCTAGAGGCATCACACTATCCGATTTACACATAAACCAATGGAACAGAACAGAGAATACAGAAATAAATCCACACAGTTACAGCCAACTCATTTTCAGCAAAGGCACCAAGAACTTGGGAAAAGGACAGTCTCTTCAATAAATCATGTTAAGAAAACTGGACATTAATATGCAGAAAAAAAACCTCTAGACCCCTATCTCTTGCCATGAATAAAAATCAATGAAAAAAGATGAAAGACTTAAATGTAAGACCTGAAACTATAAAACTGCTAAAAGAAAACATTGGGGAAATACCTCTGGAACGTTAGTCTAGGGTAGAGATTTTTGGGATAAGATTTCAAAAGCACAGGCAACACGGCCGGGCGCGGTGGCTCACACCTGTAATCCTAGCTCTCTGGGAGGCCGAGGCAGGCGGATTGTTTGAGCTCAGGAGTTCGAACCCAGCCTGAGCAAGACCGAAACCTTGTCTCTACTAAAATTAGAAAGAAATTAATCGGACAACTAAAAATATACAGAAAAAATTAGCCGGGCATGGTGGCGCATGCCTGTAGTCCCAGCTACTCGGGAGGCTGAGGCAGGAGGATTGCTTAAGCCCAGGAGTTTGAGGTTGCTA
>NW_012136080.1:12902597-12916217 GCF_000956105.1 Propithecus coquereli
GCTCAAGCGATCCTCCTGCCTCAGCCTCCCAAGTAGTTGGAACTACAGGTGTGTGCCACCACACCTGGCTAATTTTTCTATTTTTTGTAAAAATGGGGTCTCGCCATGTTGCTCAGGCTGATCTCAAACTCCTGGCCTCAAGCAATCGTCCTGCCTTGGCCTCCCCAAATGCTAGGATTACAAGCGTGAGCCACCATGTCTGGCTATAAAAACATAAAGTTCTTTAGTGTAGAGACTAACTAGAACAAAATAATCCTGAAAAAGGAAGGAAAGTTAAGACTACAGTACACCCTGGATATTTGTGACAGACAACACCCCAAGATAAATATGGAAACAGCATTATTCTATAAGCTACAGATGTCAGAGTCACTAACAAATTCAATATATTATTTTAAAAGTCATGCCTGAAAACCTTGTCTTTCTTCCTATTCATTTTCATTACCAGCATGCATTAGTAGCTGGCTTCATTCTTAAGAAAGATCTTTGTTTCCATAATGACTTTTCCCACTTTGAGAGGTGCAACTGAGTAGAGAACAATTTGTTGCAGCACTGGATGCAGATGCAGATACTGGATGGAGGGCTAGACCTACTCATTATCAAAGTTAATCATCCATGCATAACAGCTGCTCAGTGTATTATTTACATTTTTACTTCAATATAATCACAAATTAGTACACCTAATGAACTTTTATATTCACCATCCAGTATTTAAAGCTAACAAGTTAAATCCATGAACAAAAACCCAAAACACAGCAAAAAATACACACACACAACCAAGAGTATGTTTATATTTGAAGAATGAATTAATCTACTAATAAATGACAGAACATATACAATAAATCATGACCAAAAATGTATTTCCTAAGAGTGTTTACATTCATACATTCTCATTAGCTCTATGCTTTACCAAAAGCTACATAAGGTTTTTTTAAAAAATTTAAACTGCAACTATATATATCACTGTTAGAATCACTATAAATTAGTGACTAAAATACTCCTCATCCCAACGGAGAGAATGGGGGAAAAAAAACATGAAAAGTTGGGAGGCATTTTGAAGGTGATACTGCTTGACATTTAGATTACAAATGTTGAGAAAGCTAAGATCATAACTTGGAATTTTTAAAAAAAAAAAAATGGTGAAATGAAACATTAGTTATTTGGGGAGCTTTTATAAACTTCATGCACTCCCCCCCTCCAATCTCCACTGACGCTCCTAGCTGAGAACCATCCTTTCAGATTTCAGGGAAAAGGAATATGTCATCAAAGATATACCATTCTTAGCGGTGTGATTCATATTGTATATATATGTTATGAAACTATTACAGCCCCTAGAGTTTGAAATGGACACTGTAACTCTAAAACAACAACAAAACAAAATATAAAAGTTGGAACCTGCTTTCAAAGATAATTAACTCACTTTTTGTGAAGGAACTCTCCAGCTGCCACAGCAACAGGGCGATGTGCCGAGTACACCAAGTGGTAAACATTTTCACAGTCTTCGTTGGAAAGAGCTTCTTCGCTTCCACTGAAAAATTCAGAAGGTAACACGTGAACCACAGCAAATGTTTATTTTCAGTTCTACCTTTACATAAACTTTGTAAAGTGCCTTATAAAAGCTCAAGGCTCCTACTTCTCTCTCTTTTTTTTTTTTGTAAGAGATGGGGTCTCACTCTGTCACCCACGCTGGAGTGCAGTGGACAGATCATAGCTCACTGCAGCCTTGATCTCCAGGGCTCAAGCAATCGTCCCACCTCAGCCTCCCAAGTAGCTAGGACTACAGGCATGTGCCAGAACACACAGCTTTTTATCTTACTTTGAAAGTAATTTTTCCCTTTAACTATAAAAGATAATCATCATATAAAACTCAAAAAACACAGGTAAAACAAGAAAATAAAATGCCCACAATTCTTCTACAGCTTAATAAAATCTGATACATGTGGGTAGAACAACATACTACTGAACTATCTATAATTAAACTGGAAACTATAAAGGTAATGAAAATATTTATCATTAATACTACATGTTCAAATTTTTAGGACACAAAGTAGTACTTAAAGATATATTTATTTCTTTAAATATGATTATTAGAAAACAAAAAGCAAATAAGCCACAAGAAACTAGTTCTTTGGAAATAGTAAGACAGACAAACCCCTGACATAACTTATGAAGAAAGAGTATACAAATAAAATAGAAAATCAAAAAGAGGAATTAACAAAAGAAATAAAAATATCATGAACTACATAATTTTAAAACTGTGATAAAAATGATATACTAAAGAAAGTTTACATAAAAGTCAAAATTAGCAAAAAAAAAAAAAAAAAAAACACCAAATAAAACCTAACTTAGATAGACAATCATGGAAGAAATAGAAATGATAAAGAATTCTCCCACAAAAGAAACTAAAAACTGGCATGGCTTTTACAAGAGAATTCCCCCATAGTTTCAAGTAAGAATTAATCTCTGTCACAGACAATTTGTTTTGGAACAGAAAAAAGGCAAAAAACTATTGAAGTTATTTGACAGACGGAATATAACCTTGATTTTGAAGCTGGATAAGCAGCAGAAGAAAATTATGTCAAATTTACTCATAAACACAAATGTAAAAATCCTAAATATTAAATGTAATATTATATTCAAACAAAACAAAATATATTATGTTCAAAAATGATTTATTCTAGAAATATAAGAATGATTTACCATTAGACAAATCTATTAATTTAATTCAAGCTCCTTAATGGACGAAAGAAAAATCTCAGAAAACTCAGGAGATACAAAGGAACTTGTATCATATATTAAAACACCTATCACAGAAATCACAGAAACAAAGAACCTTTAATGTCTTTCTAGAACAAGAACAAAAATATCTGCTATCAGGGACACTGTTAGAGTGCTAAAGGTCCCTGGCTATGCATTTAGACAACAAAATGAAACACAAATTATAAGGTTAAAAAGAAAGAGACAGAATTGAAATTTTACAGATGATATAATAATCTATACAGTAAAACCAGAGGAATCAACAAACCATTAGAAAGCATGCTAAAACTCAGAATGAGATTTCAAATAGGGTCCACATATAAGATGAACATGAAAACTAAAGGTTTACTGACTCAGCAGTAAGCAAGTAGAAAATATTATACCAAATACTAATCATATAACAAAAATATTATAAAGCATTTATGAATTAATCTACTAAATAGTACACAAGACCTCTATGAAAAAATTTAAACCCTTTATGAAAAGACCTAATGATATTTAAATAAAGAAATGCAGCTGGGCAGGATGGAGCTCTCCTATAGTCCTAGCTTCTTGGAATAATAAGGTGGGATGCAGGAGTTTGAGGCTTTAGTGTGCCATGACTGTGCCTGTGAATAGCCTTTGCACTCCATCCTGGGCAACATAATGAAAACCTACCTTTTGAAAGAAAGGAAAAAAAGAAGAAAGGAAAGGAAAGAAGGAAGGAAGGAGAAGAGAAGGGAGGGAGAGAAGAGAGGGGAGGGAGTGAAGGGAGGAAGGAAGGGAAGGAAGAAAGATCCAGCGTTTTCATACATAAAGGATATAATAAAGAACTTTATTCTCTCCTAAATTTACCATAAAATCCAATCCAATTCTAATATTCAAAATCCCAGGCAAAGTTTTTGAGGCACTTAACAAGTACATTTTAAAAATTCATATGAAAGAAAAAAACCCATAAGTAGCTAAGTGGATTTTAAAAAGGAAAATAGGAGAAGCACCCAATATTTAGAACATATATTATAAAGCCACAATAATAAAGAGCATGGTACTAGAGCAGAAAGGTAAAATGAGGTAAAAAAAGAAAAAAAAAGCAATAGTAGATCCCCATTAGATATCTAGTTCATGATAGATGTGACATCATAACATAGGGAAAGGAGAATTTGTAATGACTTTGCTAGGACCCACATTCTCTCACACAGATTCTTTCTAGTTTTTTGTCAAATCCATACAAGCCATGACATTACCATTTTTAAATCTCTACCATATTAATGAGACAATTTAACTGCCTTATTTCCTTTCCCTTACTTCTACTGCATTGCAGGAAAGCCTACTGAAAAACCTATCCCTTGGAGGGTTTTTCCTTTTGAAGGCTTCTTTTTGAATTTTGGTTTTGTTTTAAATAAAAAGATATGCTAATTCACTGATATTTTCTCTAGACTGCATAAAAGAATTTTTATACCAGGGAAACAGACAATAGTCAAAGTAAAAAAACAAAGAGAAAAACAAAAGATACTTTGTCTTAAACCTAATCTTAAAACATAAAAATAGAACGTAAAGTGATAAAAATATATATAATGGTTAATATATATGAAGGGCATTAATAATGCTGGGAAAAAGGCATTACAATATCAACAGATTAAATTATTAACAGATATTATACTTACTGAAGTATCAGAGTAACCAATCGAATAGCTTCCACAGCAACATCATATTCTTTATCAAGTGTCATTGATACAATGCGATCCTGAAAATAAAGTTGTAAAACAAACTATGAATAGAAAATAAGTTGGGGCAGGTACCTAAGGTAATGTATTCTGAGACATATATGAAACACTAATGATAGGTTAAATAAAAAGCTTTACTCTTAAAACTATATTATCATAGTCCTACTCACACAAAGGGGGTGTTAGGACAAGTGATTGTAATGTAAAATCTTTATCCTTAACTGGCATTCCCTAACACTGTGACAGGTAAACTTTAACTTACAAAATTAATATACTTATAAAAAGCTGTATATAAAGAAAATTTTATTTCAAGCAGAAGAGCCTTCTTTCAAAGGCAATAAATAAGAACTCATGTTGGTAATATCTTTCGTAAAGCAGAGATTAATTCATCTATTTCATATGGGTTTACTTAAAGAATATGAACTAAACACTTGTTACAGTAAAGTCATTTGCTAAACTAGCTGTAACTACCACTTATAAAGTAAAAAATAAAATAAACTCATCATTCTTGATGCTTACCTTGAATCGGTTAGTGAATAGCTCCAATTTGGGGAATAATTCTCTGTTGGTATACAGACTCTGTAGAGCTTTTAGACACTTTAGCCTGACTTCCCCTTGCTTCAGAAATACAAATAAAGACACAACAGGAACGGTCAATTCCATGCCACAAGGGTTAAAACAATTTTTAAGTTTATATGAAGACTAACATAAATTTTAGCTTAACCATTCAACTTACTTCATACTGTAATTCAACATAGGATAGGATTTAGCAATTGTACAGGCTATGTTGCACTTATATTTAATAAAAATTCACTAAAAACCCCTAATTACTTTAGAATAAGCTTCATCTATCTCAAACATTTATCAACTCTGACTTATCATGCAGTATATCCCACATTATCCCATGGCACTTGGAATTTTTAACCTATGATTATAATTAGAGAAAGGTATGCTCATTTGCTCTTTATGTAATTACTGAATAATCCCGCAGAAAAACTTAATTTCATATTAAAGGATCATCATTTATTCATGCAACAAATATTTACTGGATGCCATTTACATTCCAAGGAGAGCAGTTAGGAAAACAGAAATAGCAGAGTCTTTAAAATAGAGGCAACACAATAAATTGAAGAGTCCTTAGGGTGCTATTTATTAGTGGAGCATCTTTAAGTCATTAACTTGGAGTAGAGGATGTTGGTGTTCAAAGTACATTCAGAATCATCTAGAAATCTAGCCAACTCTCTCAAAGGCTTCAAAGGAGACTTAAGTTTCTATCCCCCAAAAGAAGCAATGTATAAACTTCTAAGTTCTGGAATCAGACAAAACTAGATTTTCTTTCCAGTTTTACATAGTTTATTAGCTACATGTAAGATGGAAAGTATATTAATCACTCTGATACTCAGGTTTCTCACTTATAAAATTGTTGTAGGGATTAGATGCAGAGGTATGCTGGTAAAAGTTTTAACAATCAGCTCTGAGGAATTGGGCCCTGAATTGCTACATTTGCAGATTTCTGCAATGTAAATTGTCCCTTCATGGCTAATATCAAACTACCAATGATATGTCACTGAACTCGTTTATGAAGAGATATACATAACCACTCTATTGCAAGCTGATTCAAGCCAGCTCTAGCACACCATGAGATGTACTATGAGATGGTATGGTGTTTGCTGGTAAGTCTCTAGCACACAGGAAGAACCTGAGGTACATATGGCAGATGCTATTGCTGCCCCACACAGATTCCCTTTACTGGGTAATTCTTCAGCCTCTGCCTGTGTTGACTGCGACTGGTTCATATTTGCACCTTTCTCTGAAGAACTCACCATGGTTAACAAGAACCAACTAGAACACAGACCCCTAGGAGGTTATACTCCACTTTTCCTCTCCTATTCACTCTCTTCCCCTCTGTCAGGCTGAGGCCCATAGCCAGTGTAGAATGATAGAAGGGTAACACAGCCCAACCTCCTTGTGTCTGGACAGGATAACCTCAGAGGTGCAGCTTACTCTCCAAAGCTCCTTGTGAGATCAGTCTGAGACTAGACTTCTCCTGAAACCACATTTTTGTTAGTCTGTTTCCTGTTTTATAAAATTTTCTCACTTTCTTACATTGCTAATCCTGAGATTACAAACCTCAATCTATCACTAGCACAAAAATCCCTGACTCAGCCTTGGCATCTAAGGAATGTGACTTAAGACATCTGGTGCCAAGAGTGGTCCTAGGAGGCAGACTTCAACGAGATTCTGGGGGTGGATTACTTGAAGGCTGGATTGCTAGGAGGAAGGACCCAGGGGTGATAGGTGAAGTATTGATAGCTCCTGACATAGAATAGCAGTGTATAGGATTTTCACCTGTGGGTGAAAGTAGACGTGCATTAGCTTGCACAACATTGCTACATTTGAGGGAGCAGGGTGAATGGTAACTAAAAAACTGTGGAATCGAGTGGCTATTGCTAAGTGTCACTGAGATGCTAAAGAGAAAATGATAGGCTCAGGCTATTTAATCACCAGTTCATTAGCAAGTGTTGCCTCTTTGGTCACATTTAAAGAGACCCTTATCTCCTGCAGATAGGGAACTGTTCATACTGAAGACCAGGCCCAGTACTCAATTGTAAGAGTGGCAGAGTTTAAGAGACTCTGCAACTCAGGCAAGTTTTTCAAGTTTCCTATGCCAAAATCAGGGTCATGATAGAAGAGAAGTCTACAGGATATCTGGGTAGATGAAGCTGAGAATCTTGAACTACTAGTTTCCTCTCAATTTGTGGGTCTGAAAATATGAATCATACTGCCTTGTTAGGGCTAGCATGTTTCCTGCCAACCCTACCCTTTGCTAAAAGACTACACAGAAATCTCAAATGCAGCAGGTGCCCTAAGGATAACGCTAGTAGCCTTCCTCATGATATACACAGATCTCCCCTCCTGATCTCTAGACTAAGGTCAAACCTCAGCATAAACCACATGGAGAATTTGGTTCCTAGTAGCAGTAGAGATGTGAAGATCCCAGAATAGCAGACATAAGGTAGTATCACCTGACCGACAGATGCAAGAGGTGAGAGATAATAATAATAATGGGCAACAAGGTTAAAGGGCAGCCATGGGGATTTACGGAATTGGCTCACAGGATATGGCATTCCAGGAGGCAAGATATGTAAAGCAAATACAAATATTAATATTATGTAATATATATAATGAAAAGAGATGAACAATGGATGAGCAAAAGGCTGAGGACAGTTGTTCCAATGTACAGTCACAATCCCAAAACTAAGACAGCATGACTGACTTGTCTCCAACTGTAGACGTGAAACTAATGCCAAGAAAGATGAAATTACCTCATCTAAATCCACACAGTAAAGACAGGTAGAGCAAGGACATGAATTGAGTTTTATCTTCACTTTGTCCAGTGATGTTTACCAATCAACCACCTCTCCTCACAAGCCTTGGTTCTTCACCTATAATGTACACTTGCCTACACTACAGGAACTTAACAATTAAATAAGGTGTTATCCATGAAAGCATTTTAGAAAACTGTAAAATATATTATAGTTACAATGAAAACTCCAATTGCCCTTTTGGTAGCTGTTCTACTCTGGGGCTCTACTATACTCTGAAGCAATTTTTATTACAGTACCTAAGTGCTTTATTGTTTCCACATTACGAAAAGCCTTGCTCAAATCTAAAGGCTGTTTCACACAGTGTCTAAGGCGTATTAGCTGATCAATGAACATTTGAGTGAATGACTATATAAACTGTTTTTAAAATTAAAAATATTTTTAAATTGAGACAGGGTATGACTCTGTTTCCTGGGTTAGAGTACAGTGGTATGATCATAGCTCATTGCAACCTCAAACTCCTTGGCTCAAATGATCCTCCTGCCTCAGCCTCCTGAGCAGCTGGGACTCCAGGCATACACCACCACTCCTGGTTGATTTTTCTATTTTTTGTAGAGGTGGGGTCTCATTCTTGCTCAGGTTGGTCTTGACCTTCTGACCTCAAGCAATGCTCCCCTCGTCCCCCGGCCTTCCACAGTGTTAAGACTACAGGCATGAGCCACTGCTCCCAGCCAAATGCTAACTTATTAACATGCACATGTACATTATGAAGACTTAGATGAGAATAAGGTGAAAGAGTTAAAATGAACCAAATTTAGGAGGGTGTCAAAAAGTGGGTGTGTTTTTATGTGGCGGGATGAAGGAAGTAGAGAGAAGGAATAGTGTTGAGAGGCACAGAGTTATATAGATTTTTGGTGAATTTAAGAAAAATAGAGTATGGGATGAGTCAACACAAAGAGGAAGAAATGGGGTGGGGTAACTGTGAAAGCATCACAAAGATTTTGATATGGGGAACCAAGCATATGCAAGAAAGTATAAGAAGAATTGTGCAAACAAGGTAAAAGCAAAAGCAGTATGGAACAGAGTTGACGAACTTCAATGCCCACAGAAAGGCAATCTGGTGTCATGAATATAAATCCCAAAAGAAATTAAGATATTTAGCTCAGAACACAGAGACTACCATTGCTGTATTTAAATTAGGCCTAGTCTGTATCACCCTGAAGAACAGAATTAAAACCAGTGGGTAGAGAACTTAGAGAACAACCATTTTAGTTGTTAGAGTTTATCTTCCTATTGCCCAAAACTTATAACTTATATTTTTAAAAAGCATTTATTTTATTTATGAAGGTAGACTAGGTTATAACCTCTAAAATTCTAAAATAAAAGACATAAGTTAAAATTCTAAAATCAGTTCATTTTCAGTTCATTCAGTTTTATCAGTTCATTTGAAAGAGGCAAAGAATGAGTCTGAAGGCAGAGGTCATAGCCTATAGAGAGCGTGGTTCCAACTAGACAACTAAAATAAGAGAAGGCAAATGACTATAGTTCTAAGACAAAAAAAGGTACAAAAAGATTATAATGGGAATGACCAAAAAAAAAGTTTAGAAGAGATTAGTTAATATACCCTTTTCTGAATAAAGTTATTAGAGTTAAGAGAGGTTCATAATATTATTTCACTGAATACAGTACTTATGATTTTATCAACTATGTACAAGGGAAACCTATCTCTGCCTTTATCTAAAAGAGGATTTTTACAATTTAGTGGTATTTTTTTATCTATGATTGTTTGTGTTTTGGTAAGCCACATCAAATCAGTGTTTTTCCCAGAATTTAAGGTCATACATGAAGTTCTGTTAAAACTGGTAACTGTTATATAAATTCAGAAGACTATTCTATTAAGCAATGGGGGAAAAACTGGGATGGCAGTGGTAGAGAATAAAAACGTAGGACTTTAAATCCATGCCTACTAAAAAGATTGTCTTGTTGAATTTAGGAGTGTGTGTGTGTGCAAGAGGGTGCACTGTATAATTCTATATTCTTTCACACTATAATAAAATCTAATTGGATCAACCTGAGATGTGGCTTAGATGCACAAGTCCCAATTCTCTACATGAGGATTAGACAAATCCTGATGGAATCTGGCTTCAGAGTTATCACTGTAGAGAAAAGAACATGAATTGGTAGGGAAGATAGATACTCAAAAAAATTAACTATATGCTAATAGGATTCTCCTTAAAATGAGGTTGGGTGGAGAAGAATCTCTTTTTATCAGCAACTAAACATTGATAATTGCATAGTTGAGCAACCAACTATAGTGATGATCTCCCTACACTCTGACCTCTTATAGCAAAACTGGCCTGTACAAAAAAAAAAAAAAAATCCAAGTCCGAACACCAAAAAAAAAAGGCCTATAAAATTCCCTTGGGACCTTTAATTATAATTTATGTAATTTTGTGGTTTTCAAACCTTTCATAAAACTTAGCATAATTCTATATAAAAAGTAAAAGCTATACATGCTGACAGTAGTGATAAGATAGAAAATGAGTCTTGAAACACTACTAAAGTTGTCTTTAAAATCTAACAATATAATTGCATTAAAAATATGCTTTCTAATAGCTATGATACCTTTTTCTCCCCTAAGAGATAGGGTCTTACTCTGTTATCCAGGCTGGAGTATAGTGGCGTGATCATAGCTTACTGCAGTCTCAAACTCCTGAGCTCAAGTTATCCTCTTTGCTTCAGCCTCCCAGGGAGCTAGGACTATAGGCGTATGCCACCATGCCCAGCTCATTTTTCTTCTTTCCTTCTTTTTTTTTTTTTTTAAAGATAGGGTCTTGCTGTGTTGCCCAGGCTGGTTTTGAACTACTGGCCTCAAGCAATCGTCCCACCTTGGCCTCCCTGAGTGCTGGGATTACAGGTGTGAGCCACTACGCCAGGCCAGCTATGATACTTTGAATAGTTCAAACGGAATATAACAATTTAAAATAAATTGTTATCAGATCTCTATATTTAGGAATATCTGGCAGTTCAAGTTAAAGAATATTGGGTCATTTTACATAAAAAATTCCAATAATTTATCACTCCTACCCTTGGTTATTGTGAAGATTACTTATTTAGGACTTGATGTGGGATTCCTTTTAAGGTCAAAGCCTTTTCTAAGAGGTTAGAGGTTTAAAATGTTTTCAGATCCAATATTCTAGAATCGAACAAATATATTCAACTCTGATAAAACACCCTAGTGTGATATGACCATAGAAAATTCAAAGCAAGAAAGCTTATTTAGATTTTATATCTTAAGAGAAATAATCTCCTTCAATTCAAAACTAGAAAAAGAATATAACTATCTTCTTAGGACACTATATTTTCTTAAATCCTTAAGATATACCAGGTTGTTAATCTTCAAGACAGCATTGTAACCAAATAAGACAGGGTCTTCACACACGGGCCAATGTCTAAAGCTTCATCACAGTCATTAAGTAAATAGTTATTCAGTTGCATCATCTTTAATATCTATATTATTACAATTCTTGAAAAATCAACTATTCGTTTTGATTTCTAGTATTCCAATATTGAGACAAGCATATTTTCCATCAGAGTTACTTAGAACAGGGTAACTTACCCTGTCATGAAGAGTCCAGCCAACATATTTTAGGTAACTGTCATTTAGGAAGGCATCACTATACATTTTCATCCATACTCCAATTTCTTCAATACAAATGGCTCTAATCTCAGCAATAGCATCACTAGAAGAGAAGGGGGAAAAAAAAAAAGACAAATCTTTGATTAATATACAAAGGTAGAATGTATTCATACTCGCTTTCAACAAGCAAAATGTTATTTCTAATGCTATATTTGTATGTGCATTCTCAAAGTCCTCCAACATGAATGAATACCTTCTGTTTTTTATGTCTTCTATAAAATAAAACTAACAAATATCAAACTGAAAGAAAAGCTTCTCCACAATACTTTATTTGGGCCCAACAGCTCTATTTTTATTAGGCTAAGCAATGACATTTGGAGCTTTCTGAGAGCCTCACAACTATTACCAAGCCAATAAACATGTTAAACCTTCTGAGGACACCAGAGTACCAACATCCAAGTACAGAATAATGTAGAGCTCAAAAACTGTTTCTCCAAAGAACTGTGATATCTTATAAGCTAGCACACATCTAGTGAATTAAAAGAAAAAAAAAACCACTTTCATCACTAAATGATTTATTTTTTAGGCTGAAGCAAAGGGAAAAATAATCCACCTTAAGTCACAAGGGGAACAATCTTGGTGACTATACTGTCAAGTGGTTGGCAGAACAATCCCAAAAGTCAAGATTCTGGCTCAATGCCTAGATAGCTTTTCACCTCATCCAATATAACCCTCCTGGGATGATTTTCCTACTCTAAGATCTGTGAATTATGAACAAATACAATGTTAATACCTTTATCTTATCTTTCACCATGTTATTAGCCCTACCTTTAAGAAAAACATGTGAAGTGTAATATGATAAATCCTAATTTTTTTTCTAGATCAATTTTCAAGGCTTCTGATTTACCACACACACATAATTTAAAGTTTTAAGTAATTTTAACTCTCCAATTTATAGGCATTGCTTAAGAATAAAAATGTGAGAAACATTTTCTTTCCAAGCCACAGTGCCAATTATGATCGTTAATGTTCCTACATTTTTTGCTAATATCTTTTTCTCATGGAGAGGTTCTATAGCATAGTGGCTAATAAATAATACAGGCTCTGGAGCAAGACATTCTGAGTTTAAATCCTGGTTCTGCTATTTACTAGCTGTGTGACCCGGGCAAGTTATTTCCTTCTTTCTTAGGTTTCCTCCTATCTAAATAGTGATAATAACAGTACTTAGCTCACAGTTACTATGAGGATGAAATTAATTAATACAAGAAAAATACTTAGAATTGTGTCTAGCACCTACTAAACCTTCCATAAATGTTGACTATTCTTTTATTTAAGTTTCATCAATCTAGACATTTATAGACAATACAGTATAAAAAGCAGTTCTACTACAAACTTTGAGAAGATTTTCCTAGACCTTTATGATACTGAACATGAATGGCACAAATATCCACCAAAAATTTCAGACATAAAAAGGTAGAGAGGACAACATAACAACTGTGTATCCACGGCTCAGCTAAGAATATAATATAGTTAAAACTTCCTATATACCTCTTAATGATGCATCTCCTTCCCCAAGAGTAAATGACTATCCTTGATTCAGTGAATATCATTCCTATCTGTATCTTTATGTTTTAACTTCATTTGTATTATTTACATATTTTGAACTCCACATAAACATTATCCTGTAGGTATTCTACAACTTGCTTTTTTCACAAACCATGCTTTATGATTTATGCATACTGATTTACATTATCTTCAATATATTAATTTTAGCTGATGTACTGTGTTCTTTTCTATGAATATGTTACAAATTACTTATACATTCTCTCATTAATGGACATTTAGGGTTGTTTCCAAGTTTTAGCTTTTATTAACAATGATTCCATGAACATTTTTGTATGTATCTCCTTGTGCACATGTGTGAGAGCTTCCCTAGAGCACTGTTTTGCAAATAGTACATCACTACTCATTAGTATATTATGAAATAAATTTAGTGAGTGGCAACAAATTCATAAAAGTATATATGATAGAAAATACCAAAAGGTTCCACAAGTAGCAAGGCAGGGAAGTATTCTTTCTTAAAACTACTGTGGGCCGGGCGCGTTGGCTCACACCTGTAATCCTAGCTCTCTGGGAGGCCGAGGCGGGCGGATTGTTTGAGTTCAGGAGTTCGAAACCAGCCTGAGCAAGAGCGAGA
>NW_012136080.1:12917127-12924700 GCF_000956105.1 Propithecus coquereli
GCATCTCTACAAATATGCCTAATGTCTAATTTTTTTGTTTTTTAAATTATTCTTTCATGACCCCTTATTACATGGTACATATGCCTAATTTCTAATGCCATTTTTGTTTCACCTAGTAGATTACTAAATGCTTTATTTTTTTGGATCACAGTTTCTTTATAAAAACTGTTAATATTTTCATACAGCATGTTTTCTGTGAATACCAGTCCTTATCTACTTCAGATGCCAGTGCAATCCTTCCCACTTTAACTTTAAAACCTTAAATATCCTTTCCTAGACTTACAATTTGATCATGTGTGGTCAGCCTATTCTGCAGCAACAAAAAGTCCCTATACGATGTGTCTCTTTCTTGGGTTCTAGAGCTCAAATCCACTTTGCCTGCTGACATAGACCTGAATGTAGATTAATCATTCTCTACATGTGAAAAATCACAGACTAGACAGTAAAATTAAAACTCTTTTGTGGTGCTTTTGAAGTATGTCCACAAATTCTTTGTTAATATTCCCCTTTGTGGAAATTAATTCCCCTTGAGTGTGGGTGTACTAAGTAACTTCCCTCTGACTATAACGTGGTGGAAGTGAAAAATTTTGATTCCCAAGGCCAGGTCAAGAGGACATTGTTACTGTTTTGTTCTCTCTCTGATTACTCTCTCGAGGGGGAAGCCTCTGGCCATGTCTTAATAACATACAAGGTCCTCTATGGAAAGTTCCATGTGATGAGTAACTGGGGCCTTTTGCCATCAGCCATGTGGGTAAGCCATCTTGGAAGCCAATCCTCCAAGCCCAGACTCTCTGATGACTGCAGCCTCAAAGGATTTCTTAACTGCAATCTTATGAGAGATCTAAGTAAGAACCATCTATAGCTGGGCCACTTCCACAGAAATTATGAGATAATAAATGTTTTACACCACCAAGTTTTGCGGTGATTTGTTACATGGCAAAAGTTAATTAAATCATTACTTATTATTATTACTAAAGACCCTTACCAATCTAATCATAATCAATCATCTTGTAGTCTGGTCCATAAATTAGTTCTTCTTTAGTTCAAATAGCTCAAATGCATTAGCATCTATATATTTGTGGCCATGCCTAGCCTATAAGACCCTCCATTTTACTTCTGATTTTTTTTTTTTTTTTTTGAGGCAGGGTCTCATTCTGTTACCCTGCCTAGAGTACAGTGGCATTATCATAGCTCAGCGCAATCTCAAACTCCTGGGCTCTAGCAATCCTCCTGCCTCAGCCTCCTAAGTAGCTGGGATTACAGGTGCATGCTACCACACCAGTGTAATTTTTTCTATTTTTTGTAGAGATGGGGTCTCACTATGTTGTTCACACTGGTCTCAAACTGGTAGCCTCAGGTACTCCTCTCACCTTGGCCTCCCAAAGTGCTGAATTATAGGCATGAGACACTGCACCCAGGTAAAACAATGTGAGTGAGCCACCAACGATTATTGTTTTAAGGTCCAGTGAAGTCTCAGTTCTTCCATTATCTTGCCATATCCTCCTATTACTAGATATTGCTTTTATGCCCTCTAGGTATTAGTATCATATTTAAGTAGATGGAGTAGATACAAAATAAAAATGCAGTATCAATCTAAATTTTCCATGATTTGATTATCACATATCTTTTGATATAAAGATATTTTCTCATACATTAAGAATACTCCAATTCTTAGTTTTAATATTAAATTCATTTTTTAGCAGCTAATCTCTCTTTCCAGTGGCCTTATCACCATTTAGAAAGGTTTCCAGCTGAGGCATTTAGGAGCTTCCAAATCAAAGATTAAAGTAGGGGGACCAAAAGTGAGTAAGATGAGAGGAAAGGTATAAAGACAATTGTAAGATGGACTAATTTTCATAGCATTCTAGTACTGGGGCCCTAAAATGAAAAACTAAAAATGAAGGTTTTTCTTCTACTTGGAAACTCAAAAGAAAGAACAAGAACTAGAATAATTCTGGTGCAGTTATATTAATCCTTTGTTGTAACTCTATTTTACAGCATTAAAAGAATGATCACACTTGTTTCTATGAAAGACTTATGTAATTTGCTGATCATTACACTATGTCTTTTGTGGGGGTATATAACCCTTTAATTTGATATCCAAACTTAAGTTTTCATTTTGAATTACTTAGCAGATGGAAATGTAACTATTTTCTGCTTATAATAAAATGCAATTTAACTCTAGTGAATTTTAATTAAATGTTTCTTATACTACCCTTATGGATGCTTTCCCAGTAAGGATGTAGATTAAATTAAAATGACCACAGCACAAATTTCAAGAATAATTCTTGGCTAAAATGGACGTTTTGACACTCAAAACTACTGTTCATGTATAAGGAATCTCACGAGAGCTCTAGAGTAAGAAATAAGTATAAATGACAAAAAAAGGGTCCCCTATCACACAACTGAACTCCTGTCTCAATCAATTCTGTTACTAAGATTAGGATGGGGGGGCGGAAATCACATTAAACCAACTGTAGAGAATTTTTTTTTTAAGAAATAGCCTTCGGAGGAAAGAATAACTGAAAGAGTTAATGAAAAGTCATAATGTATCCTTTATTAGACTATTAGTAAGAACTTGATAAGAGAGTTCATAGTGTACAACAAGATGGTTAAAATAAATATTATCTTAGAGAGTGCTGAATGTTACTAAAGGGCATGACAGGGAACAAAGAAGCATATAAAACGACAGAAGGGAGGACAAGGTGGTCAAGGAAGGCTTTTGAAAGGTAGTAATCGTACATGTAGACCTGAAGAACTGAAACTCCTGTTTGCTAAATAAATATAAATATTTCATTCATTATTTTAGGCTGACCAGAGGTATTTTTATGCACTAAAAATGTATTAATTTCATAAAACTGGAAATACTTTTCATCTCACTTTTGTTGCATTATTCATTAGTAAAAATAGTGATGAAATACATAGAAAGTCATTTTATCATTAAGAGTCTCATACAGAGAAGATGACATGGCTACCTGCTACCTTGCATTACTCCTTAATTATTTTACTATTAATAAAATTTTAGGCATAAATGAGATTAAAATCAAATGTCAAAGATACATTAGCTTTCTGAAGAAGTTGATCTCATAGAAATAAAAATAGAACAGAGAATACTAGAGGCTGGGAAGGGTCGGGGGAAGGACAGGGAAAGATATGTTAAAGGATATAAAATTACAGCTAGATAGAAGAATAGGTTCTGGTGCTCTATACCACTGTAGAATGACTATAGTTAACAATAATATATAGTTTAAAGGCCTAGGAGGCGGACACCGAATGTTCCCAACACAAAGAAACGATAAATGTTTGAGATGATGAATATACTAATTAGTATATTATTAATAGTATATCCCTGATCTGATCAATATACATAATATGTATCAAAACATGACAAATATACTCCATGAACGTGTAGCTATTTGTCAATCAAAATAAAATAATTTTAAAAAGATGTAGTTTTCAAAGAAAAATATCTTCTAATTTTTTAACCTATTTTGTAAAATTTCAGTTCTCTCATTATTATTACTTCTTTCCAATACTTATCTCTTCTTTTCAAATTCCTTTTTAAAGGACTGATGAAGCCTCTGAAACTACCCACCCATACTAAAAATGTTCTTCTGTATCTTCCATCCGTTTATTACTATGAACTGAGTAATTCCTCTGTATTATATTCTTGTTCACTAATTGTCTCTTCAACATTGTAAAGTGTATCTTGTTCACTAAATATATATATGTGAATATATATTTTTCTTATCCAGTATTTCATTTTTTTTATTTTTTTGAGACAGAGTCTGGCTCTGTTGCCTGGCCTAGGTGCAGTGGTGTCATCATAGCTCACTGCAACCTCCAACTCCTGAGCTCAAGTCATCCTCCTGCCTCAGCCTCACAAGTAGCTGGGACTACAGGTGCATACCACCACACCTGGCTAATTTCTTCTATTTTTAGTAGAGATGGGGTCTTATTCTTGCTCAGGCATGTCTCTTTCAAAATCCTGACTTCAAGTGATCCTCCTGCCTTGGTCTCCCAGAATGCCACGTATCTCCAGTATTTTAAATTATTATATACCATTTATTTGTTGAAGAAACTGGGTTATTTGAGCTGTATAATTTCTCAAATTCTAGATTTAAAGGATACCATAAGAATTCAGTCAAAAAAACATACCTTTCTATTTTTCATATTTCCTATAACCTAGTAGACCTAGCAATATAGATTAAAATTCAATTTTTGTTTGAAGTGGAAGGTGGTTGTTGGGATACAAAGTATTAACTTAAAATGCCATCTCTACACAGCACCTTGTACTTCCAGTATGTATATACAATAACTTCTCCCCTTAATAATCCCTTCAAACACTGTAAAATCAAGATCAGTAGGTGTGATAAGATAGAGTTACCAGGGTTGGAAAAGCCAGTGAAAACCACCAGCTTTAATGCTGAGGGAGCTGACTTGATGGGAAGCCAAATGCTAAATACCTACCCACACCCAGGGAAGATGTCAATAAAAGAACAGCATCTACAGAAAATCAATAGGGGAAAATCAAAGCTCTGGCAGGCATGAAAAGGAAAAAGAAAGTATGACCCCTATTCAAGAATTAAAAACTCAACAGAAACTATCTCTCTGAGTGGGCCCAGATGTTAAATTTAGCAAACCAAGATTTTAAAGGGACTCTAATAAATATAATCAAAAAATTAAATGAAACCATATTTAAAGAATTAAATGAGAATTAAACATAAACGTAGTTATGTTTAATTCTTTCAATAATGACAATGAATTCAACCAACAGAGAATCAGGAAAAAGAAATGGAAACAATAACAACAAACCAACTGAAAAGTATAATAATAGTAAAATAAAAAATTCATATATGGTTTCAACAGCATATTTGAGTTATCAGAAGAAACAGTGAACCTGAAGAAAGGCAAATAGAAATCATGCAAAGAATAGAGGTAAAAAACATTGAAGAAAAACAAAGAGAGCTCCAGAAACCTATGGAACAACATCAAGTATACCAGTAGAAGTATTAAAGGAATCCAAACACAGGAGGGAGAGAAATGGTTTAAAAAAAAAAAAAAATTAAGGTCTAAAAACTTCTGAAATTAGATAAAAATATTAATCTACAGATCCAAGAAACTTAACAAAATATTAGCAGGATAAACACAAAGAATTCCGTACCTAGACAAACTGTTAAAAGCCAAAGAAAAACTGTAAAAGCTGCAAAGAAAAATGACTCATAATGTACAATGGAACACCAGGATTAAAAACTGAGTTTTTAATCAGAAGCAATAAAGTCCAGAAGATGGTGGAGTGACACTGAAGTGTCACAATGAAAAATAAAACTGTGTACTAGGAATTCTATATGCAACAGAACTATCCTTTAAAAAATGATATTAACATAACAATTTTTCCAGATAAAGACTAAGAAAACTTGCTTCTAGCAGACTTGCCTTATAAGAAACACAAAAAGAAGTCCTTCAAATTGACAGGAAATAACACTATACAACAACTCAAATCCATAGTTAAAAATGAAGAGTGCCAGAAATGTTAAAAAGAAGATAAATATAAAAGATAGTATAAATATTTTTTCATCTCTTGATTTTGTTAAAAGAGATAAGATGATATACATTGATAATGATAACACTGTACTGTTGGGTTAGTAATAAATGTAGACAAAATATATATGACAATAATAGCACAAAGAAAGTGCAAGAAAATGAAGCTATGTTGGAGCAAAGATACTTTGTGAAATTAAGTCATGTTAATGGGATGTAGTTTGTGATAATTTATGATTCATATTTTAATCCCAAGAACAACTATCAAGAAAATAATAGTAACTGCATAAAAAAATAGAACCCAAATATATGCTTTCTATAAGAGACAATTCATATTTGAAGATACAAATAAGTTAAAAATGAAAGGACGATAAAAGATATACCATTCAAAGAATAATAACAGGATAGCTAGAAAGGGTAAATTATTTCAGAAAAAAATTCTTTATGACAAACATATTACTATATGAGGAATTTCATAATAAAAAGATTAATAAATCAGGATGACAGAACAGCAGAATATATTCTCTTTATATGCACGTGAAACATTTTTTCCATAATCTATACAGTAGGTAAAAACAAGTCCCATTAAATGTAAAATGGCTGAAATCCCTTGAAGTATGTTTACTAACTACAATAGAATTAAATTAGAAATTAATAACAAAATTTTAGAAAACCACCAAATATTTGGAAATTAAACAAAAGACAAAAATAACTCATGAGTCAAAGAAATCACAAGTAAAATTAGGAAATATTTTGTAGTGAATGAAAGATAACGAAAATACGCACATCAAAAGTCAAGGTATGTCACTAAAGCAGTGCTTTGTGGGAAATTTTTATCTTAAGAAGGGGGATAACAAAGGAAGAAAGATATAAAATAAATAATCTAAGTTTCCACCTTAAGAAACTATAAAAATGGAAAAAGTAAAACCAAACCAACCAGACAGAAGGAAATAATTAAGACTGAAACAGAAATCAATGAAATAAAAAATAAAGTCAATGAAACTAAAATTCCTTTTTTGTAAAGATCAACAAAACTGATAAACTTTTAGCTAGACTGATCAAGACAAAAAAGAGAGAAGACTAAATCACAAAACCAAGAATGAATAAGGGGACACCACTGCCAATCCTACAGAAATTAAAAGGATTATAAGGAAATATCATGAACCATCAAATTTACAATTTGCATGAAATGATCACTGCCTGGAAAACAAAAATTACCAAACCTGACTCAACAAGAAATAAAAAAAATCAGGATAGATCTATTAATTCAATAGTAATTAAAAATCTTTACACAAAGAAAAGCCTAGGCTCAAAGAGATTCCCTAGTGAATTCTATTAAATATGTAAATAATACCAATCTTTCAGAAAACAGAGCAGGAGGGAACACTTCTCAGTGAATTCTCTAAGGCTAGTATTCAGGTTACTACTCCTTATGAAAGTAAATACAAAAATCCTTAGCAAAATATTAGGAAACTGAATCTATAATAGTAACATATAGAAAAAAATAATGTATCATGACCATGTGGCATTTTTCCCAGAGTGCAAAGCTGGTCTAATATTTAAAAAACAATTAATGTAATACACTATATTCATAGAATAAAAGAAAAAACCTGCATGATTATGTAAATAAAAACAGAAAAAATAAAGAAAGAAAGTAGACTGAGCATGGGGACTCATGCCTGAAACCCAGCACTTTGGGAGTGCAAGGCAGGAGAATTCCTGGAAACCAGGAGTTTGAGACCAGCCTGGGCAACATACTTGAGACACCATCTCTACAAAAACAGAAACATTAGCCAGGCATGGTGGTGTGTGCCTGTAGTTCCAGCTACTTAGGAGGCTGTGGCAGGAGGATCGCTTGAGCCCAGGAGTTTGAGGTTGCAGTGAGCTATGATCATGCCACTGCACTCTAGCCTGGGCAACAGGGCAAGACCCTGTCTAAAAAAAAAAAAAAAAAGTCCAAATCAAGTGGAGATATCATCTATATTCATGGACTAAAAGATTCAGTATTGCTGAGAGGAAAATTCTCTCCAAA
>NW_012136080.1:12924750-12931223 GCF_000956105.1 Propithecus coquereli
ATAACACCTAGAAATGAATTTAACAAAAATGTAAGATTTGTATACTGAAAATCATTTAAAAATGCTAAGAAAGGCTGGGTGAAGTGGCTCACACCTGTAATCCTAGTACTCTGGGAGGTGAAGGCAGAAGGATCACTTAAGCCAAGAGTTTGAAACTATCCTGAGCAACACAGAGAGACCCCGTCTCTACAGAAAAACAAAAACAAAACAAACAAAATTTAACCAGGCATAGCGGCTGCATGCCTGTAGTCCCAGCTCTTTGGGAGGCTAAAACAGGAGGATTGCTTGAGCCCAGGAGTTCAGTGAGCAATGATGACACCACTGCATTCTAGCCTGGGCAACAGGGCAAGACCCTGTCTCAAAAAAAAAAAAAAAAAGTCCAAATCAAGTGGAGATATCATCTATATTCATGGACTAAAAGATTCAGTATTGCTGAGAGGAAAATTCTCTCCAAATTGGTCTACAGGTTCATTATAATCCCTATCAAAATTTCAGACGCTTTTGCACAAAAATTGACAAGCTGACTCTAAAATTTATATAGAAATGCAAAGGACCTATTGTCAAAACAATTTTGAAAAAGAACAAAGTAGCTGGACTTATGTACTATCTAATTTAAAAAGCTTACTTTAAAGCTTACTTAATGCAGATGAGAACAAACAGATTAGAAAATCCAAAAATAAAACCTTGCCTTTATGCTCAATTGATTTTCAAGAAAATGTGTCAGCAATTCAACTGAGGAAGGATAGTCTTTCATTAAATGGTGCTTAGACAACTGAATATCTATATGCCAAAAGTAGACTTATGCCCTGTATCACACCATATACAAAAATAAACTTAAAAAAATGGTTCATGTATCTTAACAGAAGAGATAAATGATTAAACATCTAGAATAAAACAAAGAAGAAATCTTTGGCTTAGGCAGGTGTACACATATACAACAACAAAAGCATAGCCACAGAAGAAAAGCTGATTAACTAGACTTCCTACAAATTGAAAATGTTTGTCCTTTAAAAGTCACCATTAAGAAAATAAAAAGAAAGTCACAGACCGGGGGAAAATATTTACAAATTATATATCTGATAATGGGCTTGTATAAGAATACAAAAATTACTCCTATAAAAACCCTTTCAATAATTGTTAGAATAAACAGACAGAAAATCAGTACGGATAGAGAAGACTTGTAAGTACAACACTATCAACTAATGTGACCTAACAGAAAATATTAGCCAACAAAAGTAGAATATACTTTTTCTTGAGCAAATGAAAAATTTATCAAAATAGACTATACTGTGGGCCATAAAATAAATCTCAATAAATTTTTATAAAAGCATTCAAATCACACAAACTATGTTCTCTGACTACAATGGAATTAAATTAGAAATCAATATCAGAAAGGTATCTGGAAAATTCTCAAATATTTGCAAACTATTAAGTAAATACCATACTTCTAAATAATCCATGGGTCAAAGAAAAAATTAAAAGGGACATTGGAAAGTACTTTGAACTGAATGAAAATGAAAATACAACATACCCAAATTTAGGGGAAATAGCTAAAGCAGTGCTTAGAGAAATTCACAGGAGTAAATTCCTATATTACAAAAAAAAAAAAAGGCTCAAAATCAATAACTTTAGGTTCTGTCTTCAGAAATTAAAAAGGAAGTAAAACTGAAAGCAAGCAGAAGGAAATGTTTTGAAAGAGCAGAAATCAATACAATAGAAAACAAAAACAACAGAATAACTCAATGTAACCAAAATCTCATTCTTTATGAAAAAAAAACAAAAAACAAACAGACAAATCAGTAAAAGCAGCTCCAGACAGATTGAGCAAAGACAGAAAAGAGAGGGAAAGAGGGAAAAAGGAAAAAAGGGTAGCGAGAGAGAGAAAGAAATGAAAATCACCAATATTATGAACAACTTTATACTAATAATTGTTGAATATAACTCAACAACCTAGATGAATGTAACAATTTCTTGTAAGACATAAACTACCAAAGGTTCTTTTACAAAAACCCAGGCAACCTAAATAGCCCTAAATATACTAAAGAAATCTAATTTGCAGGTAAAAATATTTCTACAAAGAACACTCTAGGCCCCACTGGTAAAACTCATATCTGAAAAAGGAATAACACCATTTCTATTAAACTCTTCCAGAAAGCTAACGAGAGAGTATACTTCAACTCAATCCACAAGGCCAGTGTTACCCCAATACCAAAAGCAGTCAGTGATATTCATTAAAATAAAAAATGAGAGATGTTTATCCTCCTTGAACATAGATGTATAAATTCTTAGAAGAAGCTAAGGAAGGGGTGCAGTGGCTTGAGCCTGTAAAGCCAGCTACTCAGGAAGCTAAATCAGGAGGATCGCTTGAGCCCAGAAGCTCAAGGCTGCACTGAGCTATAACTGTGACAATACCTTCCAGCCTGGGCAAGAGAGCAAGATCAGTAAGGATAACATATCATGACCAAGTGGGTTTTATTCTCCATGAATTCATGTAACATTTTAAAATCAATGAATTTAATTCACCACATTTACAATCTTTAAAAAGAAAATTGCATAATGACCTCAAAAGATGCAGAAAAGGATTTGACAGATCCCACATCCATTCCTAATAAAAACTCTCAGAAAACTACGAACAGAAAAAGCATCCTCAATCTGATAAAGGGCATCTATGAAAAACTAACAGCTAACACATTTAAGTATGAAAGACTCTAAATTTTGCTTAGAGAAAGAATCCACACCAAAACAACAACAAAAAAAGCTAGAGTACAAATTGTTTGATTCCACTTCTGTAAAATTCTAGAAAATGAAAACAAATCAGATAGCAGATTAATGACTGCTTGAGGACAACAGAAGAGGGAAATGACAGGATGGAAGGTAGACAGAAATTACAAAGTGCCATGAGAAAACTTTGAAAGATGATGAATAAATTTATTATCTTGCTTACGGTAGTAGTTTTACAGGTGTATATATGTTAAAACTCAACAAATTACGCACTTAAATATGTAGTTTATTTTACATCAACTATACCACCATAAAGTTATAGGAAAAAAAGAATGTATGGTAGGTATATGGAAGTTCTTTTTCTTTTTAAAACAAATACGTCAATAATGTGTTATAAGTACACTATATGCAAGAAAGAGGCATGTAAAACTCCAATCAATCAGAGAATTCATACTAAAAGTAAAGGCCCTGGCCCAAAATAACTTTTTATACTTTCAGTTAAACTGCTTAAGTTTTGTTAAAATAAAATATCAAAGATATATTAACATATACAGTCGTCCCTTGGTATATGAGGTGCACTTGGTTCCAAGACTACACGCATGTAACAAAATCCCAGCATATGCAAATCCCATAGTCAGCCCTGAAGACCAGCATATACAAAAAAGTTGGCCCTCCGTATATAAGGGCTTTTCATCTCTCAAACATTGTTTTTTTCAATCCACCTTTGGTTGAAAAAGAAATCAGCATGTAAGTGGACCCTCACAGTTCAAATCCATGTTGTTCTCGGGTCAACTGTATAATGTTAACGATTTCCCTGTTTTCACTATCTCTTTGTATTAATTGGCTAACTACAGTCTCATGTGTGTCTAAAAACAGCACTTTTAATATACGTGCCTACCTACTTATACATATATCACATTTAATTAACATGATAACATGTATATGATTCATTAATTCTATGTGAAATATATGTTCTTTTACAATATAGAATTTCAAAAGTGTTTAGGCCTCAAAGACACTTATAAACTCATCTGCAATGCAGTATGACAAAAATATTTTGCTAACAGCTTTTACTTTCATGTGTATAGTTGAAGGTAAATAAGAGTGAAGACAGAAAGTAGTTGTATAATCTACAGGGTGCCCTTTTCTGTCTTCTTTTCTCCCACCTTTAGAGGTATTTAGGAAAAAAAAAAGATTATTGATTAAATTGACCATGGAACAAGATGAGTACCATAGGGCAAGAAATAAGGCATTTAGTTTTTTCATATGTGAAAACACTATCTTATTAAATCTAAATTAATTTAATGATCATATTAATATTCCATCAGCACAAATGCAAGTACACAGGCTGCTTTCAATACTACATATTCTAAATTTGGAAGCATATGACTGGTAGGATACATTTCAATTTCCTCAACAGTTGTAGCAAGACATTTACTTATTTAGCCAAAGTTGCTTTCCAGAAAATAAAACAAAGCAAAATAAAAGTAATACTTAGTAGAGTTTTATAGCTTTGTAATTCGCTTGGGCTACAAAAAAGCCATAATTGTTTAAGTTAAAAACCTAAATGATTTTAAAAATCCCTTACCGGTATCTATGAACAAATATACCCTTAAAAATAGAGTTCATCATATTTTCAATTTCATCCTGATTTTCTTGTAGCTGAAATGAAAAAACAATAAAAATTGTAAATTAGAATATTGATCATTTTATTTGGAATGAACAGTTCCAACTGTTTTAAATTCCTGGTTATTCTCATTCTGGGTAGTTATCAATCCTTTTTCTCACTTGTGCAACAGATGTCTGAAATTACCAGTATATATGCATTATTTCTACAGTTTTATCACATTGGTTTTAGAACCTCTCACTCTCTGGACACAAATGACACAATGATAAACAAGGAGGAGTTGTATGGCTAAGTGAGGTCCAATTCCTGTCTCCAAAATATCAACTGCTCCAGGAATAGGTCTCAATTTCTATAACTCTTTTGTCCAAATCAGGTCCTTGGCTTGCTTTTGCCTTCCTTGGTAAAAAGGTTATCCCTGATTAACATATTGTACAAGAAACTTACTCCTCCATCTAAAAGTATTCAAATGTTATTCTGCATCTGACTAGCCCATTAACTGAAAATAGGCTAAATTCCCAAAACAGGGGGCATAACAGAAGATAGAAAGGACCCTGGCCACTAGTGGTACAATGTACTAACAAAATAAATAATATCTACAGCAATGATACAAATTGCAGGCAACAGTACTGATCAAAGTTTGTGTTTACTCATGACTCAAAATTAACAGAAGTATTAACACAAAATTATACTCAAGGTAAGGATTAATGGTTGCCAACATCAAAAAAAGTATAACAAATAAGCACCAACAGTAAACTATAAGGTGCTCTTGCCCCCCACCCTCACCAAAAAAAATTAAAACTAAATTTGAAAAAAAATCAGATAGCAGATTAATGATTGCTTGAGGACAAAAGAAGAGGGAAATGACAGGAAGGGAGAAATTACAAAGTGCTATGAGAAAACTTTGGAAGATGATATATAAATTTATTTATATATAAATTTATTTATTTATATATATATAAGATGATATATAAATTTATTATCTTGCTTATAGTAGTGGTTTGGAGACAGACAGACAGGAAGAATATCATGCAAAGATTGGAATTATGCTTCCACAAGCCAAGGAACTACCAGAAGCTAAAAGAGAAGCCTAGAACACATCCTTCCCTAACACCTTCAGAGGGAGCATGACTCTGCCAACACCTTGATCTTGGGCTTCTAGCCACCAAAATTGTGCGGTAATAAATTTCTTTTGTCTAAGCCATTCAGTCTGTGTATTTTGATACGGCAGCCCTATTACACTAATACATTCTGGGTAATAACTTAATCATAATGCTGCTTTTTGTTGTCTGTTATAATCCATTATTCATACACAATTCTTCTGCAGCAATGTGATATTCTTTTGGCAAGTTAAAAGACTAATGGTGCATACCTAAAATTTTATTTACTATTGGATAAACAAAAATGTTTCCTAAAAAGAACTCAGTACAAAAACATTTTTAATACATATATGAAAAAAGTAATGGTAAAACTGGCACCAATCTTATTCATAGGAATGTCTTATACATCAGCTAACATGTAGACTTTGACTTTTCCTTGGAAATGAGGCTTTGCTGGACCCCTGGTCTGACTTTAGTACTTAATATGCTTTCTGAGCCTACGGTCTGATAACCTTTCTGATTTGCTTAACTCCCAGACCACCTTCTTTCAAAAGTAAGGATGTTTTATGATTTTCTTCTGCCATCGGACAGCTATGACACAATCATTGGTGAACGCTCCAGTTTCATTTAAAACTTTTTGAGATCAAATAATCTAATCTAACAAAAAAACTAATAATATACTTATTAGAGTTACAGAATATGAGAATAACAGTTGCCAGGAAATTTACCTCTTTGCGTTTCTGAAGTAGTAACTCCAATCTTTCATTGGCTCTCTTCCCAATCATTTTATTTCTCTCAGCTTCATACTGTCTCTGGGTATTATCCTGATGAATACTGAGGTTTAAGGCAACATTCACCAAAGCAGTCATGAGCTTCATGGCTATGGAATAAAGGAATATTATAATACTCACCACCTATGAATCAAACCTTCATCCATAAGATTACAAATTTATAAAGCAAATGGATGAAGGAAGGAACTAGTCAATTTCTGTTTTTATAATGCAGACAAAATTTTAATAAAAGATAAT
>NW_012136080.1:12933455-12936728 GCF_000956105.1 Propithecus coquereli
TAATTAAAAACTGGTTGTTCATCAAAGATTGTTAAAGAAGCACTAGTTGCTCTTCCATTCATCTATCAATACAACGTATACTGAGCATTGTTCTAGGTACTAGAGATACAAAGTGAACAAAACAAAGTACCTGCCATTATGATTTTTTACATTCTAGTAAGGAGAAGACAACAATAAACAGGTAATGTACAAATGAAAAAAACATGTCGGTTAATGATAAATGCTGTGAAGAAAAATAAAGTGTGGTTAAAAAAATAAGATATGGTAAAAAGGTTAGAGTGAAGGGGGTGCCACTCAGCCTTGATAATGTGATATGGGCTTTGAAGTGGCTTTTTGTCTACCAATGAGAAGAATAATTCATTTAGTGTTCCACGTTTTAACTGCTGACTATAGAATGGTGAACCTGCTCATTCATGAAGGTCATTCATGAAGGTCTCTCAAGGCCTTGACATTTGAGCATAAAGTAAAGAAATGATCACATGACAATATGGCAGAACAGTGTTCCAGGAAGAGTTATAATGTAAATGGTTATGAGGAGGGCAGTCATAAAAGACCAAGGCGTGTAGTGTAGCTGGAGCACAGAGGTAGGCAGAGGCAGCAGATGATGCAAGGAGAAAAAAAGAGGCCAGAGTACAAGGATTCTACTAAAATCTGGTTAACTCATCCTCTCATTAGGGTGCAGGAATTAAATCAAAGTGGGGTAAGATCTCTAAAGAATGTGGAGTGATGAGAAATAGTCTGATTTACATTTTGAACTGTTATGTGAACAGACTATAGAAGAGTAAAAGTAGAAGAAGGGAGATCACATAGGAGCAATGAAGGGGAGCTGAAAACATTTTGCTCAATGTTTGCAATGATGATTCTTAACTTTTTGGCCTCAAGCAACTCAGTGAAGTGAAGCTGCTTAGATTAAGGTGGTAACAATAGGCAGAGAGAAATGGTTAAATATGGAGTACATTTTGAAGGTACAGTGGAAAGAATTTGCTAGATTATAATAAAGGAAATGAGAGAAATAGAAAGGGCAAGGGTAATTAGAAGGATTTTTGCTTATTAGTTATCTAAAGTGAAGATCTCTGGATACACATTTAGAAGTCATTATCAAAGATACTGGTATTTAGAGTCATAAATTTAGATGGCACATCCATCCAATGGATAATTATTCAGCCATTAGAGACGGTGAGGCATGATTTGTGTGTTGTAAATAAACACTAAGATATTTGTTGATGAAAAAATAAGCAAGATGCCTGACAGTATATATATGCTATCATTTGTACAAAAGGAATATGTTATTTATTTTCATGTGCCAGTCACTCTTCTGAACTCTTTACACATACTTATTCATTTGTACCTCAGAAGTCTATGAAATAAGTATTATTATTATTCCTGTTTTACCTAAGAGAAAATTGAGGCACAGATCAGTTAAGAGACTTGACAGTTACATAACCAATAACTGGCAGAGACAGAATATGAGTATAGGCAACCTTGCTCCATAGTCCAAGCTCTTAACCACTACACCATATTGCCTCTCACTGAATATGTAGTTGCTACTATATGCATAAAACATGTCTGGAAAGATATACACGAAACTGGCAGGTTTTGTTGCCTTCAAGGAAGAGAATTTGAGGACCAAGGGCCAAGAGTGGAAGAGTGACATTTCGCCATATAAGATTTTTTACTTTCAATTTTAAATCATGTGACTATATTACCTCTCTCACCATCATTCTTTTCTAGTAAAAATAATAAAACCATGTAATTGGTTTTGACTAAGGAGTAAATAAAGACAGAAAAGGAAAAAGATCTGAATTTTGAGTCTCAAAATAATTCAGTATTTACAATTTAGCTTTCTAAGATCCACCAGGACAATGTGGTATTCCAGAAAACAAGTGAAGACAGTGTTCCAAGAAGGAAAAAGTAGCTGTGTCTTTCCAGAGAAAGAAAGATGACAACTGGAAGCCATTCACTGATTTGGACAATAAGAACGTAACTGCTGACCTCAACAAGAAAAGAGGCAGGGAAGAGATAATGCTAGAATATCTGATTGGAGTAGGTTCAAAAAGAATAGGAGAAGGCCAAGTGGAGACAGTGAGTATTTGAGATCTTGATATCTCAAACTCAAGACTGCACAATTCCTGCCTGAGTTTCAGCTTGCTGGATTGCCCTAGATTTCACATTTGCCAGCCCCTACAAGTGTGTTAAGCTATTTCACTGAAATAAATGTGTGTGTGTGTGTGTGGGTGTGGGTGTGTGTGTGTGAGAGAGAGAGATGTAAGTATATCTTCTATTAGTTTTATTTCTCTGGGGAACCCAAACTGATATAAAGAATTTCTAAAAATGGAAGATATTAGTATTATAGCATGCATATTAGTATAATGATAACTGTTATCTAATAAAAGGAGGGAAATTGAAGTCAGGAGAGTGAGAACAACTTGAGGAGCAAAGTTCTTGAGCAGGTGAACAGGGACCAAATTCACTGCACAAGTACAAGGACAAACCTTAGATAGAGGGCACTGTAATAAGAGAAAAGGTATAGTATATGGGTACAGTACAGCTGTAGCTACATGGGTAAGTTTAATCCTTGAAGGATTCTCTTCTGACTATCTCTATTAAAAAAAAGCCAGATAATTAGCTGAGTGTGAAAAAGAAAAGATAGAAAATATTATTAATGTAAGTCTGAGGAGAAGGTATGAAATAATTTTATAAAGATATGGGAATAAACCTGGAGTGGAATACTGTAATATGACTGCCAGGCAGCATTAAAGGTCCACTTGAGAGAAAAATGTAAAGCCCAGCCATCATGGTTATGCATTTTTCTCCAGCCACTTTCAGAGGCTCTGGTGCAGGTATGGAGCAGGTGGTGATACAGGGTTTTCTTAGGGAGTATAATGGATGGACAGAGATAAGGAAGGTGAGGGTATAAAAAAGGATGTGATGATAATGAAGGATGATGAAATCTAAGCAGGTAAAGTGGAGGCAGTGAGGAAATGAAGGGTGTAAAGAACATCAAAAATACAGTGTCAAAGTATTTAAAGTCTTAATAGCAGAGAAACAGTAGTGGAGTGGAAACACAGATGAAAAATGTTGGAAAAAAAAGGAGGGTTTGTCAGCAAGTGGGATGTTTGAAATGGCTCACGCCTGTAATCCTAGCACTCTGGGAGGCCGAGGCCGGTGGATCACTCAAGGTCAGGAGTTCGAGACCAGCCTGAGCAAGAGCGAGACCCCGTCTCTACTAAAAAAAATAGAAAGAAATTATTTGGACAACTAAAAAGCTATAAA
>NW_012136080.1:12937038-12938272 GCF_000956105.1 Propithecus coquereli
AGCTCCATGTTAATAGTGATTGCTACTGTTCTTAAACCAAAATATAGGACAAAAATGCTAAATATAAATTTATTTAAGTTAGTGACCATTTAGAAATACATTTAATGAAAATACTTCTTTTCCTGAGATACAGTATCTCAAACATTAAATTGATAAATATTCTTGTGTTTTAAAATACAAGCTAGTGACTTGACAGTTTTATGTACTGTCAGTTGTAGAATATTTGACTATATCATGAAAGTTTAAAAGTACCTTTTAAATGAATCTGTTTAAGAAAGGAGAATAGCTCAAAGACAAGAGGAATCTGGGGCATTCAAACTGCCCAAGTCAAGGATAAGATCAGTTTATTGGTGTTTGTGCTGAGTATACAAGGTGATACTCAATGGAACTTAATTCAGTATATACTTTTAGATCTCTAAAGTGAAATGATCAAGGAGTTGGAAGTAATTAAAATTAACACCAACCCTAGCTGGAAATCATCAGTGGAAACGGAGGTACAGTAGTTTTTAAATTTAATGACTTTTACTTTTCAGCTATACATCTCCTTGTGAACCCACATCCCAAACTCTGTCATTATATAATCACTTCCCTCCCAGCCTAGATATATAAACAATAAAATAATCAACATGCTGAAACAAACTAAACAATGATCAATATATCTTCAGAAACATATTAGAAATAATATAGCAGTATTTATTCTCTGAGGTAAAACATTTCTAACTCTGTAAAATTGATATTTCACTGAAATTTTCATTTCACTAAGTAACATAAACAAATAGCTACTGAACATAGACTTCTAATTTAATGAGAAAGAGGGATTATGATGTTTTATTGAGGCCACTGAAAAAGATTGATTTCTGCAAACAATGAATACTTACTAAATTTTACTAGTATTACTAACAGAATAATTATATAAATTAGTAGTCCTACTAATCAAGAAATTCAGTCTTGATAATGTGATATGGGCTTGGAAGTGGCTTCTTTTCTACCAATGAGGAAGAATATTTCATTTAGTGTTCATATTTTAACTGCTCACTATAGAATGGTGAACCTGTTCTAGTACAATGCTACTCAGAGTGTGGTCTGTAAATAGGTGATGATCACAAAAGGTTTATTACAAGTTCACTGTAAGTACAAAATTGAAAGTGCTTAAAAATTTTTGTAGCATCTGACAGTAATTTTGTCTGTTGATTCTAATTATAAAATGATGCTAATAAACATATTTGTCATTTTT
>NW_012136080.1:12941713-12947429 GCF_000956105.1 Propithecus coquereli
CCGGGCAACAGAGTGAGACTCTGGCGCAAAAAAAAAAAAAAGACTGTCGACATTGACCCTTTTAATCAATATCCAAAAATTTGCATTTCTATCTCTCTAAACATAAAACCGAAAATTAAAAAATTGCATTTATATTTAGAGATACCTACTGTACCTTTGAAAACTATTACTGTATACCCTAGAAACATGTTTGAGATAATGGGATAAATCAGATTTTTAAGAGAGGAATGATTATATTAATTTAGTTTTAAAAAGCTTATTTTTTTAAAAAGGGAGCTTATGATACATTTCCAGTTTCCAAATGATAAAGAGTTAATTACTCCCTTAGTCTCTTAAAATCCCAAGAAAAATAACAGAAGTAAAACAATTTTCATCTTCAATGAACTCAGAAAATACCTGTAACCCCTAACCACAATATATGAATATATGACTATGTATAGCAGGAAGATGAGCAGAAAGCATTAAAATCAAACAAAAAAGTAGAAGAAACTTAACAACTGTATCTATAAGAAACAAAGCTATTTTGTTCTGTACAACCCAGACACAATCAGGAATTAGAAGTATTAGGTTCCATCACAGATGAAGTGAGATATGGTCTGAAAATAAAAGTATTATCTCAAAGTCTGTACAAAAAGCAATTAAATCCCCAAATTTATACTGTACCCTAGGTAGTCAATCAATTCCTCTATGACACACCCATCTTAGAAGTCCAGAAATTTATTTCCTGAAGAAAATAAACCAGAGATTTAGAGATTTAGAGTTACCAGACGTGTGTGAAGTGTGGAATGCCCTGAGTGCTTCCTCATCCTACCCAATTCTGAAATGGCAAAGAGCAGTCAAGCTTGAGTAGATCCTTCTGCAAGGAAGCTGAACTTCTCCAAGGAAGATAATTACCAATACCAACATTTGAGGGTCTACAATGAAAATACTAGCTGACCACTGGAATGCCCTACAGTCATGCTCATCAGTCTGGATGCCAGAGCCACTGCTCCACTGTACCAGAGACACGCACACACTCCTCTGGCAATCAGCTTTTTAGTGTCTCATTCTCAACAATTACTTAGAGAGTCAAGAAACATATTGGAGGAAAGTTTCCAATATGAAAGATAGTGTTAAAAGCAGCAAATCAGAAGAAAAGAGGTTAGGGCTGACAGCAGAAGAAAACAGAGAAACAATTAACATCACCAAAGAGATAACAGAAGATATTACTTCTAAGAAACACAGAATGTTAGAAAAAAATAAGTCCAGAATAAAAAAGAACTCTATAAACTTAAAAGGATAGTCAAAATTAAGTTCAATAAAGTTGAGCAAATAACAAGAAAAGTGAACAGAAAAGACTAAGAAATAGAATACAAAAGAGAAATAAGAAACTCAAGATTAACTCAAGAGATTAAGAACTAACCAACAGGTATTCAAGAAAGAGTGCCCAGCAGAATGAATGGGAAAAAACATACACAACAGGGTATGTCACCATGAAATTTCAGGATACCAGGAACAAAGAAAAAAAATCGAAAAGATTCCAAAGACAAGAAACAGGATTAGAATGAGAACACTGGACTTCTCAAAAGCCACACTGGAAGCTAGGGCCAAATTCTGAAAGAAATGATTTTCAATGACAAAATCTACAAGGTCAGATCATTAATTACAAGGATACAACATACTTTTCAGACATGTAAAGCCTCAATTACATACTTCCCAAATACCCTTTTTCTCTGGAAGCTGTCAGATAATATGCTACATGAAAAGGAAAGAATAAATTAAGAAAGAAAGAAAACAAATGATGACAAGGAATCCAAAAAAAAAAAAAGATAAAGGATCTAAACAATGCCAGAAAAGCGAAATAAATTAAAGGATATCTAAATTTTAGAAAATGAGACATGATTTTAAAAAATTAAAAGCACAGAAAAATACATGCTACAAAATTGGTTAGAACACTTGTTTAAAGATAAAACCAAAAAATCTTCACAAATATACATGTGAGAAAAAAACTTAAAAGAAAATACCAACAAGTTATGGCACAGTCATGAGATGTTATGGTTATGGCTAGTTTTTGTACTTTTCTCTTTTTCTGAATTCTCTATAACTAGTATATGTAATTTTATATGTACAGAAAATGTTTAAATGTACAATACAAAAATATTAACGAAAAAAATCTACAAAACATTTTCACGTTCTCTGCCCTCTTTACAACCAAACTAAATAAGCTTTGCTGTTCTCTGTATCACACTTATAATATCAGCAAATTACTGAGTGATTTATGTGTATTAAATGTTTAACCTGAATTATTTCAGTTTAGCTTCACAATATTACTATGAGACGGGACCATTAGTATTAATATTATACATAGAAAGAGAGTGAGGCAAAAAAGTAACTTGCCCAAAGGCATCAAGTTAATAAATATAAAATATGTAATCCTTGTAAAGTGATTTTAAAAATCATGGTTTCTTTAGTAAAATTGGCTGGCTGTCAAAACGAAGCTAATTTTCAGAGCCAGTGATAGAAAGTAAGAGAGAAATCTAAGGAAATGATGGCTCTTTAGTTTGAAAATTTTAAAAATTACTGTAGACCTATATTTACAGATTCAAAAAAAGTAACTACATTTTAAAGTTATACTTTATTTTATGGGTACCATTACAAGATATAGTGGTATAGGCCAACTATTGGGCACCAGAAGTCTACTATATACAAACCTTAGAAAATTGAATGAAGGTTTTATACCTGGAGTAGGGGAAAGAAAGACAAAGATAATAAAGTAAAATAACACAATGTTAAAAGTACAAAGCAATGAAAAGGTAAAACTGTAGAAGAATACAAAAATGAATATAAGAAAAATAAATTGTAAAGACAAAAAGGTAGACAGATGATTTATACTCTGTGGTCTGTTCTTTGAAAATGCCAAATTGCCCTAAAATTTTCAGGTCCTAACCGGAGAAACCAGAAATAATCTGTCTGGTTAAGAGTTACAAAATACTTATTGATTTTAATAAATATAATGTTGGTCCTGAGAGCTAAAAGCGAAGTGAAACTAAAATGCATGCTGCTGCTCATTTTCTTAATAGCAGTTCTTAAAATTTTATTTATTTGTTTATTTGTGATTTGTCCCTTTGCCATGTCTATTATTTCTAAAATAAAGTACTCAATAAATTCTGAGTAAAAACATGAATGAAGAAAAACACTGGCAAATACTATTAGCCTTTCTTGTCATTACTGAATAATAGCACAGCAGCTTACTAAATGCCAGGCACTGTCCCAAGTGCTCCTAATGTCTTTTAATAAGAGGTAGCTATCATTATCTTTCCCACTTTGCATATAAAGAAAGTGAGACCAGATAAGTTAAGGACTTGTCCAAGGTTACACAACCAGTAAAAGGCAGAGATGGACATGCATGAAGAGAGTCACTCCAGAACCCATTTTATCAACCATTATGTCATATGGTTTTAGCAACTGAAGGCCAAAGACAGATGTCAATTTTCTGAGAAAAAATGATTTTCAGCCTATGATTAAAAAAACAAAGCAATTTCATATATCTTTCACCAGAGAAAAAGTCTAGAGATACTGATTTTGTAAGACATATTAATCAGTAATGAACCATATGTCGATATAAACTCAACCATATGTCAACATAATAATGTTAAACAATAAGGTACAAAGAAATGTTTACTCCCTCAAGAGTCTGAGAGTGGCTTATTGTTAACTACCAGTGAAGACTGGCCTCACATAATGATCTTGACCACATTTTCTAATTTTTCCCAAATTCATTTTAGGATAAATAAATAAATAAAAAGAATAGAATCAATCACCATGCCATTATTAATATAACTTTTGTATTATTAACACCCTTTTTTTCAAATTAGCATTTTTACCTTATAAGTAGAGGTAGATAGTATTAATATATTTGTAACATCACAGAAAATTAGGCAGATGAGAAAATAACACAAAAATAAAACACCAACATTACTCATTCTGAAAATTCTTCTCTAACAAAAATTTGACATCAGCAAATTATAAGGTATTACTAAACTTTTAAAAGTAAATGTCTAAAATAACTATAATCCTGAAAAATAGACTCTTTGAGAGTGAAACTATTTTCATAATACCAAACAATGAAGTAGCAAAACAAAATTTTTTTTTGACCTTGACAAAAAGAAAATGTTTTCTCATAAAATAGGAAAATATCATCAAATTAGAAAAAGTATTCCCAGTGTGTAAATCCACCACAATAATTATGACAAAACATTTCTTATATAAATTAAACCCAAAAACTATGTTCTACTATGTCCACTGGGACAGCTATTTTTTACAGAAATAAGGGCACTTAATTCTGAAGACTAATGGTTAATGAAAAGTGTACTGCAATGTAAAACTTCTTTATTAAAATAGGTCAAATAAACAGGACAGTATGTTTTAAAATTTCAATTAAGAGAAGAGAAAAATAAGAAAACTATAATATAAAATGTAATTGTTAACAGTCTGTTTCAATTTAATGGTGAAAAGCATTCCAAAAGAGTGAGTTTATCTCCAATGGAAAAGTAATATTATTTATTCCTATAACTGTGGAATAAACGGACCTGAAGAACTAAAGAATGATAAAAACTTTTAATAAAAATGTAGTGAAAGTATACAATTAAATGCAATGCATTAACACTGATAATAGGGGCACATTTAATTCACAACAAGAAAATGGGACATTTGGAAAACATTATTAAGTACTACTAATAAGACCACTCTGATCACTTATGAAGCTCTGGAACTCATCATATCTGTACCCTACAAAATAACTAACCTGATTGTCTCTCTTCTCAGCTAAGATATAAGCAATGTCAAGGAGCATTTTATTCCAAAGCCGATAATCATATCTGGCCATAACTGCCTTGTAACTGTCCATGCACATAGTCTTTGAAGCAGAGGATTAAATGTTCCTGCCCATTTTATCTAGTCCCCAAGACTTGTCCTGCAAAGTGAATAAAAATGATTACCTTTTAATCTATGCCTTGCACACATACCATAAAAAACAAAGAGGGCAAAGATGAGAACAAAAATATCTTTGAAAAAATGGATAATTATTGTTCATTTTTCAGAATTAAGTTCTCAGCAAGCCCCCTGTGCTTTGTTGAAGGGTAGGTGACTGATATGTCTCACATCTTATACAACTGAGCCTTGGAAGACATGACCATTAATGTACACACATGGGAATTACAGTAATATTTTGAAGTAATCGAGAGAATGACTGAAAAATAGGTTCTATCCTTTGAAAATTCTGTATAAACAAAATGTTTATTACTTTCTGTTTTTTTGATATCTGATTATAAGAAAAAAATTTCAAATTCAAATAGGCTACATGATGATATGAAAAGAACTTAGATGAAAACAAAATGACATTCATCATATAGTTTTAAAAGCTATTGTGAAAAAAGGTAAATCATGGGAAGAGAGACATGGAAAGGTACTTGGGGAAGGTGGGAGCTACTCAACTAAATAAGCAGAAAGCCATAATGAAAATATATTTAAGCAGATGTGAAATGAACAGATATAGATAACCAAAGGGATAAATATAAAGAAAACAATACAAAAGAAGTTACTGAAAATGAGCTAATGAAAAACAGCTGAAATGGACTGTCACAAACGCAGTAAAATACAGTAATGTTGCATTTACATGGCAGTGAAGGACAAATGGAAATAAAGTAAGCAGAAAGCCATAATGAAAATATATTTAAGC
>NW_012136080.1:12948930-12956605 GCF_000956105.1 Propithecus coquereli
ACTAATGAACCTAAATCTGGTTTTGTCATGGTAATAAGAATACAGGCAAAATTACTGCTATTAAAAAAGGATATAATATGGGAATATTTAAACATATTTATGTTTAAATACACACGAGCATAAACTTACTCTGTGTCATAAATGAAAAAAATAGTCATTTCAGGTACGTACAGTTAAAGTAGTGAAGAGAAAACAGAACAATTGCTAAATTGAGGAAATTACTTTCTTAAGGAAAAAGGACAAAATGAATATAATTGGCACACAAGTTGCCAAGATAATTTTAAAATGAAGAAAAAAGTGAAAACCAATTTGTCAGTTCTTCAGATTCTGTATAGATGAACTGATTTTAAAGATGTTAATGTTTTCAATGTTTTAGTTATCATAGCACTAGGAATAAGAAGAATGTTACTAGATGGAATTGTTTCAAATATATAAACAAATAAGTGTTTATACTTATGTATAATAACAATGAGCAATAAAGCAATATAATTAAGTGAAGGAAAAACAGTGTGAACTTGGAATTTCAACTATTATTACTGGGGTTTTCCAAAGAATATGGCCAAAGGCTTCTTAAAATTTCTTTGGTTATAAACTAAGGATGTAGGAACATAACTAAACATTCAGACAGATATTTGTTGATACTGGCCAGAAAATTTCAAATTTCATTCTTATGGCTATCAAATGCCCATTATCATAATGGACATACATTTTACCTAAATACATAACACAAACTGCTCAAATGAATTTGGGGGGAAAAGTTATTTTTCAGGAGCAGTGATTAATATTTAATCTAAAGAAAGTTTAATTAGAATAAAACATTTAACAAAACTAAACAAAAAGGAAATAAAATTTTGGTTACTTACCAGCAAGGGTACTTGTATGCCTAAAAGCTCTGACCTGGGAGTCTGACAAACCAGTCAAAAGGGAGATAACTGTGTCCATCATATACTCATCATAAATTATGCTATACTGACACTGTCGAATCAGGACTCCAATAAATTCACAAAAGTTTGAACGAAATTTTTTCCACTGAGGTCCAGGCATGGTAAGAGGATAATCACCACTGTCCTAAAAGGGATAAAGAACATATTAAGTAATGTCATATGATAGCAGTGTCATCAAAGTATTTTTTTTCTTCCTACCTATATAGGAACCCTTTTTTGAAAAGTACATGTAGATAGAAATAGGTGATTTTTATAGGTACATCGATTGCTTTATCTTTTTTTTGGTTTTGATCTACCACAACTAAATAACTCTTTTTTTTAAAGAGACAGGGTCTCCCTCTGTCACCCAGGCTTGAATGCAGGGGTGCAATCATAGCTCACTATAACCACGAACTCCTGGGCTCAGGCGATCCTCCCACCTCAGCCTCCTGAGCAGCCAGAACTACAGGCATGTACCATCAAGCCCAGCTAATTTTTATGAATTTTTAAGAATTGAGAATTTCAAAAGTATAAGCATTTCACTGAGAAGTCTAAAACTAACCTTTCGTGTTTGAAACTTCAACCTCATTTCTCCCAATTTTATTATGAACTTGATGTAAATTCTACCTCATAGAGTAGATTTATTAACTTAATTAAGAAAAAAATTTGAGCCTTGCATTGTGGCTTGCACCTGTTGTCTTGGGAGCCTGAGAGTTCAAGGCCAGCCTGGGTGACACAATAAGACTCTGTCTCTACAATAAATAAAAAAAAACTAATACGGGCTCTCGGTATCACCAGATTGTGTCATCTTGTTTAAAACACAAAACTGAGAGTTAAATCCAACTGGTTAGTGGCTTCCCTCTCTAGCCTACAACATTTAAGTACAGAAATGTAAACTCACAAGGCAGAGAGTGAGAAATTCTGTGAACATGGTTGCCAGAATATTCTCAATGTGTGGCTTTTGCTTTTTCTAAAACAAACTGTTGGTAAAAAAAATTGTTTATAGGTGAGGCCTTAATAAGCTTTGTTCATGTCCTAGGAAAGAGAACTAGTATGATACACAGAATAGTAGATCCTAAGAGCAAGGAACAGAAAGCAGAGACTGGGAAGAGACTGGCACTCAAGAGTCAAAATCCCAGAAGAAAGTTAATGTTGGTGCCACATGAGTATTATGAGTTCAATGAACCCTCAAAAGATCAAGAAAACTAAAGAGGCTGGCTGATTCTTCCCAGCCTTTGAGACTTGGAGTGTGGGGGTAGACTGGAGAAGTTACATAGAGTGGAGAGTCAAGACACTTCCCAAAGATATCTCAGCAGCCTACCTGCTGCTTCAATACAACAATAGTCCACTAGAGTAGAGCTCCTCTTACTTTATACCAGCTGAGAAATTCAGCCATTTAGTGATCCGTAACAACTGAACCTAGGCCCTAAGGAGGCTACAAAGGAAACTAACTAAATAGCCCCAACAGCAAGTGAGAGGAAAGAAAGGCAGAATAATCAGGACATACCAAACCTGAATAAATAAATAACAAATAAATAAGTACACATTACAAGATTCAAATGCAGCACAACCAACCCACCAACAAAACCCCAAGGAACTAAAAGGTTTGATTTCTTAATTAAACAATTCAGTTGATGAAATGAAGGAAAGAATGATCATTGATAGGAGATACATTAGTAGCCTGGAAAATAATGTGTAAAAAATATCTGAGAGTAGGCCAGGAGCGGTGGTGCACACCTGTTGTCCCAGATACTCGGCAGGCTGAGGAAGGAGGATAGCTTGAGCCCAGGAGTCTGAGGGTTGCAGGGAGCTATCATGGGGCTTCTGGAAAGACATTTAAAATGGACAAACTCGGCCAGTATGACCTCTTTAGTCCTTTGTCCCTTCCTCCTTTCACTAATCTTGAACTTATATGTGGTGCTGGATGTTCAACAGCCATCTTGCAACCATGACAGGACAAGTATGAGGATAAAGAATAGTAGAAGAAAAGGATGGAAAAAGTCTAGGTTCTTTATTGCCCTACTGAACTTTAGTACCAACCATGTACTGTCTATTCCCACATTTATTTGGCATGAGACAAACTCCTGTGAGTTCAAGCCAACGTTGGTCAGTTTTCCTATTACTCACAGACAAATGAATATCTACTGTTGGAGCAGAATTATGAGCAGTGGAGAAAGATGGATTACTTAGTAAACGATTCTGGTACAATTGGTGTTCATTACTGCCTTACTCTTAGGATGTAGAAGGCTACAAACAATGTGAATAAGCCAAATCAACAACAAAAGTCTTGACTTTTCTTGAGCCCATCTTGAGCTGAAGCAACTTGAATTCTAAAGAATGATAAGCCCTCCAAGAAGAGATGAGGCATACAAACTCTATCACCTGTAGCAGAGCCTGGGCAGAAAAGGCGGCCACCTTAAAAGCGGGTGAGAAGAAATCAACTAAAATTTTAATGAACCGTCAAACACTAAGTGTGAGCTAGCCTGTCAGTATGGAGTAACAAAGGAAGTTTGCACTTACTCAAAACTATTTTCCACAGGTCTCAACAGGGTGCTCACAACAAAGCCTAGGGACAGAGCAGAGAAACAGAGAACACCTCTCCTGGTGACGCAGGCTGCAGAGGGTAATTTTCAACTGCTAGAGAAAGGCAAGAAGCCCAGCTCACTTATCTAGACCTTTCTCTCCCAGAAATCAGAAGCCTTAATCTCGCTGGAGGAGGAATAGCAAGCTGAGTAATCCCCTAGGCACAGGCAAAAACCCACTGCAGCTGAGAGAAGAGTAGAAGAAAAAAAACTCTACTTGAGGAGAGGAGACAAACACTATACTGGGACCTGAATCCTTTATCAATAACAAGCAGAGGTTTGCTAGCATTGGGAGTGGGGAAGTAAACTCCTACTCAAGGCCCACAAGGCATAAGGCAGAGGTTGGCTGCTACAGAATGGAGGTACAGGCAAGTTGAGAAGGCCCCTTGGTGGCTCCAGGCACATAGGGCATGGTTATAACTGAGGCAGGACTACGACAATACATATTCCCATCATAGTAATAGGCAACAAACAACACCACTCTACCACTAGGGGAAAGGGCAAAAGTGTGAAGAGAAACCTCCTCTGTGGCACTGGGGTGGAGAGAAAGCAGAGGTTCTGAGGGTAGAGCATGAACACTGCGAAAAATCTTCTGTATCCTAAGCACAAGTCAATAGCGGCCCGCCACTAGAGAAATCTGAAGCCTGTGGTATGTTAAAGATAAAGATAGCAACAACAAAACACAAACCTAACTCAATTCACACTAGACTAATTATGTATACCATTTTGTACTTTTTAGTTTTTGCACTATGTGCAACTAAAAAAAAGAAAAACATTTTGTAAAAAGAAAAGAAAATCTCCTGTATCTACTTCAAAAGCGTTTCTTAACTCTAATACTAGTTATAAATTTCTTCTTCCTATACCCACTTATACATGCCATGTAAAAAGAATTGTCTAGTTAACAACGGGTAGTGTGGTATTGAAAACTAGCTTATGAGCAACGATGAATGATGACTCCCTATATACATTCCTTTGAGAAAAATACTAGCTCCCTTCATAATGTAGTAGTGTCTTTTCTCAGGAAAGCAAAGATTACTAAATAATGACAAAACAGAGATAATAATCGAGTGACCCCAATGCCTCATCCACCACTACTAATATTTAAGATCTTTGAGGGCAGTCTTATGATGATGTTTAACATAAAAAATATACTGAATAAACTAATGAAAAGATAAAACATATCCGATAAGCAACATGCATGGCAAGGCAGAAAGAAGTTTAGGGGCCAGGTGCAGGGACTCACACCTGTAATCCCAGCACTTTGGGAGGCAAAGGTGGGAGGATAGCTTGAAGCCAGGAGTTCAAGACCAGCCTTGGCAACGTAGTGAGACACCCTCACATCTTCTCTACAAAAAACAGAAAAAGTAGCCAGGTATAGTGGTGTGTGCCTGTAGTCCTAGCTACTCAGAAGGCTGAGGCAGGAGGATCACTTGAGCCCAGGAGTTCAAGGCTGTACGGAATTCTGATTACGTCACTGCATTCTAGCCCAGAAGACAGAAAGAGATCCTGTCTCAATTAAAAAAACATAAAAGTTTAGGGTAGAAAAAATATCTGGCAAAAATCCACAAAGAAGGATAATGCAGAGTTAATCAAAAAGGTCTAGTTAAAAAAAAAGCAATTCTTCTGAATATGTTCAGGAAAAGTACCGGAGGAGAAATCTCTGTGTAGTAAAACGTAATATAGGTACAGCATTTATATGGTATGCACTTAGCACATACATAATCTTGTATAGTACATACACTGTGGTGACTACTGGTATGTATAAAGATGAGAGAAACAACACATTAAGAAAAACAAAGAACTTGTTCTAGATTCCAGAACTACAGGGTTCTGGTGCTGGGATTATAAAGTCCATGTATTCTCTACAATGGGACTTGACATGGTTTACCAGAGGAACTTTGGAAGACAGAGGGGTTGTCTATGATTGTTCTTCCAATAGAGGGACACTGGGGTTCTGCTCACAAATGGAAAACCAAGGAACTAATGGAAAAATCTATTTTACAAGTTTTGGAGACGCTAATGGGGGAGAGGAAGGAAAACAGTGCCAAGCTTCACGGGCCAGCAACAAAAACTAGAAGATTTATAATCTCTGACTGGGGTGAGAACAACAATCTCAAGAGAGGTCCACTGCAAGTTTAAGCTCATGTAGCTAGCAGAGGTAAAGGCTGACTGCCTAATCTTTAAGCATTTGAATTCTAATAGTATCCAAGAATGATCTCTAGAAAATTAAAATTAGCAATGAAACAGTTTTCACAGGTATTTGGGGACTCAATGTGGTCATAAACTATAGATATCTAAACAGATAAAACATTCTGTAAGAGCAAATGCAGGAGAATTGCTTTTTGGACCAGCTGACGGACAATGTTGTCCTGTTTTTGGTGAAACATTGGCTTTGGTTATCTAATTGGAACAGAGTTACCAAGATATATACCACTATTGCTTAAAATAATGATTCACAAACACTTGTTTAGAGGGCAGAAACTATCCACCTATCCAATCACCTATTCACCTATCCATCTAGTCATACATTTATTGAACAATGAATATGCTCCTGACACTTTATCAGGTCTCTAGCATACAAAGACGAGCAAAACAAGGATCTGTCAAAGAATTTCCACTTTAATTCAGGTGATGTGGACACACAAGAAGTAAATTAATACAATAAAAGGAGCTTTATAAGGGCACATGGTACTTAAGGAGTGTCAACTCTCTGCAGATGCAAAGGGCAAGGGAAAAAGAGATAACATTCTAGACTGTAAAATGAGCAAAGGTCTATAAACAAGGGCACAACAATGGGACTATAGACCTGCTTTAAATTTGGTGAACTAAACTAGAATTTGCAGTGGTAGCCAGCAAGAAAGGCAGGACCAGAACATAAAGAGTCTTCTCTATATAACAGGTGAGGAAGCCAAATTTAATTCTGAAGAAATGGGTGGCATTTGAAAAATTTTGAGAAAGTAAGAATGAACAGATGTGAGCTTTAGAAGGCATTTTTGATTGCAATGTGTAGAGTAGTCAGAAGGTTAAGGTAAAGGTAAAGAAAAAAGAGCAAGGAGACTCACCACTCTAACAGGTCCACAAACCACAGGAAAGGGGAAGCAGAGAGACAGTTTAAAATGAGACAGTAACAGTAGAGAAAATGGAAAGGATGTGATAAATATCCAAACATTAAAGAAATAAAATCCACTGATTTCAGTGACTAATGGACAAAAAAGGACTCTTCTGTTTCAGGTTTGGCTGGCTGGGTGGACTTACTCATAACAGTAAAAAAAAAAAAAAAAAAAAAAATGGAATTCTTTGCCCCTGAAGTTTCAGAGGCCCAATTCTTTTATTTAGGGATGCCTAAATAGTCTGTCCCATGAGAAGAGACCGTCATGCTTTAATTCAAAACAATTGATACAGAACAGCCTATTCTCAGACCTCAAGCCGTATTTATTTCAATATTCAAAATAAACTCAAAATTTCAGGAACAGATCAATAAACACTAAAACCATTAAGTGGCAAGGTGTCATTATTAGGATGTTAACACAATGACAAAATTTTCTTTCTTTTTTTTTTTTTGGTCTCCCTCTGTTCCTTGGGCTAGAGTGCAGTGGCATCATTAGAGTTTACTCCAAGCTCAAACTCCTGGGCCCAAGTCATCCTCCTGCCTTAGCCTCCCAAGTAGCTAGGACTACAGAGGTATGCCACCACACCTGGTAAATTTTTCTATATTTTGTAGAACCAGCTGATCTTGAACTCCTGGGCTCAAACAATTCTCCCACCTTCGCCTCCGAAAGTGCTGGGATTACAGGTGTAATCCCATGCCAGGCAAATACAATGCCAAAATATTTGATAATTGCAAAGGGAAAATTACTTTTACAAAAAGATCCAATGGTCACCATGTTAAGCGATAAATTTCAGCATCACTAATAAGTAGACAACCTCATATGTGCTACCTACTGTGATACAGTATGAAGTACACAGTACAAAATTTTACCTATAAAATTTTCTTGCAAAAAATGTGTAACTAATCTAATGAAGTCTTTACACCTAACTATGAATTATAAAATACAGGAACAAGTTAAATAATATAATGATTTAAAAAGTCAGAGAAATAAAAATGTGAAATACCTTACAAGACAAATAACTTGCTTGGTCTTGTCAAAAAGTTAACATTATGCAAAGGAA
>NW_012136080.1:12963230-12964866 GCF_000956105.1 Propithecus coquereli
GGACTACAGGCATGCACCACTATGCCCAGCTAATTTTTTCTATATATTTTTAGTTGTCCAGCTAATTTCTTTCTATTTTTAGTAGAGATGGGGTTTCGCTCTTGCTCAGGCTGGTCTCGAACTCCTGAACTCAAACGATCCTCCCGCCTTGGCCTCCCAGAGTGCTAGGATTACAGGTGTGAGCCACCACGCCCGGCCTCAAATAAGGATTCTTTTCTCCAGACAAGAGCAGGGAATCAAGGGTATCCAAATGGGGGCAAAAGAGGTCAAACTTTCACTCTTTGCTGACCATATGATATTATATCTAGAAAACCCCAAAGATTCCACCAAGAGACTCCTGGAATTGGTAAATGAATTTTAGCAAAGTTTCAGGATACAAAATCAACTGCACACAACTCAGTAGCTTTATGTATGCCAATAACAGTCAAGCTGAGAATCAAATCAAAGACGAATCATCTTTCATAACAGCATCAAAGAAAATTAAATATTTAGGAATATATTTAACTAAGAAGGTGAGAGACCTATACAGGAAGAACTACGAAACACTGAGAAAAGAAACTACAAAGGATATAAACAGATGGAAAACCCTACCATGCTCATGGATCAGCAGAATTAATACTATTAAAATATCTAAATTACCTAAGGTGATCTACAGAGTTAATGCAATCCCTATCAAACGAAATACCAACATCATTTTTTGGAGATCTAGAAAAAATAATCCTACGCTTCGTATGGACCCAGAAGAGCCCATATAGCCAAAGCAATAGTAAGCAAAAAGAATAAATTGGGAGGCATCAATCTACCAGACTTCAAGCTATACTACAAGGCTATAGAAACCAAAACAGCATTGTACTGGCACAAGAACGGAGACATAGATCATTGGAACAGGACTGAGAACCCAGAGATAAAACCAACCTCATATTGTTATCTGATCTTTGATAAAGCAAAAAAAAACATATATTCTTTTTGCATGTATCAAATGACACATAATTTCAAAAACTGGGTACATTAAAAATTATTTGAAACTATGCATACTAACATCTTTGAGGATACCACATTCCTGAGATCACTAGAAAGAATTCCAAATTCTACAGTGCCATTCTCTAAATTATCACGTTATAGTCTGTGTTTAAGATATAAAACCACACCTGTGAATCTGCATATCATCATGATTGGAACAGCTTTACATTTTAAGGCCATTGATACCCTGGCTTTAGACTTATATTTCCAGGTCATGTCTCACTGTTGGAAGGGACAAAATACTTTCACTTATTTATTTTTACTTATAAGATATTTAGGAAATAGACTTAGTTCCACATTAAGAAAGTCTAAAATTATCACCAGGCAGTTACTTCCCATAAGACAAGAACTCTATCTAGGTAGCTCTTTGAAAAGGAGCATGGAAAAAAGAGAGAAGAGTCTTATCACAGATTTTCACTATTAGGACTATAGGCTAAAAATTGTTTTGTTGATGGGATGTACAACTGAAAAAAATTTTAGAGACTTTAACTTGGGACTCGAGATAATTTGAGCTTTTCTTCACCATATTTGTAATATTTCCATTACATTTTCTCAGTTTGTATGCTATTTAACCATTTTTATACTTATTAAAATTTTTAATCCTTTGATTAAATAA
>NW_012136080.1:12964916-12968125 GCF_000956105.1 Propithecus coquereli
CTAATCTAATGAAGTCTTTACACCTAACTATGAATTATAAAATACAGGAACAAGTTAAATAATATAATGGTTTAAAAAGTCAGAGAAATAAAAATGTGAAATACCTTACAAGACAAATAACTTGCTTGGTCTTGTCAAAAAGTTAACATTATGCAAAGGAAAAAAAAAGTGGAAGAACTCTTTTATATTTTCAAAATGTCCAAGGATACAACGATCAAATGCAATATGTAAATCAATGTGCTTTAGCTGCACTAACTTCTTTGTGGTCTCTCAAACACACTAGGGATGCTTTCACTTCAGGGCCTCTGCCCTTGTTTTCCCTCAGATACATGCATGCCTTGCTCCATCACCTCCATCAAGTCTTTGCTCAAGGTCACATTCTTAGAGAGAGGTTTCTGACCACCCTATTTTTTTTTCAAGCTAGAGATTTACTGTTATTTTGTGATTAATAAATCACATTATCTTATAATGCATACCACCATTCACCAATATAAAATGACCCGTCCCACTAAAATCTCTTCCTCATCCTGTGCTTTATTTTTCTGCATAGGATTCATTGCCATCTATCATAATATAACATTTTCCCCCTTTGGATGAAACTTTTTCATTTCAATAGATCAAGGGGGTAAATGTTTTTTGTTACATGAGTGAATTGTATAATGCTGAAATCAGGGTTTTTAGTGTACCTCTCACTACAATAGCGTAATTACAGCTGATAGGTAAATTTTTATCCCTCACCCCCCAAGCTGCCCACTTCTTAAGTTTCCAATGTCCACTCATACTATAATATTTTGCCTAGATATGTTATTCATTGGCTTTTATCCCAACTAGAATATAAAGTTCCATGAGGGCAGGGATTTTTTGTTTGGTGTATTCACTGCTTAGAATTCAGTCCTCAATGCTTAGAATGAAACATACACTCAAATATTTCTTGATCAAAGGAATGAATCACTACAACAATGATATTGTAAAAATAAGTCTAAATAATGGTACGGATTTCTAAAATATTTCTACAGATATGTTTTCTTTAAGCAATCATAAATTTTGACAATTTGTATTTCCTCAGCCACAGACAGAAATGTGAATATATGAAGTCAAAGCAGCAGTGACGCTGTCAACATCATTCTTTTTAAGTATGTCCTAGGGCTGGGTCCCATGGCTCCTGCCTGTAATCCCAGCACTTTGGGAGGCTGGGATGGGAGGATCACTTGAGGTCAGGAGTTCAAGACCAGCCTGAGCAACAAAGTGAGACCTCATCTCTATAGGGGTGGGGGAATAGCCGGATGTGGTGGCACACACCTGTAGTCCCAGGTACTCAGGAGGCTGAGGAAGGAGGATCACTTTAGCCCAGGAGTTTGAGATTGCAGTGAGCTCTGATGACGCCACTGCACTCTAGCCTGGATGACAGAGCAAGACGATGTCTAAAAAAAAAAAGTCCTGCCCCAAATTGTCATCCGTTAGTTAAATAAGGTGCCACCAAATGTCTGCCCTATACTTTCATTTATGGTCTTGACAATATTTCATAAAGAGTGGTAAATACTTATATATGGGTTTGTAAGAAAAAACATATAATTTTTTAAAAAGTTTTTATTATTATTTTTTTTAACAAATTTCAGGATATTAATTACCTCTGAGGGAAAGCAAAGGAATGGGAAAGTAGAGGAGCACACAGGTAATTTCAATAATATTTCCATTTATGTTGGGGGTGGTAAGATTCACGTATCTTATACATATGTTACCTATAGTCTTTTTTTAATTTTTAAATTTCAGAATATTATGGGGGTAAAAACATTATGGTTACATATATTGCCTTTGCACCAGCCAAGCCAGAGCGACAAGCATGCCCATGCCCCAGACATTGCGCTCCACACCCATTAGTTGTGAATTTACCCATTCACCCCCTCCCCACCTGTCCAGCACCGGATTAATATTACTTCCATGTGTGCTCGTAAGTGTTGCTCAGTTAGTACCAATTTGATGGTGAGTACATGTGGTGCTCGTTTTTCTCTTATTGTGATACTTCAAAAATGGGCTGTAGCTCCATCCAGGATAATACAAGAAGTGCTATGGCTAGGACGATGGCTCAAGCCTTTAATCCTAGCACTCTGGGAGACCAAGGCGGGAGGACTGCTTGAGCTCAGGAGTTAGAGATCAGCCTTAGCAAGAGTGAGACCCCGACTCTCCTAAAAATAGAAAACTTAGCCAGGCATCACGGCACACACCTGTAGTCCCAGCCACTCAGGAGGCTGCGGCAGGAGGATCCCTTAAGCCTAGGAGTTTGAGGTTGCTGTGAGCTAGGCTGATGCCACTGCACTCTAGCCCAGGCAACAGAGCAAGACTCTGTCTCAAGAAAAAAAAGAGGTGCTAGCTCACCGTTGTTTTTATGGCTGAGTAGTACTCTATGGTATACATATACCACATTTTATTAACCCACTCATGTGTTGATGGGCACTTGGGTTGTTTCCACATCTTTGCAATTGGGAATTGTGCTACTATAAACATTCTAGTGCAGACGTCTTTATTACAGAATGTCTTTTTCGCCTTTAGGTAGATGCCCACTAGTAGGATTGCTGGATCAAATGGTAGTTCTACTTTTAGTTCTTTGAGGTATCTCCATATTACTTTCCACAGAGGTTGTACTAATTTGTAGTCCCACCAGCAGTGTATGAGTGTACCTATCTCTCTGCATCCATGCCATCATTTGTTGTTTTGAGATTTTTGATAAAAGCCATTCTCGCTATAGTTAAGTGATATCTCATTGTGGTTTTGGATTGCATTTCCCTGATGATTAGAGATGTTGTGCAATTTTTTATATGTTTCTTGGCCATTATTTTGTCTTCTTTTGAAAAGTTTCTGTTCATGTCCTTTGCCCACTTTTTAATGGATTGTTTGATTTTTTTCTTGTTGATTTTCCTAAGTTCTATAGATTCTAATTATCAGCCCTTTATGGAATGTCTAGCATGTATTTTCTCCCATTCTATAGGTTGTCTATTCACCCTAATGATAGTTTCCTTGGGAAGCTTTTTAATCCGATCAGTTCCCATTTATTTATTTTTGTTGCTGCTGTGATTGCTTTGGGGGTCTTCTTCATAAATTCTTTGGCTAGGCCAATGTCCGTAAGAGGCTTCCCAACATTTTCTTCTAGAGTTCTTATGGTTTCACATCTTCGGTTTAAATCTGTTATCCATCATGAGTTGATTTTTATGAGA
>NW_012136080.1:12970050-12972690 GCF_000956105.1 Propithecus coquereli
AAAAGGTGCAGAATAAGTTGTTATCATTGTAAGAGAGCACAATACACAAAATCACACAATTTACAATTGTGAGCAATGCAATGTAAAATTAACATGGAAGAATTAAAGGCACTAAATGAATACCTTAAACGTGTTATGTTACGAAGGTTTCTGTACATACAAGTCACAATTAAATATATGAAAACTATGTGAGGGGGACCTTGAGGAAACATACCTAAGAATTTACATATATATGGAAATGTAATTCTAAAAATCTGGGGAAGAAGGCCGGGCACAGTGGCTCACATCTGTAATCCTAGTACTCTGGGAGACCGAGGAGGGAGAATTGCTTGAGCTCAGGAGTTTGAGACCAGCCTAAGCAAGAACGAGACCCTGTCTCTACAGAAAAGAGAAAAATTAGCCAGGCAATGCGACGCACACCTGTACTCCCAGCTACTCAGGAGGCTGGGGCTAGAGGATCACCTGAACCCAGGAGTTTGAGGTTGCAGTGAGCTATAATGATGCCACTGCACTCTACCCAAGGTGACAGAGTGAGACTCTGTCTCAAAAAACAAAACCAAAGAATCTGGGGAAGAAATAATATGATTTTACTTTCGCTCCCGGTGGCTGGCTCTAGTAAGAATCGACTATCTATTGACTATGGATAGCCATAGACTGCTCTGAGAAATAATTTATTTTTAAATTAGGTTGATATAATAATTACAAAGCACTTCTAGCTGTGGGTAGGTTTGTAGGGATTTTAAAAAGGTTATCTATTAATAAACGTTATCATCTGTTTGTAATAAAGAACAAGAGGCAAAGTATATTTCTCAGGCAATAATATACTTTTAGATCACCTTATCCAAAATCTAAACACTTTCAATCTAAGTCATTTCATCTTTACCTTACTTTGCAATAACTCAATATATTCATTTTCAACTAAATTTTAATGATTACTCCTTGAGAACCAGACATCGGGATCCAACGGTTCTTGTCATCGATCTTTTAGAATATTACCACAAAATACAATTTAGCAAAATTAAGCTACCCCCCTACCCGCTCAGAGGACTAAATGATCTATACAATATTTTGAAGAAAAAAAACTTATTAAAATATGGTGTACTTTAGTAATATGCAAGCATTTAAAGCCAGTTTCTTAGGTGTATACACAGTATAAAAAGAACAATATCTTCCTTAAGTGATTGATTGAAGATAAAATGGATAGCCTTAGAATATAACTAATAAATAATTTTGCTGTAAATGAATACATTCTTACCATAATCAAACTGTGTTACTTGTACTACCAAACAGGAAAAGAATTACAATGGTGATTTTAAAAATAATCTTCTTTAAGTCAATCATCTCAAACAGTAGGAGAAAAAATATTTAAGAATATGACATAAATGCCTTTTGAGAAACTGCATTTGCTATGTAACCTATTATCAATTTTGGTAACAGTTTACTATTCCTTCAATATACCCTCAATATGTGATAATATTCACAGGAATTTTTTTTTCAGCATACCATGACCTTTATTTACCTGAATTTATCTTCCTCTAGTTACTTAAAATCTTAATATAATTAAAAAAAATGATTACTTGTTATCGTGCATTTCCAAAGAGTATTCATTTCTGTTTTCTTGTCATTCTATTCTCACATATGAAGGGTTTTAACATGTTAATTTTTGGCTTTGTCTTATTTCACTTTGACCAGTAGTTCCCATTGTTTGGAATACATCAGAATCACCTGATGAACTTTCAAAAATCCCTATACCTAGGTTTCACACCTTAAAAATTAAATCAGAATGTCTGGGGAATGTGGGGGACAGCCAGGCACCAGTGTATTTTAAAGATCCCCAGGTGATGTTAATGTGTAGGAAAGTTTGTGACCCACTGTCTTAAGTGATTAAACTCCATCAAAGGGTGGTGCCCTAAAGGTCCAAGATGCATACTACTTTTTAATCTGTGATCTGAATCACTTGTGTTACAAACCTGGCATGGTAGAGTCAGTCTAGCAGTTGATGAATAAACCTACTACTCACACCTTAATCTTTCTTTGCTATTTTCAATTTACCACATATAAACTCTTGCAGTAACAACAACTACCACAAAAGTAATTTTTAGCAACAAATAACCCCAACAGAATGTTTCAGAATCGAGAAGTTTTTGAATTTTATAAGTTAATACTGTACATATGCCCTATGTTCCATGACATCCCAATAGAATCTGGCACAGTACCCTATAAACAAGAACATTAATATTTCACCAGCAACATATGCATATATTCACACGGAGTGGGAAAAATTAAAACTGTAAATAACCTCATGTTAGTTGAGGCTAGGTTTTGCCACCAATTAAGTTGAAAAAATCCTTTGAAATTTCAGAGCTTTTTGGCTTACAGAATTGAAGACAAGGGATTGTAGACATATATATGCATGGGTCACTTGTAAGCTACTTTCCACCCTCCCATGGAATGTGACTAAAATAATGTGAAAGCCACTCACAGAAAGGTTCTGTAAAGAAGCACATGTAAAATGTTCTGGTATATGCTGCTAGAGTGAAAGCAAACACCTGATGAGACAAACATATATCATGCTATATATGTTTGAGTGTTGTTTCACTATGTTTTTGTATTACTTTTTTCAACTGAAAATTAATAGTA
>NW_012136080.1:12977020-12978317 GCF_000956105.1 Propithecus coquereli
TTTTTGAGACAGAGTCTGGCTCTGTTGCCTGGGTTAGAGTGCCGTGGCGTCAGCCTAGCTCACAGCAACCTCAATCTCCTGGGCTCAAGCGATCCTCCTCAGCCTCCCGAGTAGCTGGGACTACAGGCATGCGCCACCATGCCCAGCTAATTTTTTCTATATACATATTTTTAGTTGTCCAGATAATTTCTTTCCATTTTTTAGTAGAGACGGGGGTCTCGCTCTTGGTCAGGCTGGTCTTGAACTCCTGGCCTTGAGCGATCCACCTGCCTCGGCCTCCCAGAGTGCTAGGATTACAGGCGTGAGCCACCATGCCCGGCCTAACTACTACTCCTTATTGACTATTGAAATCAGCAGAATCCATGGAGCTGTCAAACAATACAGACATCTATGACTGATCCAAAAAGATCTGTAGAATATATTCATACACACAAAGGAAGAGATATCAATATTTGATTGAACATGCATTAAAATATTTCTGGAAAGATACACAAGTATCTAGTAAAAATGGTTGCCTCTGCCTTAGATATATAAGGGAGATACTGCTTACCCTTTGAATTTTTCAAATTTAAGCTGTATAAATATATTACTCAAACAAAATAAGGAATAAATACATCTCAAACGAACAAATGTGAAAAACTAACCTGGAAGATACTGCTCTTAAACCTTTCCTATTGGGCATTTGTGAAGTAACTATCAATATGGACTCCTTAAAGGGCAGGAATAAGAATGCTTTACACAAGTTTGCCAGAAATTTTATATTTTTCTTACCTGCTGTCATGGGACACAAAAATGGAATTGAAAAGCAACATGAATGAAAGACTGGAAAACACATCCTTGCACAATTATCAATATGGACAACAATAAAGGATACTGTAATTGTAGCTGCAGTGATTACAACACGCAATGGACCCCTCAAGAAGTAAGTCATCCTAGAGTGGTTTAAAGTCTTTGGAATCAGACATAGTAAGGTTTAATTCTTATCTCCACCTGTTACTAGACATGGGTCAATGAAAAAGTCACCTGATATGTAAAAAGCTCAAATTTCTAATCTTTAAGGTAATAATATCTCTGCAGAGGAGAGACGCTGTTTTATTCAATGCTGTAATTCTTAGTGCCGGAACATTACTTGGCACACAGAAGGCATTCAAAAAATGTTTGCTCTATACTACAAGGCTATAGCAATCCAATCAGCTTGGTACTGGCACAAGAACAGAGTCATTGACCAGTGGAACAGAACTGAAAACCCAGATATAAAGCCATCCTCATATAGCCACCTCATCTTTGACAAAGCAGA
>NW_012136080.1:12978367-12982519 GCF_000956105.1 Propithecus coquereli
TTATTTAAATTAAAAGGCAGAATGTTAAAACTGGAATTAGTGGTGGCCTACAGCATGACATGAATTCAGTTTACCATAAATACAATACAGAAATAAAACTGTGAAAATGTTTTAGCATTTACAATCAGTGTGAAACTGCTCTAGAGAATATTTCTGTGAAAATAGGAAAGGTGATCAATTTGGGAAGACAAGCAAAAAGAAAAAGAAAACATATATTCTAAATAGAAATTAGAATACTCTCAAGTAGAGTGTCCCAAACCACAGACAGAAGTTTCTCTCTCTCTCTCTCTCTCTCTCACACACACACACACACACACACACACACACACAACACACAGGGGGAGAAGGGGAGGTCCTTGTAAAATAATTTGGGGAAATTCTGGGTTATATAAAGTTAAGCAGGTTTTTCTTCATTAGGATTTCTAAGAACCTTAAATAAGATAATGTGCTTTGATAATCTCTAAGACACATAATATGCAGCCCTGCTTAGATTTCTTTGACCTCCAAACCCTTTTTCCTTTAAAGCATTTAATGCAACTAGCATTCCACAGAACAGAAAACTGCTGGAGATGCATTTATAAATTTGGAAATTTGAGAAGGTCTTCAATAAATGTCAAGAATCAGCTTCTACCTCATCCTGCTAATTTTCTTATCCTTATCAGTCATTTGTCATTATTCAATGCTACCTCCACACAACATAACCAAATCCCTGAAGATCATTAATATGGGAATTAGTAGCATGGATTATTATATAAATAAAAAATAGTACATCTTTCCTTACACTAACACCAAATCAAAACAAAACTGGAAATAATCAACATATTCACCATGTAAAAGTACAAGTAGGCAATTTGTATAAATATTGAAATGCCATACCTCATCAAATTCTTCAGTCATTTTTCTGATGATTTCTGCATTCTGCATATTTCGAAACATCTCTATTCTCACAGTACCTGTGGAACAACAGATTTTACAGTTAATCTTTTTGTATCTCATACTTAACATTAAATTACATCTGACCATTGTTTTAAAAGTTATATAAACTTTTTGAGTTTCTCTTTCCTCCTCATTATATCATCTATTATAAAGAAACCTCTTGTTTAGGTACTTCAAAGTTCTTTAGACATTAAGAAAACCTGAATAGCCTGTAAATTAAATAAGTATAAGGAAAAATACTCAGAGGAGTGTCAGGGAAGAAGACAAAGACATAAAACATTGAATTTATATTATAAGGAGGGCCCTAAAAACTGATTAAATATACACTGGTGTTATCTAGACATACAGCTGGTTGCCACAGTCTTAAAAATCTCCAAAGATAAAGAATTTATTTCTCATATGGCTCTTTCTGATATTCCTTATCATCAGAATATTTTTTTATAAATTAAAACAAAATGTCCCTTAATCTAATAACACATCAGTTAAATCTATTTTCTCTAAACATGAAAAGTCACTTAGTAACGTCTACATAATCATCAACAGTCAAAAAACCCTTTGTCATCTTATTCTTCATACTTTTGTCTTAGTTATTTTTGTCTCAAATATGTTCACATAAATTTTATCACTTATACCAGTGATTTTAAAAATATTTGCATTAAAAATCAACATAAAGGAACTGAAATAAAGTTCAAAAATTAACCTTGGGTACAGAGAATCCTGGACTAATAATTAAATAAGGTCCAGTTTCACCTGTAAAAATGCAAAATACTCAAGTTAAAAATCACAAGATTAAGACTCAATCAGTGGGAAAATAATTACTGTATAACCTACAACAGGCTCCTTGCCAGTGATTACCAGCTCCAATTCATATTGCATTTAGGAATGTAAGAGAGGAAGGTATTGTACTCATAGGAAAGAGCATGGACAGTAGAACAGCTACTGAAAGTCACAAAAGCGTAGTATCCATTCAGAGTCACAACAAAAGCTACACTGGTATATCTAGTATATTAAACTTAATTCAACTTAATATTTACTGATCTTTAAAACAGAAAAAATGATACCTTCCCTTTTAATCAGAACCATGTTCAGGCATAATTTAGTTACTTGATACATAGTGCTGTCCTTCATTTTCAGTACCCTGAATTCATTAAGTATCAACAACAGGTATCCCCTATATCCAACTGTAGAGATCAGAAAGTTCAGGTTGGGAGATGGAGGAAAAGACAAAACATTTTTAAAAAATTCCTCCCAAACACGTAACTTCTTAAACAAAATGGGAAGATTTTATATTTTTAATGTCAAAAGCAGCATTGAAGATAGGTTGTTTATGCGCTACAATATAGCTTTCATTCTGGGAGCATTTTAAAAAATTAAATAAACAAGAAATCTGTATTTAATTGCTAATTTTAAATTATCTCCAGTAAAAGTTAACTATCTAGTAAATATTCCTAAAATCACCTAAATTAAACAAAACTGTTTAACAATAGAAACCAATGGTATTTAACCATTTTTGGGTCATGAACTATTTTATCACTTTGAAAGAGATTCCCATAGATTAAAAGCATATAATTTCAGAGAGGTTCACAGCACCCTTGGTAAGTAAAATTACATTCATATTAAACAAAAGAAGTAAAATTAGATTTTTAAATTATTAAACAAGAGAAGAACATGTTTCTGTTCATATACACACACATAAATTCTATTGACTATAATGCTGCAAGAGCCAGTATGGTTAAAAATCAGCCTTTTTTAATGACTTAAAATTGGAATTATATATTAAAGTGTTACAGATCCAGAACATCTTTTGTGTTTGGTCTGAAGGTAAGCGTTCTGTCTATACCATCAGATAATGATAACAAGACCTGTACTCAATATAAATCAATATCATCTCAGTCCTCAGTAATATTAGTTTTCTTCTGTCTATTCTATTTAAAGCATTTATTCATTATATTGATTCCTAAGCACTACATTTTCATACTGTATTCTGTAACAATTTATTTTGATATATTTCACTTCCTTTCACTCCATTTACCTGAGTAGACACACATCATTTCCAAAGTTTTGTCCAATGTATGCTTCTTTGTCCCATTCTTACATTTTCTAACCTGGAAATATTATCCTGTAGCCTCCATCTAGCTCTCCCACAAAAGAAAAGTTTGGCAGAGACTACCACTTATTAATCTTTGCATTCCTCCAATTGCTTGAAACATGCCTAACATCTTCATTTCCTCTCTCTTCCCATTAAGCTTTCTTTGACAAAGGCAAAATCAAAAGGAAAAAATCTTGCTGTAACTCAAGACCAGTACTTAAGATAAATAGCTAATGCTCATCTTAGTTCACTTTTGAAATTTTGCTTCTTAAAGATGCATATTTCTAACAGAAGTTTATGTTAAGATTATGGATAATAAAGGCAAATTAAAGATAGGAAATAATCCAGATTCACAGAAACATAAATATCTGAAAATAAAGAATGGAAAAAAAGAGAACAACTTCTACTCTCTGAAGCATTGACAAGTTATTTTATCTGTGAGAATCCTGAAAGAATAAGCTACCAACATATATAATTTATATTAAAACATAAAAGGTTGTTTGATCAGGCCCTCCTGACAGGATAGTACTTCTAATGAAGATCAAGGAAGAATTTTGAAATTGCCATTTCTAACTATGAATAATTCCCTAATTAGAAGTAACATCAGAAAAACTACCATCAAGTTCTTGATAATTTAAATTATGTTAAATTGCTAGTGAAAGCAAAATTTGGTACAACTTCTACAGTATGCAATTTGGCAAATGTCTACCAAAATTATTTATATACTCTTTGATCTTGAGATTGTACTTGTAGCAAACATCCATAAACACATGTGCAAAACAATAAATATACTAGGTTATCCCCTGAAGCATTGTTTCTAACAGTATAAAGGAAAGAAAACCCATATACCCATAAATAAAGATCTGATGAAATAAAAGAGGTGGTAACAATGATGATAGTGGTGGCAGCTAATATTTGGGTGCTTGTTATCTGCCAGGTACTTGATGTTAACACATTTCATCTTCACTACAATCCTATGAAGGATATAGTATTATTTCTCCCATTTTCAGATGAGAAAACACACATCTAGAGGTTTACCAAACTTGCAAAAGGAGTTTCCCTGTAGCAGATTCATGGTTTACCTGCAGGCAGAATGGCTACTATTAACTACTATTTTTTTTTTTTTT
>NW_012136080.1:12983884-13018197 GCF_000956105.1 Propithecus coquereli
CAACTCACGCTGGGTAACAGACTTAAACCTAAGGTGTGAAACTGTTAGAATTCTAGAGGAAAATGTTGGAAATACTCTAGACATTGGCCTAGGCAAAGAATTTATGACGAAGACCCCAAAGGCAATCACAGCAACAACCAAAACAAAGAAATGGGACCTGATCAAATTAAAAAGCTTAATTAATAAGCTTAATTAATAAGTAGTCAAGAAGGAACCAGCAAACTGTCTTACCCCCAGATATATGAACCACACAGTTGAGAGAACTGCTATTCTCCTAAGTCTTTTTCAATTCTGTCCCTCCTCTATACTATGTCAGCCAGAGGAGGAACTCTAGCCCTTCTTTGCATCCTTCCAACTAGGTACAGAAGTAGGTAGAAGACTGAAGGTAGACAGAATTTTACTTAGCAGCAAAACAATTTATCCAAATATAACAAAAGGCCCTTTTAAGTTTATACCTTTTATGATACAACGTTCTGGCTCACTCAAAATTACCGAAGCCTGGGTGTGGTTAAGTACACACATTGTCTAACATATTTAGTTAGCAAAGAGACTTCCAAATAGTACATGACTTCCACATAATTGTTTCATGTATGAATCAGCTTTTAATGTTAAGGCTCTTCTTTCAAAGAGGGGATTATAGTCTTAAATAAAATCTGATGTGGTGATGTACCAGAGATAATCCAAGCATATGTATGACAAGACAATTTTTTGGTAGTCTCATTTTTTGTTTCATTTTTACTTTACTTAATTAGCCTGATAAAGAGCAAGCTGTACATCAAAATAAAATGGAAAAAGACTGGAAATAAATATAGATGACTGGTAGAAAAAAATCCGAATCAAAAAAGGAAACGAAATGCTGAGGCTACTAAAACAGAGAAGGATTCACTAAATAAACATGCGCATACCAGAAATGTAAGACTTAACACTTAACCCAGTAATGTGGTGACTATGTGTGAGAGTCTTTTTCAAGATTTGAGCAGGGAGGCTGGGGGGAAAGGTAGAGAAAGGGACAGAAACTGTGGCTGCCTTTCCATGAGCATTTCAAGCTTAATTATAAATATCTTCGAATGCATGCGATCTGTCTAGGTAGTACATGAAAAAATTACCTCATAAATTATTATAAATAAAGACAAATTTTTGAAACTTGTAAATCTTTTAAAATGCCTTAAAAATAAAAATTTCTGTGATTACATCTCCAGTGATGAGTTTGTCTCTAGATGGCAGCCTGTACTTTGTAATACTCCTTGTAAAAAAACTAATATATTTATTCCTTTCTAAATACAAAAGATAAGTGAAACATTAAACTAAATACTCGAAAAAATCACATATTTGCACATAATATGTGAGTACCAGTTAACCACTCTTTCAAGACTGCATAGGATGCATGCCATCTACATCAAGAACAGATAAAGTTATTAAGTATTAGGATATCAAATTTTGGAGCCTGACTGAGCTATGCCTAGGGCCAAAACCAAGCACTGTCCTAGGGCTATTAATATTAATATATTATCTTTTAAAAATCTCCAAAGTATTTTCACCAAATCTTCACCAACTGTTAAAACAACCTCATCTTTAGTGCTAATGTTGTTCACATAGGAATTAGAAGAAATAATAGTAAGGAAAATAAATTTATTTAAAAATATGTCTGTCTGCTACCTCAGCTCTATTACGATTATTAATAACATTCAAGACAGGCGGGTTTCTTAATCTGACACATGGATTCCTAAAGTATCAATGAACATTTTAAAGCCATATGGAAATGTGTGTCTATGTACTTTTGTGAAGAAAGGCCCAAAATTTTTAGGACATTATTAAAGGAATCTGAGAAGTCAAAAAGGTAAAAATTATACATTATGAGTAAAAATATCAACAAAAGTATTTTAGTCTTAGGGAACTGAAGGGAGAAACAGAACTATGACAACAAAGAATAACTCTAGAGATTGTTACCCTTCATAGCATGGTATGGAAGAGGATATAGACAGAAGATTGAACTCTCTTCTTTTCTAATAAACAAACGGAGCCATGAGTGAAATGGTATAAGGGAAAGCCAGGTTTCATTTCTAAATGGCAGGTGTGGGAAAGAGTATAAAAGTAGTTGCCCACAATGTTACAGGGATCCATAAATTACACAGCAAAAAATTTCATCAATCAAATATGTTTATAAGTAACATTGTATAATTGACTCTAATTACATAATTTAAGATCTAAATATTCTGTAAGATTCTTTGGCATTTTCTTATCAAACTGTAAATAAATGACCAAGTCCTGTTTCTTAAACCTGTGCTTCAAAGCTATGTCACTAGAGGTCTTAAATAATCTAAGAATATTTTTGTGCAGTCTCTCTCAAAATTTTTTTTATATGTCACTAAGACTTTCTCAACTCATCTTTTGCCCACCCTAGACTATCTCTTTTTCTATTTTATCAAACTTTTCTGTATGTCATTAAAGAGAAAAAAACTGGTTGGGCTTAGTATTTTAGCCCCAAGGAATTTTCCTTACACAATTGAATTTGGCCGGGTACAGTGGCTCATGCCTGTAATCCTAGCACTTTGGGAGGTTTTGGTGGGAGCATCACTTGAGACCAAGAGTTCAAGACCAGCCTGGGTAACACAGCGAGACCCCGGTCTCTACAAAAATTTTTTTAAAGATTAACCAGGCATGGTGGTGCGCACCTATAGTCCTATCTACTTGGGAAGCTGAGACAGGAGTTCGAGACTGCAGTGAGCTGTGATCATGCTACTGCACTCCAGCCTGGGTGACAGAGTGAGATCCTGTCTCTTAACAACAACAAAAAAGTAAACAATTGAATTCATGTAATATTTTAAAAAAATACACTATCTTAGTACAGTTTCAGACTGACAGTTACAAAAACAGTACACGGAGATGCCATATACACCACACTTAGTTGCCCTTACTAATATCTAACATTAGTATAGTACAATTGTCACAACTAAGCCAATATTGATAACATTAATAATTAACACCTGCCCTTTATTCGGATGTCTTTAGCTTTTACCTAATGTCATTTTTCTCTTCCTAGATCCCATCCAAAATATCACAGAAGGTGGAAGTTGTCACATCTCCTTAGATTCTTCTACACTATGACACTTTCTCAGATTGTCTATCTCTAGGATTTATTCATTTTGCATTACTGAAATTTTATACATATTAATTAGCAACTCCCCATTTTTACTTCCCCACTGCCCCTGGCAATCACCATTCTGCTCTCTACTTCTATGAGACATTTCAGATAAGAGAAATCACAGTTTTAGTATTTGTCTTTCTGTGACTGGTTTATTTCACTTCACTTAGTATAATGTCTTCCATTTCTGTCACACATTGCAGGATTTCCTTCTTTCTAAAAGCTCAATAATATTCTATTGTATGTATATATACATCACATTTTCTTTATCCATTCATCTGCCTACTGACATTTTTTGGTGTTATACTCATGAATTCATTGCCAAGAATAATGTCATGAAGCTTTCCCCCAATGTTTTCTTTCAGGAGTCTTACAGTGTCAGGTCTTAACTTTTAATTATTCAATAATCCATTTTGAGTTGATTTTTGTGTATGGTGTAAGGGTTCAATTTCATTCATTTGCAATGTGCATATGGTTTCCCAAACGCCATTTGTTAAACAGACTGTCCTTTCCCCACTGTGATTCTTGACACTTTTGTTGAAGGTTAGGTTGACCATGTATGTATGAGTTTACCTCTGGGCTACCTATTTTGTTACATTGGTCTTCATGTCTGTCTTCATGCCAGTACCATACTGTTTCAATTACTTAAATTTTGTAGTATATTTTGAAATCAGGAGGTATGGTGCCTCCAGCTTTGTTCTTCCATCCCAAGACTGTTTTCGCTATTAGAGGTCTTTTGTGATTCCATATGAATTTTGGAATTGTTTTTTCTATTTCTGCAAAAAATGCCACTGGAATTTTGATAGTCATTTCATTGAATCTACAGCTCACTTTGGGTAGTATGGACATTTTAACTATATTAAGTCTTCCAATCTATGAACATGAGATGTCTTTCCATTTATTTGTGTCTTTAATTTATTTCATCAATGTTTTCTAGTTTTCAGTGTATGTCTTTTACCTCTTAAGTTTATTCTTAAGTATTTTATTCTTTAGGATGCTATTTTCAATAGGCTTGTTCTCCTAATTTCCTTTTCAGATAGTTCATTGTTACTGTATAGAAATGCAACAAATTTTTCTATGTTGATTTTCTGTCCAGCTACTTTGCTGAATTCATTTATTATTTGTAACAATTTCTTGTGGCATCTTTATGGAGTTGTATATACAAGATAGTCATTTATAGACAGACAATTTTACTACTTCTTTTTTGATCTAGATGCCTTTCATTTATTTTTTCTTGCCTAAGCTCCGCCCAGGACTTCTCTTACTATGTAGAACAGAAGTGGTGAGAGTGGGCATCTTTATCTTGTTCCTGATCTTAGAGGAAAAGCACCATAGAGTATGATATTAGCAGTGGGCTTTTCATACATGGCCATTAATATGTTAAGGTAATTTCCTTCTATTCCTAGTTGGTTGTTTTTTTTTTTTAATATGAAGGGGTACTTAATTTTATCAAATGCTTTTTCTACATCTATGGAGATGATCGTGAGATTTTTATCCTTCATGCTATTAATGTAGTATTCTATTATAAAGTGATTTTTAATGCTGAAGCATCCTTGCACCCCAGGGATAAGTCCCACTTGGCCACCATGTATGATCACTTCAATATGCTGTTAAATTTGGTTTGCTAGTCTTTTGTTCAAGATTTTTTTGCATATATATTCATCAGGGATATTGGTCATTTTTTTCTTGTGGTATCTTTGCCTAGTTTTGGTATCAGGGTAATGCTGCCCTCATAAAATGAGTTTAGAAGTGTTCCATCCTCATCAGTCCTTCAGAAGATAGAAGAACTGGCATTAATTCTTCTTTGAATGTTTGGTAAAATTCACCAGTGAAGTCATCTGGCCCTGGGCTTTTCTTTCCTGGGAAGCTTTTGATTACTAATTCAATTTGCCCACTAGTTATAGGTTTGTTTAGGTTTTCTTTTTCTACATGACTCAGTCTTGGTACATTTTATGTATCTAATAATTTACCCATTTCTTTTAGATTATCCAATTTATTGGCATATAGTTGCTCATAATAGTCTCTTATGATCCTTTTTATTTCTGTGGCATCGGCTGAAAAGTCTCCTTTTTGATTTCTGATTTTATTTCAGACTCTACTTGTTTTTGATGACCACAAAAGTTTTAAGAGGCAGTGGTCAAGTATTTTATAGAATGTCCTTCAATTTAAATTTCTCTGATGTTTCTTGTGATTAAATAGGGTTTATGGATGTTTAGAAGGAAGACCAAAGAGATAAAGTACCATTCCCCATCATGTAGAATCAAGGGTGTGTACTATCAATGACTAAATACTGATTATTAACCATGATCATCTGAGGCAGTGTTTATCAGTTTGCCATTTTTGTGAATTAAAACTTTTCCCCTTCTTTCCATACTGTACTCTTAGTATACTAGTCATTATGCACAGCCCACATTTAATGGGGAAGAAGTTATGCTTCATTTTCTTGAAGCTGATGTAGGCATCTACACAAATTCTTTTGAATTCTTCTGTATGGTAGATTTGTCTACTCAAGAATCCACTGGAAAACATAGGGTAAAATACACCAAAATATTTCATGGTCCAGTCTCTTCTTATTTTAATAATTTTATCCCATTCTCTGCATGTTCAACAGTTTTTCCTTAATTATAAACCCACTGGGATTATCTGTGGTTTTTATTGAACTCTACCTAAAATTGTATCTATGTGTCTACATTTGAAAGCTTTCAAGACCATAACAATAATAAGTAACTGAGACTTTCAAGTAGGCCAAAGAAAATCAAAGTCCATCCATGAAAGTAAAAATTACTTTACAACAATGTTAAATATAAACATGCAAATTATGCCAAAGTGTCAAAATTATTTGTTTCCACACACAAAAAAAAATTTTTGAAAAATTTCAGTGTGTACAAGTTACATTTACATGGACACACCTATCGTCTAAGGTAAGAAATCACTTTAAATTGATATGTACAATCTCTGATTAAGGTAATAACACTATAAGCAGTATTATTCACATAAACCCTATTCCCTGAAATGCTAAATAAAGTATAAAAAACATTTTGAAAGCATTTGAAATCTTATAAAGCTGTAAGATATTACTAAGATAAAAATAGTTAAAAGCAGAAATCCAAAACATAGATGCAACACTTAAATCATTTTTCTCTGATGACATTTGCTGCACCTGCATGCTTGAATTTGGAGTTCCAAGGTAAAGGGTCTCAGAGAAACAACTCTTTCATAAAGTAGGGCCTCAAAGGATTGCATCTTCAGGTTATGGCTAAACTAGGTGTTAATCTACCATTTTATACTCCGGGAAATACAAAGAGAGTTTTTTTTTCTTTTTTTGGTACTACACAGAAAATAAATGTATCTGAGAAGCTGTAATTAAAAAAAATGGTGTTCTCGACAAATATCCTAAGTCCACATAACCTGATCATGAAAAAATAAAACTATATATTCAGTTGCAAATGGTTCTAGATTAGTAGTACCCCTGGGAACATGTCAAGCAAAAGCTATTAATAATTCCTCTCTTAGAGGAACGTAATTTAATCCCTAGGCTTCAAATAAATTTGGGAGGAAATAAGGAGCTTGGAATAAAAAGCAACAAAAACATACCAAGAAGAAAGGCAACATGCAAAAGAACAAGCAAGAACACGGCCAAAGAAACAGACTCACAAAGACTTAAAATATTAGAATCATCAGGTACAGACTGCAAAAGAAATTTAAAAAAGGAAAATACAGGCTTGAATGTTCACAGGGAAACAATTTCATGGAATTCTTTTTCTTTGCAAAAGAACCAAGAAGCTATAATTTATAGAAATGGACAATATATTTACTGCAATAAGGCTTAAGAGATTGGCACAGAAGAAAAGAGAATAAGAGAACTGGACAATAGGAGAAAAAGTTATCCACAAAGCAGCACAGAAATTCAAAACCATGGAAAGGTACGTAGAAGAAAGCATGCAAAGTTTAGATAAAGTTTCTGTGGGAGAAGAGAAATAAATGGGGGGAACTAATATTTAAAGAGATAATAATTTTAAAATTTTAGAATTGGCCGGGCGCAGTGGCTCACGCCTGTAATCCTAGCACTCTGGGAGGCCGAGGCGGGCAGATTGCTTGAGCTCAGGAGTTCGAAACCAGCCTGAGCAAGAGCGAGACCCCGTCTCTACCAAAAATAGAAAGAAATTACTTGGACAGCCAAAAATATATAGAAAAAAAAAATTAGCCAGGCATGGTGGCAGCATGCCTGTAGTCCCAGCTACTCGGGAGGCTGAGGCAGAAGGATCTCTTAAGCCCAGGAGTTTGAGGTTACTGTGAGCTAGGCTGACGCCACGGCACTCTAGTCCAGGCAACACAGTGAGACTCTGTCTCAAAAAAAAAAAAAAAGTCACTATAACCACTTCAGAAAAGTTTGTTATTATCTAAAAATATTGCATCTCTTATAATCCAGCAATTTCACTCCTCAAACTAGAGTATCCTGTGCAGGAACACCAAATTAACATATACAAAAGACAATTTACAGTAATATTGTCCATGTTATCCGAAGGCTAGAAATAATCCAATTTCCTTCAAGAGTAGGAAGTATAAATAAACTGGTATATTCATATAATAGATACTTTACAGCAGTTGTCATCATGGGGCAATTTTGCCTCCCAGGGTACATCTGACAATGTCTGCAGACATATTTGGTTGTTATAACTGGAGGAGGAGGGGAAAGAAATGTGCCACTGGCGCCTAATGAGTAGAGGCCAAAGTTGCTGCCAAATGTCCTAAAATGCACAGGAAATGTCACCACAACAAAGAACCGTCTGCTTCAAATCAATGAAAACAACTATGGTACAGGCAACATAAATGAGTCTCATAAACATAATATTTTAGCAGAAGAAGCAAAACAAAAGGGTAAGTACAGTTAATTATCTAAAGAAGGAAAGTAGGCAAAACTAAACTATTCTGTTTAAGAATGGATCCACTGATGGTACTACCATAAAGAAAAGCAAGGAAATACTTATAAAATCAAGGCAGTGCTTATCTCTATGGGAGTTGGAAGAGGTTGTAGTATTGTACAACAGAGATGGGGAAGACTCCACTGAAGTCCTGGCAATATTCTTTTCCTTGACCTGAGCACCGATAACATTAGGATTTATTAATTTAGCCTATACATACATATTTTATGTAGTCATCTGTACATACAAGCTATCACAATTAGAAAGGATTTAAGAAAAATAATACTGAACTGTACATGTAAGGAGGTAAGAAAGAATTCATTAAAATAGATTTCTAAAGAGAATACTCACTATTAATAATACATAAAACACATAATAAACACTTGTTAGTTTCTATCCCCCAGATGCAGACACTAAAACAAGTACCAGTGCAACTAATTTATTTAGGAGGCGATACCATAAAATACCAGCAATGCAGCAAGAACATGAAACAAGGAAAGAAAACCCAGACGATAAAAAGTGTGTTATCTAGCCAATTATTAATACTACTGTAGGTAACTGGTGCTTAATTATGCTCCTTGGGAAACTCTGGGAGTCAGAGCAGGTCATACACTTCAAAATTACTACACTGAGGGGTAAAGAAGTTGGGGTATTTGTATACTAATCCAGTTACTGCATAAAGCCACAGTGCCCAAACTGTGCACTAAGGTGCCCTGTGTCCCTTACATAAATTCACATGGGAAATGTGCGTATTTTAAATAATCTAAGGGAAAAAGGCAATATTTACCAGGTACCACAGGAATTATTGGCATGAAGCAATTCAAAATTTCAACATCCTATAGTATTTTATTCCTTTTGAAGGAATAAAGAAGCTGAGTTTTCACAAGTACTGCTGGAAAACTAATATGGAACAGGAAATGAGGGTAACTCCAAAATATGAGTTGTACAATGCCCAACAGGTCTGTAAATACATTAAAAAGTAACTATAGTTATTTGAGAATGGAATACATTTTTTTCAATTATGTATATCATTTTTCTAAACAGCTACTAAGTTGTTAGGAACTAAATAAACAGTTTGGACACGACTACTTCATAAAAGGAACTGTTAGGTATTTCTTTTTTGGCCTAGAGGTACCATGAAAAAATTACTGAAACACTAATTGGCCCATGAACAAGGAAGTTCGGGAAACTCTTAGGTTAAGTGCGTCTAGATGATGAATTCTCTGGCAATCCTGCACCCTTTAGGAAAGCCCTCAGGCACGGAAAGTCCTCTGTTAGGCAAAAGCACTGCAAAATGGAAGCATTGCTTGTTATAACAAACTAAGAAAGAAGGTTATTTCTAACCATCAATTCTCAAGTTTGACAACCCCATCTTTATTAACTAAAAACAAATACATTTGTAAATGAAAATTACTTATCAATACTCCCTGATATTTCTGAAGTCAATTATATATTGGTTTAAGTATACACCAAAATAAACGCATGCCTATATCAACATGGTGTATTTAACAATGATAATACTTTGAATACACGAATATCTTCATTTTATTATGCATAATTCCATGGATATATTCTAAAATTCTATGTTAAGTTTTCCCGGTTTCCTCATAATTTATTCCTATATAAATACTCACGAAGTTACACAGCTTTAGAATGTATCTCTAAGTCAACAGTGTTTAAACCAACTTTTTCTTTGTATCTTTCTTTCTCAAATCATTGATATTGAATATATCCTATTACTAAATACTGACTTAGCCTGCCTGTTCTAACTGTGGGTTCCAATACAGAGATGGTTCAAATGAAGAAATTAGAGATATGTGGGCATAGTTAGGGAAGCAATTAGGGATGCGGATGCAACTTAAGACAGCTAAAGTAGGAAGCCAATATTGCACCTTAGGGCTCAAGAGCCAAGATGAGAAAATAGTGATATTGGAGTCAATGGAGGACAAGCTGCCATACTACTCACTCATGATAAGATGTGCCAATTTGTCTTGTCATTGGTGGGGGTATCACTTCTAGCCGAGAACTGGGGGAGGGGTAGGAGGGTAACGGAGTTGAGGTTTTTTCCTCCCTTCCCTTGCTCTCTTCTCACTTGCCACCAATTTTCTAAATATCCTTTTGGTCTGTGGTTCTTAGGCAGCGTTAGAGAGAAATGGACTGATACAATAAAACATCAATCTAGATTTGGGAAATTAATTTGAAAATGCAAATTAATTATAAAATGCAAATCTTACCTCAACATGTATTAAAGATACTGGGTTTTGTAATATTATATATTTTTTAAATGTCCTACATTAGTCCTTTGTCTTTTGAATTTCTCTATGTGTCCATCATGTACAAGTTTTTGGTTTTCTTCTTAGTGTAATTTTTCAATAATTTCTTTTATAACTTATAAACTTTAATTGAGAGTTAATTTTGAGTCAGTTAATGAAAAGATCTTTCCCACTTTAAGGGTGTAAAGGAATTCTTCCTTGTTTTCCTTTAGTACTTTAATTATTTTTCTTTGTTTCTACTATTTGTTGTTGGTTTTCCACTTAAACTTTTTTTTTTTTTTTTTTTGAGACAGGGTCTCACTCTGTGGCCCAGGCACTGTCATCAGTGCACTGGTATCATCATAGCTCACTGCAACCTCCAACTCCTGAGTTCAAGTGATCCTCCTGCCTCAGCCGTCCAAGTAGCTGGGACTACAGGCATGCACCACCATGTCCGGCTAATACTGTGGTTTTTTTTTGTAGAGACAAGGTCTTGCTATGTTGCTCAGGCTGGTCTTAAACTACTGGCCTCAAGCAATCCTCTCACCTTGGCCTCCCAAAGTGCTGGGATCACAGGCATGAGCCACTATATACTCGCAGTTGTGCACTTAAACTCTTGATGCACTGGAAATTAATCCTGGTGTACACTATCACAGTGAGCTATAAATCTGAAAGAATTTTTTCTCCCACATTTCCCCCCATTTTTATATTTAAATGGGGGGTTGTTTACTCCATTATATCTTCTAATTGGCTGTTCTTGTATATACTAAGGGTATTAATTTCTCTGTATTAATCCCATATCTCAATGTATTATTGAGTTATTTTATTGCTTTTATTAGTTTTACAAACTTATTCTTGAGTTTTCTAAACATTCATTTTTTTTCCTTTTATCTTTCATTTGGTATTTAATTAACAAAGGGAAAGGCATAAATGACAAATGTTTATAATAAAACTTCTCTCACTAGGAGAAGTAAATTTAATGATTATGATACATTTTAGTAGGTGAGAATCCATTTCTTTTTTTAATTTCAAAATATTAAGGAGGTGCAAATGTTTTTGTTACATGGATATCTTTTATAATCTTAAGTCAGGTACACCAAAAGCCCCAACTTAAGCATTAAACATTCAGTATTATTTTAAATATTATTTTAAAATAGTAATTGTATTTATTTTTATTACTTAAATGTGTTGGCTTCTATCTTCAATATAATGCTAAATAAAAGTTGTGAGGGTGAGTATCGTCGTCTTGTTTGACAGTGAAAATGACCCTTGAGCATAATGCTGGCTTTGGGGTTAAAACTTTTTTTTTCTTTCATTTTTAAAAATTTGACATAATTTTAGACATACAGAAAAGTAAGCTAAGTACAAAGAATTTCTGAATACCCTTCACCCAAATTCTTCAGATGTACACACTTTACATCTATCTTATCCTTCTTTAGCCCTTTACATACCCATGCATTGTTTTCTGAATGATTTAAGAGTAAGCTGCAGACATGATAGTCCTTTAGTCTTTAATACTTCAGTATATATTTTCCTTGAACAAAAAAATCTATAACTACAGTACAATGATCAGAATCATGAAATTAACAATGATACAATATGTATGTTCTAATACATGGAACTAATTTATATTTCAGCATATATCTCAATAACATCTTTTATGTCAAAAGAAATTCTAAGATCATGCACTGCAGTCAGATGTCATGTTTCTTTAGTCTCCTTTAAACTGGAACCATTTCTGAGTCATTTCTATCATGACACTGACATTTTCAGAGAATATGAGATAGTTATTTTGAAGAATATACCTCCATTGAGCTTGTCTGATGTTTCCTCCTGAGCAGATTCAGGCTATGCATTTTTGTCAAGAATACTACAGAGGTGATGTTAAGTTCTTCTAAGTGCATATCGAAAAACACATACTGTCAACTAATTCCATAATTTGCAATGTTTACTGTCATCATTTGGTTAAAGTGGTGTGTATTAAGTTTCTACTCTGTAAAGTTTCTATTTTACCCACTGTAAATAGTAAATATCTTGTAAGGAGACACTTTGAGACTAAGTAAATACTGTATTCTTCATCAAAATTTCTCCCACACTAGTTTTATAGCTCAAGAACTGAATTCAAAATTTACTTTGGTTAATACTTTTACATCCTTTAGTGTGGCTGTGTTATTACGGTATGGGTGATTTGTTCTGTTTGTATTCAATTTTAGAATTTTACTTCCATTTTTGTTGCCTTTCTTTATTTTGAGAATATGAAATATTAAGATTGCTCCAAAAGTCAAGACTATTCAAAAACTATATTCAAATTAAGTGTTATTTTTCCACCTCAATTCCCTCTAAACTTTCCACTTGACAGGTGTGAGGGTGCACACACACACACATACATTCTGTAGATGACCAATCTCATTATTCTATGGTTTATTGCTTCCTGTATTTCTTTTCTGTCAAATGAGCAGATACATGTGCACATCTCATTATTTTCTCTTCTTTCCTACAAAAAAAGTTGCATACTTTAGATACTCTTTTGCAGGTTGCATTTTGCCTTTAAAAATATATCCTGGGCTGAGCCCACAGGTTTGAGGTTGCTGTGAGCTAGCCTGATGCCACAGCACTCTAGCCCAGGCAACTGAGCAAGACTCTGTCTCCAAAAAAAAAAAAAAAAAAAATCTGGAAATCGCCCTACATCAGTTCACAAGGATCTTCTTCATTTTTTTTCTTTTTTTACAGTGGCACAAAACTCCATTGTGTTTATTCAATCACTCTCCTGTATATAAGCATTTGGGTTGTGTCCAATATTTTGCAATTAAAATAATGTTTGACTGACTAACTATGTGCACTTATTTTCTTATTGCTGCAGGTATATCTTCAAGGCAAAAATCCCACAAGTAGGATGGTTAGGTCAACAGACAAACACAAACGTAGTTTTGGTAGATATTGCCAAATCCCTTTATATAACAGTTGTACCAATTTGTTTTCTAGCTACAATGTACCAGTGTCTGTTTTTCCCCTCAGCCTCACTGAGTGTTGTCATAATTTTTAACTTTTGCCAATCTAATCGATGAAAAAAAAATGACAACTAAATATAGTTTTATTTTGCAAACTTTCTATTTATAATAAGTGAAGGCGTTTTCTTTTCCTATGTTTTAAGCTATGTTTACTAATGTCTCATAAGTACTTACATCTATATTGGGACTTTTTATTATATTTTATTGATGTAAAAGACAGTGTGCTTTCATTGTTAATCATATTAAGAAAGTATGCATCTATGCCTCTTTAAGAAAAATGTTTTAAGACCTATTTTGTCAAAATACGCCTTTTCAAGAACTATAAAGGTAGTCAAAAGAAAAATGGGCAAGGGATAGGAACAGAGAATTCACAGAAAAAGAAACAAATGGTTCTTAACCCTCACTCATCAGAGAAATACAAACTAACATCACCCCACATACAAGAATTAATTATGGATTAATGATCTCAACATAAAATCTAAAACTATAAGACAATTAAAAGGAAACATGGGGGAAATCTTCATGACCTTGGATTTGGCAATGGATTCTCAAATTTAAAACAAACATGAACAAAAAAAGAAATAGTAGATAAATTGGATCTAAAAAAAGCAAACCTTTGTACATCAAAGGACATCATAAAAAAGTAGAAAGACAACCTAGAAAATGGGAGAAAATAGTTGCAAGTTATATCCGTGATAGGGTTTAGCATCCAGATGATATAAAGAACTCTTAGAACTCACCAACAAAGATACATAATCTAATTTTAAAATAAGCAAAGGACTTGAATACTTATTTCTTTGAAAAACATAGAAATGGCAAAAATGCACATGAAAAATGTTCCATATCATTTTGTTTGGAACAAAAATGTTCCAAACATCATAATGTTTCCCCACTGGGGGAAACATTAATTAAAACCACAATGATACCACTTTACAACTAATAGGATGGTTATAATTTTTAAAAAGTAAAATAACAAGTGTTGTAGCAGATGTGAAAAAATAGGAACCCTCATATTCTTCTGCAGGTACTGTGGAAAAGTTTGATTGTTCCTCAAAAAGTTTAAACAAAATTACCATATCACCCAGGAATTCTACTCCTAAGGATTTGCACCCCAAAGACTTGAGAACAGGTACTCGAACAGATACTTGTTTATGAATGTTCAAAGTAGCAACATTCACAATAGCCAAAAGGTGAAAACAACTCAAATGGCCATAACAGATGAATGAATAAACAAACTGTGATATATACATACTATGGAATATTATTCAGCTATAAAAGGAATGAACTATTGACACATGCTATAACTTTAAATGAACTTCTAAAACATATGGTAAGTGAAAGAAGTCAGACACAAATCACATATTGTATGGTTCCTTTTATATAAAATGACCACAACAGGAAAATCCATAGGGACAGAAAGCAGATTAGTGGTTGCCAGGGCATGGGGGAAGAAAAGAATAAGAAGTGATTACTTAATGGGAATGGAGTATTCTTCTGCCGTGCTTTTTAAACTTTTAAAACATGAGAAAGATGCTAGTTGTTATGATAGGCTGAATGTGTGTCCTCCCAAAATTTGTATATTGAAATCCTAACCCCACTGGTATTAGAATGTGGGGCCTTTGGGAGGTAATTAAGTGCTGAGGGTGGAACCCTCATAAATGACAATAGTGCCCTTATAAAAGAAACCCCATAAGCCAAGGCGTGGTGGCACGTGGTTGAAGTCCCAGCTATTTGGATCGCTTGAGTATAGGAGTTCGAGTCCAGCCTAGGCAATATACAGAGACCAAACCTCAAAAAAGAGGGGGAGGGGGAAGGTGGGAGAGAGCTCTCTTATCTTCTTTTCGCCATGTGAGGCTACAACTAGAAGTCTGTAGAGTACAATCTAGAAGCAGGCCCTCACCAGAACCAGGTGATTCTGGCACCCTAATCTCAGACTTCCAGCCTCCAGAATTGTGAGATATGAACTTTTTTTGTTTATAAGCCACCTAGTCCATGGTACTTTGTTATAGCAACCCAAATTAAGACAGATGCACAACATGATAAATGCTCTAAATGCCACTGAATTGTACAATTTAAAATGGTTAGTTTTATGTTATGTGAACTTCACAGTACTTTAACAACAAAAAAAACCCACCGATACTATTATTTTCAAATCATTCATAAAACTCATCCAAAAGCTTGATAAATACACCCTGTTGAAAAGGCTAAGAAGTACCATACTTTAATATATTACTGATGGGAGTAAAAGGGAGTACAATTCCTATAGCTGGCAATTGGGCAATGTTTAATATAATAACAAACACACTTCCCTACATTCTTTCATAAAGAGCAAATACGATATACCCAAAATTGCTCATTACAATACTGTCTGTAATAGAAAACTACAAATAATGCAATGACCTTTTAACAGAAGACTAGTTAAATTCTTGTACATACATTCTATATATACAAAAAGGAATGCAACGATGCTGTATTTAAAAAAAAAAAAAGGAGGAGAAAGATCTGTACACATCAGTATCTTCTGTGTAAGACAGTTGGGGAATGAAAAAAGAGTATATATGTTCCTAACTATAGATATGGATATTAAATAGGCAGGCAGGAAGGAGGAAATACAACAAACTAGTTAAGACCAGTTAACTGTGTGTAGATGGATGGGAAAGTAGAAGTTGTAAAGACGTTATTATACAACTTTTAAATTTTTTTGGTTTTCTGAACCATGGGAATAAATTTCAAAAAAAAAAATTTTAAAAGCTACTAGGTATTTTAAAATTAAAACCCAATCCAACAAGATTATTCGTTAACAGGGCTAGATGAGAAAATTTATATAAAATACATAATCAGTGCATGCCTCACCTATTTTAAGGCTGTAAAATGAACAAATTCTCTTACTTTCAAATAACCTAGGGGCCACATATGGCACCAAGGATGCAGGTTCCCTACCCTTCTCCATACTCTAGGATTCAGCCATATAACTCTATCCCTTCTTTAAAGCTTTCTTGTCTTAAGTCCTTTTGCACAATCTGTTACCTTTTTGCCTTTCTCCTCCCTTTAACTTCCTTTTACTCATCTTTAATCTCATCTTGGAGTTTGCTTTCTCTTAGGATGTACTTTTTAGAATCTCTCCACATTCACACAACCTGGGCTGGATCAGCATCCCTTCCCTGTTAGTCCCATAGTGTCATGTGATTAGAGATACAGATTCTAGCTAAGATACTCTGATTCTGAATCTTGAGTTTGGCACTTACTGTGTGACTTGAAATAAACTACCTAAATCCTTAATCTTAGTTTCCTGATCTACAAAATAAAGAATCACATCTGCCTGATAGGACTGTTAACAAAGATTAAATGAGCTAATGTATGTAAAGCACATAGTTTGGTACTAAACAGTTGTTAAACAGTAACCAGTTTTATGCTCTTATCATAACCCTGGGCACTTTACTTAACTATTTGTGTATTTCCCTCTTTGTTCCTCACAATAACCCACTCTTTTAAAAAATTACATGTACCGTAATACTTTCTAGGGGCAGAAACGGCCTTGATAACCTTTGTATGCCCTGGCCTAGTATCTGGTACAAGGGAGGTGCTCTGTAAATATTTGATAAACTACCTATGTCAATATGGTAAGAGATATGTGGGACATAAATAAGTAAGCCTTTAAGAAACCAATTGGATCAGTGATCTCAATGAATTTATGAATTCTAGGAGAAAAATATCTATTAAAATGATAAAAATAAAATTTCACTTTAAATGTCTACTGTTGTAAACTTAAGATATCTGATTCTGCTACTCATGTTACCTTAAGCGAATTAATTGAGCTTCAAGTATTCATAAAATAAGGACCAAATTACTGGCAAGGATACAAAATAATCAATGTGAACAACTAACACACTTTCTAACATGCAGCATATGTACCAATAATATGAGTAAAAATTGTAAGAGCTTATGATCTAAAAAAATCAATTCATAAAGCTACTAAATGAATTTTAGATTTCTTCCCCAAATTTCATAAACAGAAATATATTACTTTATAGGAACTGAACCGGAACAAAAATGGAATATCCTTAAATAACTGACCAATAATTTTCTCAACAGAAAAAGATTGGCACATAATTGTAGGATGAATTATATATGACTAGAAGTAGGTGAAGTGAAAGTCATACTGCTGGACTGACAGGCTCAATGTACATCATTTATTCCAACATTATGTACCTCGACATCCTGAACACTGGATAAAAAAGTTGATTAAATCCAGAAGTGCGATGTCCCTGTCTTGTTTATATGATTCAATCCAGTCATCCACCACGGACTGTGGAAAAAAAATAAAAATGAAAACTTGAAAAAATTTTAGTATCATAGCAAATAAATTTTCAAAAAAGTTTGTGTTTGTGTGTCTGTTTGAATAAGAAAATTACTTACCTGAAGTTATTTTTCTGTACCCTAATAAAAGTAGAGATTCTCCCACTTTTAAAAGCTAATAAAAGGTAAGTTACTAGGTTTCAGCGATTTGTTCACAATACAGCATAATGCAAACCTTACCTTTCCAATTCCATGAAGTCCGATAATTATTAAGCAAGTATAGATAATAATATTCAAACTTCACTTACACATACAAATAAACTTTCTATCAAAAAACCTAATCCATTAGTAGTTCATAAAAAGAGCATATATCATATACAACAAAATGCATATTTCAGGAATGCAAGAATAGCTCGATATTAGGAAATCAAATACCTGAATTTATCAACAAAAGAGAAAAATAAAATGATTATATTACTACATGTCAAAAAGGTATCTGATATAATTCTACTGCCAATCCCAATAAAACATTTCTAGGAAAACTAGGGTTAGATGGAATCTACATAAAAAAGATAAAGACAAAGACTAAAATATATTTGGTGTTGAAACACTTAAGGCATTTCAACTTCAAAGAACAAGGCAAGGATAACCCTCTAACCATTTAACATAGGTTTAAAGTTTTCAGTTAATGCAAAAACTAGGAAAATATTAGTAAAGACATTTTTCCATTCCTACAGATAAGAAAACCTAACAGTCTCTATTAAAGTGATTCAAAAGATTAATAAAAGAAATATTTGACAAGGTGGCTGACAAAAGATAAATGTACAAAATAACTTTTTAATACTGTAATAACTAGGAAACATAAATGCATCGATGAGTAGCCTGTTCAAAACTAAAAATACCTAAGAATAAATTCAACAGAATTCTTAATAAGGAAAATTATAAAAACTTACAGGATATAAAAACAAATGACCCCAATAAGCATCAAATTCTGAATTACAAAAAAAAAAAGAAAGAGTACAGTATCAAAGTCTAAGTTTTCTCAACTCGTGAGGCAAATTCAATGTGATTCTAGTTAGCAGTCCAGTAGGCAGGATTGAGATTTTTGTGGGTAGGGATCCAAGGAAATGTATAAAAATATAATTTTTTTTAAATTATGTGTATTGATATTAAAATGCATAAATCTTCAGTTATACCTTAATTTTCACAAATATATACACCCATGTAACCATAACCAAGATGAAGACATAAAACATTTCCAGAACTGAAACATGCTCCTTTCTAGTCAGTTACCATCCCTAGCACAAACGGTATTATTCCAATGCTTGTTACCATAAATTAGTTTGACATGTTTTTGAAAATCATATAAATGGTGCTATCTCTTGTGTTTGACTTCTTTCAAGGAAAGTTGTATCAGTAAGATTTGGCCACATTGTTATGTGTATTAGTAATTCCCTTTTTGAACTGATGGGTAGTATTTCATTGTATGACTATACCACAATTTATTACTCATTTTATTGTTGATGGACATGAGTATTGTTTCCAGTCTAGGGCTATCATAAACATAACTGTACACACCTTCTGATGGATATAAACACTCTTTTCTGTTTTCTATATCCAACAGCAGACTTGTTAACACAGTATACACATATGTCAAGGATCAGTAGACAATGTCAAACAATTTCCCCAAAAAAGTATAGTAAATTATATTAATACTTCCACCAGCAGTGTATGAGATTTCCAGGTGCTCCACACTCTCACCAATCCTAAGTATTCTCAATTCTTTCATTTTAATCCATTCTGGTTTGGGCATACACCTTCTTTAATAATCTTTTATTGAGGAGAACCACTTTCCCTTCTTCTAAAAGCAAGAGAGAGGATTTTTTGTACATAATACTATTTCCCTGTCTCATCACACTAGTGTCTGGGAGGTTTTGTTTTTAAAGTAAACAGAGAATTAGAAAGATTACAGTGGTAAAAGAGGGTGAAAAAGAAAGAATGCCAAGATATTTGTTCGAGGTTCAGCTCTGCTGAAAATGTGTCAGGCCCTACAAGCTCAGGATAATGGTGAGGACTAGAAGCGAACAGAGCAAGTCAAAAGTAACTTTTAGCTTCAGGGCACATACAGAAATGCTCTGCAACCTAGGTAATAAAGTGTGGCACGAAGTTGAGGAAGAAGCCATTTATCCACTTTTATCTAGGGCCCAGCACTGTGAACATACTCTAGACATGGTGACCAAAATTTTCTTTCATTCCCAAGTAACACCATCAGTTTATACTCCAACCAGTTATATATAGAAAGAGCCCAAAATACTGAGTCAAACTAATGCACAGGAACTTGCATTAGAAATACTAAACTTATCACAAAGGAACTGAAAAACAAAATATATTAGAAATAACAGGCCAGGCACAGTGGTTTAATCCCAGCACTTTGGGTGGCTAAGGAGGATCACCTAAGACCAGGAGTTTGAGACCAGCATGGGCAACATAGCAACACCCTCTTTCTACAAAAAATTTAAAAAGCCAGGCGTGGTGGTGTGAGCCTGTAATCCTAGCTACTTGCAAGGCTGAGACAGGAGGATCGCTCGAGCCCAGTAGTTCAAGGTTGCAGTGAGCTGTGATCATAGCATTGCACTTCAGCCAAGGTGACAGAGCGAGAGTCTGTCTGTTCAAAAAAAAAAAAAAAAAAGGAAAGAAAACAAATAAAAGAACAAAGTACAGAAGTAGATTCAGATATATATATAGAACTTAAACTATGACAAAGGAGACATTTCAATTTTAGAGGGAAAAGGATGGGTTAATAAATGATACAGATATAATTGGTTAATTTACAATAAAAAGTTATACCTTTTAAAAGCTCTCAGAGAGATGTGAAGACAAAAATCTAAAGAACTAAATTCCAGAGAGAGAAAACCTTTTCTTGGGTTGGCAAAGCCTGGTGACTGTTGGAAGCATTGCCAAGTATGGACCTAGGTGAGTAGATAATGCAGCCTGTCATAATACACGGAGTCATGGCTAGGGTAAGGATTTTTAAAAGAAGAAAGAAAGAAAACCACATAAGGCAGACCCTAATCAAGTCAGAAAAATATTTTAAGCAGCCAGATGGTACACATAGGGGAACAAAGGATAAAATGATAGCACACTTCATGTCAAAAACAGTACAAGCCCATGGATAAAAGGAATTGCATATTTAAGTAACGAAAGAAAAAACACCATTCATCCAGAATTTTTTCTTTTTTAGAAATGAGGTCTCACTCTGTCACCCAAGCTAGAGTGCAGTGGTGCAACCATAGCTCACTGGACTGCAACTTCAAACTTCTAGGCTCAAGTGATCCTTCCACCTCAGCCTCCCAAATAGCTAGGACTACAGGTATGCACCACCACACCAGGCTAATTTTTAAAAAATTTCTTTGTAATGAAAGAGTCTTGCTGTATTGTCCAGTCTGGTCTCAAACTGCTGGCGTCAAACAATCCTCCCACCTTGGCCTCCAAAAGTGCTGGGATTACAGGCATAAACCAACGCACACGGCATATCAAGATATTTTTATTTGGTCAAAACAAACAAACAAAAAAAACCCAAACAAAAAACCAAAAAACTCTTTCATATAAAGGGAAAATAAAACTTTTCAGACTAAAAAACTAGAACTTAAAATAAAAGCAAAATCAAGCAAGTGGACTAAGCACTCCTCTGGAAAAAGAAAGATTGTCCAAACTGGATAAAAAGCCCAATCACATGATATTTGTGAGAGATACACTTTTACTGTAAGAGCACAGATAGGCATCAATGAAAGGATGAAAAAATATATTTTCATGCAAACATTAACCATAAGAAATTGGTTATGGTTACAGTCATATCGAACAAAGTAGAAATCAAGACAAGGAATATTACCAAACACAAAGAGATATTTTATAAGGATAAAAGGGTAAATTCATCAGGAAGCTATAACAACACTAAATTTACACACCAAATAACAAAAGTCTTAAAATATATAAAGCAAAAATTGAACTAAAAGAAATATGCAAATTCGTAATGATGACTGAAATTTTTAACACATCTCTTAGTAACTGATAGAAGCAGCAAACAGACAAAAAAAATACATATATGGAAAATTTGAACAGTACTAATAAATGTCTTATCAACATGTATAAAAAATAATACCATCCATTACAGAACACACATTCTTTTTAAATACATATAATATTTACTGAAATAGACCATAAATGAAACTTCTGTAAGTTTTTAAGGACTGAAATAATACAGAGCATGTTCCCTGGCCATAACAGATTTAAATCAGAAATCAAGAACAAAAATATATCTAAAATGCCCCCAAAGGCTTGGTAATTAGAAACTATTTTGAACTGAATATAATGAAAACATAACATATCAAAATCTGTAGAATGCAGCTAAAGCAATGTTTACAGGAAAACATATAGCTTTAAACATTTCTAATTTATAGCTATGTTATAGCTTAAATACCTATAAAAGAGAGGTTTAAATCAATGATCTACTTTAATAAACATAATATCCCAGTGCTGATTGTCCTTATTTGGAAGGTAACGAAAATTATGCAGTATAATTCCAAGACACCAGAAAGAACATTTCTGATAACACAGCCACAGACCCTCAAACAGAAGCCCATAGCTTTAGAACATCGGAATCACAAATTACAGACAAAAATCATTCTGGGACCTAGGCTAACAGAGTCTAACATCCTCATAAGTGCCTTCCAAGGTAAATAAATAGTTAATGGAAGAGAAAACCATAAAGAAAAATTTCAGGGTAAATTTTTGTATGTCAGGTTTGGAAGTGATGCTTATCTCTTCAGTTACTATTTTATTGGCAAGAACTTCTTAATTAGCCATATCCAGATATAAAGGAGTGGAGAAATGGAGTCCGTTTGCTAGTAGCCTCCTTGAACTTTCTTCACTATGAATACGGAAAAATTAATTTTTGGTAAATAGCCAGTCATCTCTGACAAATCTGCCCTTCAGGCTAACAATATTTACATACAGTCTTCCTCCCACATATAGAAAATACTTACTTACATGGATATTGTACTATTATTTATTCCAGTACTGGGACAAAAAAAAAAAAAGCCCATAAATAATTTAAATATTTATGAACAAATGTTTCACTAAATCATACTTTATAATGAAATTTAACTAAGTAATACAAATGAATTGAATCTGTATGTTAGCAATAATGAAGTTGTTTATAACATTAAATAAAAAAAGGAAATGTGTATGATTCTACTATTAAATCAATCTCACATACACAAACACACGCACACACACAAAAGCATTAAAAAGGGTATGGAAAAATTCAAACTGTGACACTGATAGGCTTCCATGCCCTCAATTAATTCCAAACAGTTTAATTCTAAGAGTTTACAACAAAGAAAATCTCTTGAGAGCTCAGCCGCAGATCCTCAACAAGAAGGCCATAATAAGCAGAATCTGAATCATAAATTACGGTCAAATAACAAAAATTAAGACATTTGCTAAAATCATGTTTTTATCATGTTGTACTAGATTAATATTCTGGTTTACACAATAAGGAATATGAAGCAGTTAGAAAACTAACATTTTAAACTGAGAAAGAAATATAAAGAGAAAATAAAAAGTTGTCAATATCACGAAGAGGAAATACAAACATGAGCAGAACAGTCAATGTAGTTAAAAATGAGTTTTAAATCTGTCTCAAAGCTCCTTATAAGGTAAACTGAAAAGATCAATTAATTCATTCTGGATATTGAGAGTAAAGAATATGGATGCAGTACATTGAGTCCATATTCTTCAAACTCTATTAGGTAAATATATGTTCTCAGGAAGGCATTTGATAGGACCTTGGTTATTAAACAGACAAGGGCATAGAGAATTAGTATTCTATACTGCTGCTCAAGAGTAGATTCATTTGCTTTGGAGAAAGACATGCAGATGCCAAAGATAATGTACATTACAGTACTTTGTAAACTCAAGACGTTGATCAGGAATCAAGTGAACGACCCTTCCTTTTCCAAACTCACAATCATTATATAATAAATATTTAGGTAATTTTTTTCAACATAGCTTTTAGCAATATCATACACATATATTCTGTGAATGCAGATACAAAGAGTTAGAAAGAAATTTATTAATCCATGAGACCAGGCTATTTTATTTTCAGGTATAAATGAAAACATTCTTGATTTTCAGAGCTGTTCAAAGCCTGCTTTATTTTATTTTGTTTTTATTGCTTTATATTTTTAAAATGTAACTAGGGGCTTATGGAGACAAACTGATTGATCTTTTTTTTTTTTTATCAAATAGCCCATTTATTCAAGATAATTTTAAGAACCATGAAGCTTTAACCATATAAATAGCCATTTTAAACCTTATAGGCCTACATTAACATGAATATAGATTAAGGTATCATTCAACCAAAACTAATACTATGAATTGATAAATATATACATATATAATCAAATAAGTTACACAAAGTAGAATATATTTCAATCAAAAAGTCAGCAAATAAGCCAACATACTAAAAAACGTGAATTAACTGCTTTAAAAAATTTTCACTAACATGCGATAATCCTGAAAGCTACGGATGCCACTGGTCTCCTTTTTGGAAATAAAAACATCTATTGTCTGCTGATTCAATTAGGAAGGGAAGGTATCCAGTTCTCTTAACAGCACTAGCTGTGGTTTTAATCCTGATGTCTTTAACACTCAGATGTCTGGGAGATTCTGTAAAATCTGTCTCATCGAAGCACAGGCTACCACGTGAGCATCTGAAGGGAGATTAGCAAGTGACTGAATCAGCTTCTTGACTGTTGTCTTCAAACACTGGTGGGCAGCATTCAAGTCTCTGTCAAACTGCTGTCCTTCAATCTGTAGAGCCAAATGACTGCAGATGTTTCTAAATTCAACACTGTCCTTCAGGTGGATGGGAAAGGAACGCTCCTGCTGGAGGGGCCCCAGCAGCGTCTGCTCCACGCTGACCAGCTCCGAGGTTGAGTTTGCCGCGCACGCCAGCGCGCTGCGCATCGCCATCCAGGCCAGGGTGCAGGGCCCGCGGTCCCGGGCAAAGGGCAGCAGCTCCGCGCCCCCCTCGGCGCCCCGCACCACCTCCACTTCAGGGGAGCTGGCCCGCGCCCCGGCACCCCCATTCCTGCCCCCCACGCCCCTCCTCGCGCCCCGGCCCAGGCCGAGCCCGCAGCGGGCCTGAGCCCAAACTGATTGATCTTACAGACACAATGTTATTTCTTTTATTCCTACTTCTGTATTAACTGCAGTTGCAGGCCAATTATTATCTTATCATTGGCCTTTTACACAACTATATTACTGCCCTAAACTCAGAGAAATTTGTTTTTAAGCTTCAACAGTGTGGACCTTCATCACGTGATAGGCCATATTTTCATCTCACTTTAGTTAGAAATGGAACCGCAGCTTTCAGCATCATTTCAACATCATTTTTAAGAAAAATAAATAGAATGTCCCATGACCAATATATTTTATACTTTCACCTGACACTAAGTTTAGTTTTGTTTTTTCTTTTGTATTATTCTGCTTTTGAAATAGAAAGCCATTTTCAACAAGTGTACATACTTTTCAATTTAACCTGTAACCCAAACAGGTTTAAATTTGAGTACTATAATAGCAATGTTTAAAAAAAAATGGCACAGAAAAGAAGTAATTTAATTATCAGTCCTCGAATGTCAAGTTTTTATAATATTTCTCACCAGTTTCTCAGTTGCCTTTAAAATTATTTTATTTATTTATTATTTTGCCTCTATAATTACTTTATTGTTTATTATTTATTTATCATTTATTTATTTATTTAGAGGCTGGTCTTGAACTCCTGGGCACAAGGAATCTTCCTGCATCAGCCTCCCGAGTAGCTGGGACTTCAGGCGTACACCACCATGTCCAGCTAATTTTTTTTTCTTTTTTTTTTTTTTTGTAGAGATGGGGTCTTGCTATATCTCCTAGGCTGGGTCTTGAACTTCTAGCCTCAAGTGATACTCCCACCTCAGTCTCCAGAGTAGCTAGGATTAGAGAAGTAAGCCACCTCACCTGATTAGAATTACTATATCTTGCAGAAGTTTTCATCAGAGGAGTTTTGGCATGATGACGGATTGAACTTGCATTCTTTAAAAAGGCCTAGGGAGTGGACTAGGATTTTCTGTTCCTTCACTAAGAGACATCTTCACAGATTCCCGAATCTTTTTTTAAGCTATAAGCCTGGATATGTGTGGTCCTAGAAGAGCCTACTGCAAATTTTTGGTCCCAAAGGAACTTCAGGGGCAAACAGATGAACTGAATTGCTTCCCACTCCTAAGGCCAAACAGGAAAGTACTACTCAATCAACAAGATCACAACAACCTATTACGTGTGAATTTGTGCCAATGGAGGGACTCTAGTAATGTGACTTCACTACATGAATTAAAAAGAGCCTAAAGGAATCAAAGCAAAATAATATGCCTAAAAGATTCTGCAACCAAGAAGAAGACAAAAAAGTAATATTCCCTGGATGAATAAAAAAAAAAATCACTAAGGAGAACAAATTTAATAACATGGAAATTGGGGGGGGGGGGAATCTCAACACATAAAACAAAAACACAGAATTCATGAATAAAGGAGTAAAAGAATTGGTAGATATATCTATTAGATCTAACATTAATAGTTATTTGAGAGGCAGAAAAAAGAACAAAGGGAAGAAAGAGCAAGTAAATTGATAATTTTTAAGAGAAAAATCCACCTGATCAATAAAAGATTTAAATCTGAAAGTTAACAGAGCTCATCCAGTTGTTGACAGATTTAACGGAAAAATGACACGTCTAAGCACATTTAGGTAAAATTCACGAATTCCAGGAAAAAGTAAATATCTTAGAAATATCAGTACCAACAAAAAACAAGTCATAAAAAATAAACAAATGTTATCCCTACACACAGAACATCCAATCAGCTTTCAATGCCTTACCTCTCTTAAGGAGACAGTCAAAAAACCAAACATATGAGGAAAGTCTCTGCATCAATTATCAATGTACTGCTTCTCAGCTCCAAATTAAACCTTCGGGATCTGCTCTGTAAAAGTGGACTAGACTCTATGATCGTTTCTTTTTTACATTATGAAGTATCTTAAATTTTATCAGTACAGTGCTCTGGAGTGATATTGCAGGAGAAAGGGAGCTCCTCTTCCTGGTTCTCGTATGTTGAGGTTTACTCTTTTTGCTCTTCCTGCACGGTCCATCAGTGATGAGTGCATATGAGGAAATTAAGTGGTGGTCTGCCTCAGCCTAACACCAAGAGTGTATAGTCCTTCTTTGATCTTGTGCCCCAGACTGGGAATGGTGATTACCTTCTTGATGCAGCACTCCCAACATGGACACTGGCATGCTCCAGATCTCATACTGGCAGCAGTGCACTGTCCCTTCCTGTGCAACTGTCTACCATATTCAACATGACTATACCTCACAGTGTTGATTCCTGCTGCCCAGCAACTGCTTACCAGCTCTGGCCAAGGCCAGAATTTGCAGTGAACTTCACTGCATTTCAACAGGAAGTAACCCCACCATTTCAGAGAAGATCTGAACTCCAATCAGAGGAAGGGGACCTCACCGTTTCCAAGTTTATTTTTCCTTGAAAAATATCGGCTGGGTGCAGTGGCTCACGCCTGTAATCCTAGCACTCTGAGAGGCTGACGTGGGAGGATCGCTTGAGGTCAGGAGTCTGAGACCACAATGAACAAGAGTAAGACCCCATCTCTACTAAAAACAGAAAAATTAGCCGGGTGTGGTGGTGCATGCCTATAGTCCTAGCTCCTCGGGAGGCTGAGGCAGCAGGATCCCTTGAGCCCAGGAGTTTGAGGTTGCTATGAGCTAGGCTGATGCCCCAGCACTCTAGGCCTGGTGAACAGAGCAAGATTCTTCTCAATTAAAAAACTCCATAATCTCTAGGATACCCTTTACAGTTATCTTTACATATTTATAGTTATTCCTCTCTCACAGTTATTATCATTTATAATAACTTTTACTGACTCAAATGACTATGTCATTTCTGGCTCCTGAATGAACCCAGATAAAGAACTGGTCCCAGGAGATAAACTAGGAAAGAAATCCGGAGATTATTCATATCCTTGGGATTAAAGGCAGAGGTAAGCTCCTTGCCAAGGAAATGGGATGCTAGTAATCTAAGGCATACAGTAACTTCATAAAATTAATCAAGCTATTGCCTGTGGCTAATTGTGATGAAGTGCCAACTCAAGCACATGCCTTGGAAGCTTAAGTGGGCTGCTGTATTTGAGTGTTATGCAGTAATAACGACTGTAGGGACAGTAGTGTAAGACAGATCCTTTTAAGTACACAAGCATTTAAAAGAGAAAATGACAAGCTCAAGTCCATTAACTCTCAGCTTAAATCACAGTCTGATAACCAGAGAACTTCCATGACACCATTAAAAGAATCTCTTTTAGATGCCGAACTTCTTTTAGGTGCAGGGCTGATACTGCTGAAAATTAAGCCAAAAAAAAAAAAATGTAATTGTGTAGGTTGCAATGACAGTTTAGTTCATTCTCACCAAGTTTCTTATCTGAAAGTTAGGACCTTGACTAGCAAAGAACGGGATCCTGAAACTTAGAACAAAGACATCTGGTTGATGATGAAATTAACAATTTTGGACAGCTCTCCTTCATCCCCCAAATAATTGTGAACCTCCTATACCAGTGGAATTAGCTTGTTTTCCAATGTCTGAGAAGACTAGCCTTCCTGAGCTTGAAAACTCTCTGATAATTTTAGATGAGCAGATGCCTTGAAGGGGGATGCTAATTCTCCTGAAGACCTGCCACAACCAGTTCCTGTTGCCACTAGACCCATACCTAGGGTCAAATCTCAGCATGCTCCAAGAGGACAAGTACACACTGTAACCCAGGGAGAAATAGCCTACATGCCCAAAAGAAACCTGAGGAGCATGTATGAGAGTAGATTCTAAAAGTATTTTACCAAAGAAGGTGAAACATAACACTACATCAGGCCAGGCGTGGTGGCTCACACCTGTAATCCTAGCACTCTGGAGGCCGAGGTGGGAGGATCTCTTCAGCTCAGGAGTTCGAGACCGGCCTGAGCAAGAGCAAGACCCCATCCTTACAAAACATAGAAAAATTGGACAGGTGTGGGTGGTACGTGCTATAGTTCCAGCTACTTGGGAGGCTGAGACAGAAAGATCGCTTGAGCCCAGGAGTTTGAGGTTGCAGTGAGCTATGATGACACCACTGCACTGTAGCTGGGGCTGCAGAGCAAGACTCTGTCTCAAAACAAACAAACAAAAAAACCCCACTATATCAGGCCAAATTCACTGATATGGATGCACTTAATAGAGATTCCAGATTTAATACATTAGTTTATGTAACTAGAAATGACTATAATAGCTTATCTGGTTGGTGCACTGAAAAGTTGGATTTAACAATTGAGATGCTGGAGCTTCCCCGGCATTGATATGGAGTTCAATGATTTGGGAAGTGAGAAATGTTGGATTAGACTTATCATGTGAGAACTAAATACATGCACCCTCACTCCTCAACTGTGCCTCACAAGCGGGCTCAGAAGGCAAAGAAAATTACATTAGTAAAAGGAGTAACTACACCCCTACATCCATATAAAACTCTGCGGTTACTCCTTCTTGTAAGCCAGGTATGACCATGGGGGATGTGGTCATTTAGAACTCCCAGGTTTTAAATGGAGATGATAGGATCCCAAGGTAACACAGCCCAAGTAGCCACAATTAGCCATCCAAGAGAAGGTGGGCACATTACCTGAAAAGGGCAGCCAGAAAATACTGAGAATCAGAATGTCTTGGCTTATAGAGATCTTTGGCAGTAGATAATCCACTACTAGTGCCCCTAGGTAAAAATAGGTAAGCAGCCTACCACAGTACTGTTTGATTTGTATAAGAGAAAAAACTCTAGGTGTGGTTGGCAGAAAACTGACTGGTGGAAAACTATAGTCTCTCACCAGTCTCCAGACCCAGGTCAGTTCACAGACCCAGACAGAGCCCCTTGATTGAAGGGGAGAACAGGTCCCTATACAACCACTCCAAATACACATGATAAATCTTCTAATACTTTTCCAAAGGGACTTAGAGCCACTAATTAGAGGTACTGTACATTGTTAAAAGCAAATATCTAGACTTTTCATGTATTAATACTTTTCATGTATTAATGTGATTCTGGAGATTCAAAATGCCATTGTAGTTTACCAGTTATATCAGGGGCTTACAGTGGTCAGGTAATAGATGGTGTTGCATAACTCAAGTCTGACTAACAGTGGGTCCAAATGGTCCAAGCCAATCTACTGTTGTTTCCCTAGTCCCAGAATGTATTATTGGAAAAGACATAGTTGGAAAATGGCATAATCCCCACGTTAGCTTTCTGATCCATGGAATAAAGGTCATTATAAAGTAAGCATGGCTAAAGGGAAGTTCATAGAACTTCCTATTCCTACCAACATAACGAACAAGAAGCAATACTATATTCCTGGGTGAACTACAGCATTTCAATCAGAGAATTGAAAGAAGTAGGGGTGGCAAAACCTATTACATCTCCATTTAACTCATCAGTTTGGCCTAAGCAGAAGTCAGAAGGATCTTAGAGAATGACAGTGGACTATCACAAACTTAAGCAGGTGGTGACTTTAACTGTAGTTGCAGCCCCTGGCACTTGATATGCAGCTACTGACCTGGCTAATGCCTTTTTCTCCAATTAATAAGAACTACTCAAAGCAAGTTGTTTTTTCCTAGGATAGGCGACAGTATACACTCACTGCTACTTCAGGACTATGTTAATTTCCCTGTCTCTGACATAATACGGTTGAATGGTTATCTATTATTTCACAATTTCTGTGGCTTCAGGAGTCTAAACACAGCTCAGTTGAATCCTCTGCTTAGAATCTCATAAGGCTGCAATCAAGGTGGTCACTGTGCTACATTTTCATCTGGATGCTCAACTGGGAAAGAAGTGATTCCTAAGTTCGTTTAGTTTGATGGCAGAATTCATTTCCTTGTGGTTACAGAACTGAGGCCCCTGACCTTCTGCTGGCTAATGTCTAGAGACAACTCTCAGGGCTAAGAAGCTGCCCACAGTTACTTGCCACATATGATACTCTAACATGATCACTTACTTTGTCAGACCAACAAGGAGAATCCCTAGAGCAAGTCTACTAGCAATCTTATGTAATACAACACAATATAATCACAGAGCTTCCGTATCAACTTTGCTACACTCTTACTGGTTAGAAGTAACAGGTTTCAACACATTCAAGGGGACTAGACAACTGCATGAATACCGGGAGGTAGGGTTCATAAGGGGCCACACCTGAGTCTGTCCACCACAACAGTCCAGAGATATCTTCATTGTCCTCACACTCCACAAAGCATCACACAGTTTGATAACATGTTCCAGACCACTGAATGTCCTGATACTTTACTGAGGTGGCCACGGGCCCCTGACTTTGAGGGGATAAGGGTGAAGGATTGGGGGTGATAATGCTGACCTTCGATTTTGCATATGTTTTAAAGCTTTAGATGTACTTCCTGCTCCTCATACCCAATTAGCATAATGCTGTCAAAAATAACAGTAAATAATTATATAAATACCAGGAAAGGGGCGGGGGAACTGAAAGAAATGAAAACATCCCTCTGAGAAGCAGGACTGGGGGTGAAGAGGGCAGAACAAGGGATTGCTATTTTGGTCACAATATCATTTGATTTTTTTTTTTTTAAAGAGACAAGGTCTTGCTCTGTTGCCCAGGTTGGAGTGCAGTGGTGAAATCATAGCTCATTGCAGCCTTGACCCTATCAAATCCCTGGGCTCAAGCAATCCTTCTGCCTCAGCCTCCTGAGCAGCTGGGACTAAATATACATGCCAACACGAATGGCTAATTTTTTAAAAATTTCTGGAGAGACAGGCTCTCACTACATTGCTCAGGCTAGTCTCAAACTCCTGGCCTCAACCGATCCTCCCACCTTGGCCTCCCCAAGTACTAGGATTACATGTGTGAGCCACTAGCCCAGACCATTTGATTTTTTTTTTAAGTAATGTACATGTATTACTTAGATAAAAAGTAAAATTTAGTTCAGGAAAAGAAGAAAATAAAGACATGAAATAAGAAATACTAGGTAAATAAAAATATAGAAAAATCAAGGTGGCAATATTAACATTAAACTGGCACTGAAGATTAGAAGCACTAAACAGAAAAAAGATGGCTACTGTATAATGCTAAATATATTAAGTTGTTACATATGAAATGTCCAATTTCCTTAAGTATTAAGTTTGACAGTTGATATCTCTGACATTTCATTTTGACACTTCTTGTTTTATTTTTATTGTAAAGGTACATCCTCAGCCTTTCAAATACACATTTTGGCTTGTGATTATCTTTTATTTTTTTTTTAAAGCAATTTTTGTGAAACCATAGATAAGTCAAAAATTCGTGTTATTTTTGAATATGAGTTCCAACATGGAACCAATGTAGTGCAGACAGCTCAAAATCTCAATAAAGCATTTGAGAAGGATGTGGCTAATGAACACATAATACATCCATGGTTTCAGAAGTTCCACTGTGGTGATTTTAATCTTGAAAATGAGCCACATGGGTAACCTGACACCAGGGTAGATAAATGATGAGCTGAAAGCTGTAGTGGAAGCAAATCCACCCCAACCTATGTGTGAATTAGCAGCAAGATTTGATATGACAATTCCAACAATATTGGACCATTGCAAACAAGTCGGCAAGGTAAAGAAGCTTGATAGATGGGTTCCCCATAATTAAATGAGCGTCAGAAGAGAATCACCTCAAAGCGTGCCTTTCTTTGCTGTCACAACATGAAGGCAAACTGTTTCCACACCATATTGTTATGTGTGACCAGAAATGGATTCTTTTTGACAATTGCAAGCATTCAGCACAATGGCTGGATACAGATGAAGTGCCAATACATAGTCCAAAACTGAATATTCATCAAAAAAAAGCTAATGGTGTCTGTTTGGTGGTGCAATGCTGGTATTATCTGTTACAGCTTCATGAAACCTGGTCAATTACATCAGATGTCTACTGCAACCAACTGGATGAAATGATGAGGATGCCTGAGATTAAGCAGCCAGAACTGGTCAATAGAGAGGGGCCAATCCTCTTGCAAGACAATGCTCGACCACATGTAGCACAAACAATTCTGTTCAAACTACGGAGGCTGGACTGGGAAACTCTCCGTTATCCACCATATTCACCAGACCTTGCACCAACTGACAACCACTTCTCCCAGGCTTTGGACCACTTCTTGGCAAGAAAAATAGTCAATTCTCAACAAGCTGTGGAAAATGCCTTTTGCAATTTAATCTCTCTTGGCTCTCCAGGCTTCTTCATTGCTGGCATAAGCAAGCTACCATTAAGATGGCAAAACTGTGTTGATAGTTTAGGCACATACGTTAACTGTACTGCTGCTTGTTTAAGAGGTACAATAAACTGCACTTTTGAGTCAAAATCAGACATTTCATATTTAATGACCTAATACAAAGTAAACAAATCATTTGGTTTGAGTTTGCTTTTATACTTCCAAAATCCTCAAATTCCATAGTTTTCCATCAAATTTCTTCTAATTCCATTATTATTTTATTGTTTGTATTTAATTCTTTACTACATCTAGACTCTACTTTGGTGTATGAGGCAAAACTCTTGGTTTTTTTTCAATTTGTTAATCAAGTCTCACAATTACAAACAGAAAAGAAGTGGCAGAGGAACATAAGTTTTAACATTAATTATATTATTAATACACTTTGGTGTTTCTGTTCAAGTGATCCATCTGCCAGTCGTTGACCACTAATTTACATTATTATTTTCGGTAGCTTTATAATACAGTCTATGAATTCGTAGAGTAAGTCCTTCATTATGCTTCATTTTCAGAATTTTCATGGTCACTTACATGTATTGTTCTTCTCAACCATGTCAGCCAGTTCAAAAACAATCCCTAACATTTTGCTGTTACATTACATACAAAAATTAATCTTAAAAGATTTTTTAAAGAAATGTAAGTGGACAATTAATATTTCAGAAAAAAATGTTACCTGATTTACTTCTAATTAAAGAAATACAAATTGTTATACCATTTTTACCTTTCAAAATGACAAACGATATTCTTAAGTGATGGGCCTGAGCATTGCCAGGGTTTTACAAGTAAGTATTTTCAACATTGGTAGGAACAGAGAGCTATTTGGTAATATTTATACAAAACTTTTAAAAATATTGATATATTTTGACCCAGCAGCCCTCATTAAATGAATCACATATAAGAAAATGATATGGGCATCAGAATTGTCTAAATGTTTAATTATAAAACAATCAAAATGTAAACAATCAAAAGGAAAATGGAAAAATAAAAATGGTATCCACAAATTATGAAATATCATACATTAAAAATTCCTATACTCAAGGAATATCAACAATGGAAAAAATTAAATCATTCCACTTCTACAAAACAGATACAATCTTAATATAAGCCCAGACCAAAAACACCAGGCAGAATAACATATCAAAATATTAAAAATTACGATTATGGATGATACTTTCATCCTTTTTTTTTTTTTGAGACAGAGTCTTACTGTGTTGCCCAGGCTAGAGTGCCATGGCATCAGCCTAGCTCACAGCAACCTCAAACTCCTGGGCTCAAG
>NW_012136080.1:13019067-13023267 GCF_000956105.1 Propithecus coquereli
GAGATTAGCAAAGCGTTGCCAACAATTTAATAGTAAAAAAAAATAAACAAAAATATAAGAAGGGATATTCATTATCTGCTCTTATTTTTCTCTTTGCATAACCTAGTGTCAGAATTTGTGGAACCACTCTTAACTACTTTGTGTAGCTGCACCATGCCTTTATTATAGGATGTAATGATTAACCACAGCCATCTTATTCTAAGCAGTATTCCTTAGGTAAATTCTTTAACATATAATTAAAAAGAACATGTTTTGTATGTAAGAGACATTACATATGCTTGAAAAGGTATTCACTGGCTCAAAACATAACTGCTCAGAACCTTACCCCTTATAACTTTTTTCGAACTTTTTAGAATTTTAACAGGATGTGTTCTATAATTCAATACAATATCTACAGTATCTACAAATACAAAAAAAAATGTAGTATCTACAGAACTAGAACCACATTAACCCCACTGAAATTGGGCTGAATTTATCATGAATTTTCTGAGTTTATAATAAAAGTATAATTCAAGTATAATTAAAATAATTTGTACAACAATACACTGGCATATATCAACTTCAGTTGACTCTCACGAGAAGCCTAAAATGCAGGTAATCAAATATTGATAAGCAAAGGAGGGGTAGAAGATGTTTAGTGACTTGCCCAAGACCATCCCAGTTAAGTAATGACAACTTCCTCTCTTTGTCTTCTAATATTCTAATATTTTTCTTACTATAAAATACTGGGGGTCACTTATAGGTCAATTAAAGCAAAAAGCACCTAGACAGCCTATGTGACTGTTCAAACAATTTTAATTCCAACTTATTCTGGACTCTGAAGGTAATAAATCTTTTAAAATGACTGTGCAATCTGTATCATCCACAACCATTAAGAACACAAAGTTACCCTGTTTTTTTGCTGTACTCTAAAATGCCACAAAACTCTTGATTTCTTTCTCTTAATTCATACTTCCACTTATCTTCTTTCCCTTACTACTTCCACTGAGAACAGTGAACTAGCAGCTCACCATATAATTCCTCTGCACATTCAAACAGTACACAACATCTCGCTGGCCCTATCCGAAACTTGGTTGTTCTCCTAGTAGCCTCAGAATACTACAGTACTTCATTTTTAAGTACTTTACGATAACCACTATCTCTTAGCTACTAACTGTCCTATCCTAACCATTCTGTTTCTAGCAGCATTCAAAAAACAGATCTGCCTTTAAGACCCTTGCCAGGTGGCTTACCTTGCTATCACCACTCCTCCTCCTTGTGACACACTGGTCTCTTAAGTCACCCCTCCTTCCACCCCTGTCACTGAAGCTTTGTTTCTTGGATCATAGTGCTCTTCTCTATCCTAATTCAAGCCATCATGCTGACGCATTTTGATATCCTTATTGAAGACACATTCAGTATCTTTAGATCGACAATTTTTACTTCTACAGATCTGAGGAGAAGCTAGCAAGGAACATACTGAAACACAGGAATTGATAGTAGGACAATGTACTTTGTTTTATGTAAAACAAATTGAGATTAGAAAAATGTGTTCTCGTTGATTCTAACTGATGTCATTTGCTTCTGTAACCATGCTTGCTTTTAGTTGTTTGTTAAATATAGGAGTAAGAGCAGGAGTGACTCCATGACAAGCTGAATTTCCTGGAATAGGCCTAAGTTTCAGTTTCCCCGAAACCGAAACGCGGACCACAACTGGCGCCGACGCAAAAATTGAAAATCCCGGGGCTTGGAGCCAACCAATCAGGAGTCAAAACAATCAGCCACTTTCAAAAGAACCCAATAGACTAAGGGGATGGTGTGCCCAGCGTGTCGTGTGGAACCTGCGTGTCGTGTGCCACTGGTGTGTCGTGTGCAAAAGAAAGTATAAAAGCTTCACTTTTATCCCAGGGCGGGGTCCTGGTTCATAGGGAGGCCACTGCGTTGGTGCTCTGGGACTTGGACCCTAGCTCGAGCTAGCCAATAAACTCCTTTGCCATTTGCAGCCTCGGTGACTCTGCCTCTCTGTTCCTGGGGCCGAGGGGAACCGGCTCTAACAATACCGAGGCAGACATCTCAGTGATGGGTGAAGGCAAAGTCTGAATATGGGATATGGGGCTTTTAACTTTTCTTCAGTACATTTCTTCAGATTCTTTCTGCATACAGTTTGAAGCCATTCGTATCCTAGCCCAATGATACTATAAACAGTAAGACATCTATAAACAAGACCATGCTTGCCAGATTAAACATTGTCTTGTTTCAAGTAACTCAGGACCCTCAAAGAACTACAACTGGAGGAGCCAAGATGGCGGACGAAAAAAGCCACCAGTCAGAGGGTCGCTGGAAAAAAGACGAATTTTAGAAGAAAGAGAAAAAAATGAGCTAGCAGAGAAGCATGGATCAGGTGAAGGTCGGAAGAAGGGGTGCCTGAAACTGCAGGAGACTCCACGGGAGGACATTGCGGAGGAGAACTGGAAGGAGAGAGGTCCCGAGAGGCTTGGAGACCAGCGACAAGGGTAGGTGGAGCAGTTAACTTCCCCCTCCCTTACGACTTGGACTGCTGGTGGGCTCCTGAGCAGCTAGAGGGACCTGCCGACACCAGCCCAGAGACGGCTGCCGCCAGTGAGCTGTGGCCTCTTGCAGACTCAGCGCTGGGCTCCCAGCCCCCTCAGGGCACCTCCCCTGGCACAGACCCGAGCCTAGTGGCAGACGCCATAGTGCTCCATTCTCTCCTTCCCCCTCACTATCCGTGGGTGCCCACAGAGACAATTTAGCCATCACATGGAGGCATCTCCAAGGAACAGGACCTTTCCTTTTGGGGCCCTACAGCAGACTGAGGGGTACTCAGACTGCGAGTTCCCTACCCGCCAGCCCTCCCAGGTGCTACTTGCCTGGGGACTCCAGGAGAGTGGGGCAAATCCCGAGGTGGAATGAAATCGATCCAGCTTGGGCACCCTGTAGGTGACTGAAGATCAGCACCTCTCCCTCTGGAAGGGTCAAGGACTGATCTCCAGGGTCCAGGGGACAGGCCTGCAGACCAGACCCCCTACACCCAGGTAACGACTGCACTGCCCTGGGGCACAGAGGAGAGATCTGTGCAAGAGCCTACTGAGGAGTGTGGGCCTTCAGGGGCAGATCAGCGTGCCTGACCAGCAACCCTCCTCCCAAAACAGGGCTGTGCACCGAGCTCAGGCTACGATCCTGGGTAGGGAACCTCCCAGCCCACATCACAGCCAGGGGAGATCCATCGGCCTGAGGTCCCGCTTGCTGGCAGAGGCCTGGGAGAGGCCACGGAGAGGGGGAGAGTGGATGGGAGCAAGACCTGCTCCAGAGTGCAGGTCTTGGACTGCCTCAGCCCCCAAGCCCAGACTTTCAGCTGAGTAGAGCCATTTCAGCCCCTCCCAGCAGCTTTGCACAGAAACAAAGAGTAGACCTTTGACCCTGCTAACAGCAGTTGTGGAGCCTGAGGGCAGGCTTACCCAACCCAGCCCCACCCAGACTCACTCCTGGTCCTGCCCCCACTGAGGGGGAGAATAAGCACAGTTCAGGTTACTATCCTGGGTAGGGAACTTACTGGCCCACGTCACAGCCAGGGGAGATCCACTGGCCTGAGTTCCCGCTTGCTGGCAGAGGCCTGGGAGAGGACAAGGGGAGGGGGAGAGTGGAGGGGAGCCAGATCTGCTTCAGAGTGCAGGTCTTGGACAGCCCCAGCCCCCAAGCCCAGAGTTTCAGCTGAGTAGAGCCATTTCAGTCCCTCCCGGAAGCTTTGCACAGAAACAAAGAGTAGACCTTGGACCCTGCTAACAGCAGTGGTGGAGCCTGAAGGCAGGTTTACCCAACCCAGACACACTCCCCCCACTGAGGTGGAGAATAAGGACACACCTGGAAATCCCAGGGCCCCACTCACCACCCGAGGCACAAGAGGGCCTCTCTAGAGGAGTAAGAGCTAGCTACAGGACCCAAAAACAGCACCACAGCTCGCTCCTCCTTGCAAGTGCCACCTACTGACAGGGAGGTCATCCTGCACACCCTTTTACTGCATCTACTGATTCATCATCAAGGGGGTGGTCGAATCTCACCCACAAACACCACCTACTGGCTCAGAGACTAAACAGGGCGTGTCATTATCCAAATGAAAATCTAAAGGCAAGAAGGAACAACTGATCGAGATGGGAAGGAACCAGCGAAAGAACTCTGGAAGTATGAAGACTCAAACGGAAAGGA
>NW_012136080.1:13033247-13047787 GCF_000956105.1 Propithecus coquereli
ATAGTATAAGCAGGGTACTTTGGCCACAGCAGTAAAATAAGTTAGGTTCCTTCTTTTAAAGCAAAACTAGCAGATAGTACCATATTTCATATTTAAACATCTGTAAACAACATGAATAAATATAGGTATGTACATAAAGGCCATTTTTCCTAAAAATTACTTAATAAAATAAAATCATTAAAACATAATCCTTAATGTACATACATACACACACAAATATATGACTATCATAATCACAAACACAACAGTCATCACTTTACTTACTTGATCTGCCCTAGATCATCTGTATAAAATGTGATATACGTGGGGATGATGTTTTTGGAAGATGATTTAGGGGAAATCATAAAGGGAATTAATATCTAAAACGCCCAAATTAATTTAAAACCATAAGCAAATACACAAAAATAACAGTAACAATGTGGCTGCTAAAAGCTAAACTCATGAAAAATAGTAGGTACCTTTGGATGTAAGTGAACAGAGGCTGAGAAAATTCCTAATCAGAGTTCCCAACTTCCTCTAGGACTCTAGCTCTAACATAAAGGCAGGAAATGCTCTTATCCTACCACTAATCAATAGCTTTTATAATCTACTACATTTTGGAGAAATAAAACAAAAGCAAAATATTTAGTGCATACCTTCTAATTACCTAAAAATAACTGCAAAGTGTAAAATTTGTGTTCTCTCTTCCATAGTATGCACTGAAGTGGGGAAGCAAGCACCCAGCCATGAAATATATTACTTAGCTCACCTTAGTATGTGGTTAAGTTCCCATCAATGGAATGTAAACAGAGGAGCCAAAGGCTTCTAAGAAGTAGGCACTGTTTCTCATTCTCTCTCCCATTCCACCAAACAAATGCAAACAACATGGAGGCTCCAGAGGTAAGAAGAGCCAGAAAATGGAAGGAGCCTGGATTCCTGAATCATCTTACAAAGAAAAGATGTCTACCATTAACTCTGGTATTGGATGGTTACATAAATGAGAAACTATCTATTATAATAAGCTACTAATGGTGGGTTTTTTTATTTTTATTTTTTATATATCTTTTAGAGATGGGGTCTTGCTCTGTTGCCCAGGCTGACGTGCACTGGCCTGATTACAGCTCACTGTAACCTTGAACTCCTGGGCTCAAGCAATCCTCCCACCTCAGCTTCCCAAGTAACTGGGCCTACAGACATGCCCCACCATACCTACCTCATTTTTTAAAAAAACTTTTGTAAAGAAGGGGTCTCACGATGTTGCCCAGGCTGGTCGCAAACTCCTGGCCTCAATGATTCTCCCTCCTAAGACTCCCAAAGTGTTGGGATTAGAGGCGTGAGCCACTGTGCATAGCCTGGAGTTTATTTTTTAATACCATGTGGTATTATAATGTAAGTGGCTACTGGAATTGTTTGAGACAGGTTAAAATATCCACAAAATTAATTTCAGAGACTTATTTTTAACCATGTAAAAAAATTAAGGGAGGGAGAGGATGGCTCACTAGAGACATCAGTCACCAGATCGTCCCAAAAAGAAGAAAAAGTTTCAGTGAAAAAGCATAGCCCAGGTGAAATACTGAGGAAAAGTTGCCAAAACTTACCCTTACTGGAGGCACCCCAAGAAGAAACTGCCGAGCAGAACAAGGAGGAGCAATATTTTGGCAGAGACTGACCCCTGAGAGATTCGGCTCCAGAGGAAATGGTAGGTGGGGGTGTTTACTTTTCTTCCCCTTACACTTATGGCAGTCTGCCAGCTCCTGATATGTCAGAGAGCCCTTCAAATCTGGGCACTGCCTCCTTTAGCAAACTGAGAACTTCATAGGAGGCGAGTACTGGGCTGCAGGCCCATGCCGGGTGGCTTCCCCCAACCACAGACATGAGCTGAGACAGCAGGCACCATATGCTTGCACACATGCTGGGTGCTTCTATCCTGCCGGGGAAGTCACAGGCCCTCAGTTTCCTTATCACTGGATCTCACACAAACATTCCCTAGCACACATGGACTGTCACAAAAACAAAGGAACAGGGAGACAAAGGAGAGCAGCAGTATTCCTGGAGTTCTGACTCTTAGAGTGGGCTGCCCCAAGGGGACCGGGAAGTCCTGTGCGAATACTTCTTAAGAAAGAAGAAGGGAGAATACACACTCTTCTGCACCTGAAAGCCGTGGCTCGTGACCTGAAGTTGTCTGCACTCCTTCCGATGGAGATGTGGGTTAAGAGAGGAGTCTGTAGGGTAGGAGAGTGTCCCCACCCCAGAGCAAAAGCAGTACCAGAGCCTGGGAAGGGATATAAAGATGCTGACCTCTCCTCTAAGACCCAGTGCTATTGACATAGCTGTCTTTACTTCCAAGCACAAGCTTTTTGGCATGGGTGTGCCGTGAGACAGCCAGTTTTAGGCTTGCAGGGGGATGCACACCCAATAGTAATAGTACTCAGCTCACCACATTTGGGTTTTACATGTTGGGTGTGGTTCATTTCCCTCCCTATATGGACAGGCAGCGATTTTGCAGCTGTCCAGAGAATCTCAGCCACTAAGTCTGTATACCACTTGATTGACAGCCAACGCTCCCCAACACCCACTTGGACCACAGCAGCTGTGGGGGACCAGTGGGTCCCAGAGGAACTGTGGATCTCCCAGAGCCTGGGTATTCAGGGTGGTCTACTTCTAGCTGGAAGGAGAGTGCAGCCTGCCAGAGGGCCTCATAGGACAAAGGGGACCAGGGCATGAGCTCCCCAATATTCGGGGCCTTCTGCTCCTCACTTGCCCCACCCACAACGGCCAAGGCAGCTGTGGATGAAAGGTTGTTTCCAATTGGGATCACAAAGGGTTCCACAGGGGATGATTAAGCCAAGGTACTTGGGAGTGGCTGCCCTGCCTCTGACAGAGAGCATATCACACTCAGGATTCCATTGTGAAGCTTAAGGCTCACTCATCCTCTATAAAGCCCCAGCAAGCCCTTTTGTCTGCCCCAAGGGCAAAAACTACTCTCTCGGATGAGAGAGGGTGGGGCTAGCAGTTATCTCACTGAGCTGCCTGTCTGATCATACCCACCCTGGAGGTGATTCCCTGGCACAACTACCCCTTCCCTGCAGGAGCATTTCAACAACAGCCCCTAGCCATTCTGGGAGCCTAGCACACCTAAAGAGGTTCAAGTTTTCTTTGCTACCTCTCCCACTGCCAGGCCAGGGAGAGAGCAGAAAGTCCAGGTGCTTAAGTGAGCGAGCCCCAAGGATAAAAACTCCATCCAGGGAGGGTAGGACTAACAATCCTCTCGAGAAGGTGCCTAGCTCTTCTGGGATGAGCTACTTACCCTGGAAGCAAGTCCCTGGCAAAACTATACTTCCCCACAGGAACATTTCAGTCACAACCTACAGCGACTCTGGTAGCCCTGCACACAGTGGGCTAAGCTGCCTCTACCAGCCCTGCTGCACATAAGCAACGATGGGAGCTGGGAATCTAGGTACTTTTGCGCTACCAAAGGACACAGACCGCTATCACTACCAAGAGCGGAAGGTGTGAGAGGCTTAGGGGCCCCACGGCTGCCTGCCTCTGATAATCTCGACAAAGGGGCCCTATCCCTCCTCCGTCAGACTCACAGTGCATCCACCCTTCTCCTGACTAAGGATTCTTCCAGACCAGGAGATTATCCACACCTCACTATCACAGCCATCATCTGAACTCAGGGAGACTTAAGGGCAGGTTTGCCAGCCACGTCTCAGTCTGGTCCCACCAAGACATAAGCATGCCACACAAGGGCCTGGGGGCTGGGGATTACCAATCCTAGTCAAACACCGCTGGCACTTGAACACTCCCCCAAGGGTCTGAAGTCCAAGTGACCCAAATTGCCAGTAATACCACAGTAAGGACCTACCTGCACGAGCTGAAAGGGAGTGTACCTGTACCTCTCTACACTGAGCACCAAAGATCCCAACAGAGAACAGGTGAACCGCAAAGCTATCTGTTTTCAGCTGAGGGAAACAGTTCTAGATAAGAAGGAACCAGAAAAAGAACTCTGGCAATATGAAAAAAACGGCTGTTTCAACACCCCAAAAGGATCACAACAGCTCCCTAGCAAAGGATGCCAACCAAAAGGAAATTTCTGAAATGTCAATGAAATTCAAAATATGGATCACAAGTAAGCTCAATGGGATCCATGAGAAAGTTGAAAACCAACACAAAGAAAAAAAAAATTCAAGACATGAATAAAAAATTCACAAAATAGATATTTAAACAGATAATTAAAGAAAAAAACATGACATAACTTCTGGAAATGAAACAGTCATTTACAGAATTTCAAAATACGATGGAAACTCAACAATACATACTAGATCAAGCAGAAGAAAGAATTTTAGAGCTAGAAGATAAGGCTTTCGAATTAACCCAGTCAAAAATAAAGAAAGAGAGTCAAAAGAAATGAATATAGTCTGAGAAATATGCAATTATGTAAAACACCCAAACATAAGAATCATAGGCATCCCTTGAGGGAGAAGCAAAAAAAAAAAAAAAAAAAGGCAAACGGCATAGGAAATCTATTTGAAGGTATAATGGAAGAAAACTTCCTGGTCTTGCTAGAAATTTAGGCATCCAGATACAAGGTGATCGAACTCCTGGAAGAGTCACTGCAAACAGGACAACATCAAGGCACATAATCATCAGACTAGCCAAAGTCAAAGTGAAGGAGAAAATCCTAAAAGCCGCAAGAAGAAACATCAAGTAACTTGCAAAGGAAAACCCATCAGAGTAACAGCAGACTTCTCAGCAGAAACCTTACAAGCTAGAAGGTATTGGGGTCCTATCTTTAGTCTTCTTAAACAAGAGTAACTGTCGTCCAAGAATTTTGTATTGTGCAAAACTCAGTTTCATAAATGAAAGAGAAAAAAAGTCTTTCCAAAACAAGTAAATGCTAAAGGAATTTGTCACCACTAGACCTGCCATATAAGAAACACTCAAAAGTGTTCTAAACCCCAAAAGGAACGGTCAATATTTGCCAGTATAAGAACACTGAAAAATAAAAACTCACAGCTCCTAAAAAAGAGTAACATGAAGGAGAATACAAAGCAACTAGGTAAAAATCAACATGATGACTGGAATGGTATATCACATACCAACATTAACACTGAATGTAAACAGTCTAAATGCCCCATTTAAAAGATATAGATCGACAGAATGGACTTTTTTTAAAAACCCAAATATCTGCTGTCTCCAAGAAACCCATTTAATTCATAAAGAAGCTCACAGATTCAAAATAAAGTGGTGAAATAAAATATTCCACATAAATGGAAACCAAAAGTGAGCAGGTGTAGCTATGCTTATGTCAAATAAAGCTGACTTTAAAATAACTTCAGTAAAAAAAGACAAAGATGGTCACTATATAATGATAAAGAGATCAATTCAATGAAAAGATATTACAATCCTAAATATAAATGCATCTAACACCGGAGCTCCCAGATGCATAAAACAAATACTACTATACCTAAAAAATGAATTAAACAGCAACATAACATTAGTGGGGGACTTCGACACTCCACCAACAGAACTAGAAGGATCCTGAAGACAGAAAACCAATAAGGAAACACTGGGCTTAGATGGGACTCTAGAACAAATGGAACTAACAGACATTTAACTAACTAACTAATTCACTCAGACATGGTAAGAAGAATGTATATTCTGCAGTTTTAGTGTATTCTGCATTCTACACTAAAACTGCAGAATATACATTCTTCTCATTAGCACATGAAACATCTTCCAAGACAGACAATATATCAGGCCACACAGCAAGTCTCAGCAAACTTTTAAAAATTGAAATCATGCCACGTATCTTCTTAGATCACAGTGAAATGAAACTATAAGTCAATTACTGAGGAACTTCCGAAACTATACAAATACATGGAAATTAAACAATCTGCTGCTAAACAATCTTTGAGTCAATGATAAAATCAAGATAGAAATCAAAAAATTATTGAATTGAATGACAATGGTGACACAAGTTACCAAAATCTCCAGAATACAGCAAAAGCACTGCTTAAAGGGAAGTTCACAGCACTAGATGCCTGCAACAAAAACACAGAAAGACCACAAATTTAACAACCAAATGTCACGTCTCAAGGAACTAGACAAACAAGAACAAACTAAACCCAAAGCTAGCAGAAGACCAGAAGTAACAAAGATCAGAGCAGAAATAAAATTGAAACCAAAAAACAATACAAAGGGTCAATGAAACCCAAAGTTAGATCTTTGAAAATATAAATAAAATCAACTGACCACTAGCTACATTAACCAAGAGAGAGGAATGAAATAAGTTCAATGAGAAATGAAAAAGAAGACATTACATCTAATGCCACAGAAATATAAAAGGTCATCTGAGACTAATATAGTACCTCTATACACACAAACTGGAAAATCTAGAGGAAACGAGTAAATTTTTAGAAACATACAACCTCTCAAGCTTCTATCAGGAAGAAATAAAAATCCCAAACAAACCAATCAATGATGAGTAGGGAGACTGAATCAGTAATAAAAAAAATCTCCCAACAAAAAAAAATCTCTGGACCAGACGGATTCACAGTTATGAAACTGTTTCATAGTATCAAGGAGGAGGGAATCCTCCCCTAACTCATTCCACAAAGCTGGTATCATGCTATACCAAAGCTAGGAAAGGACATAACAAAAAAAGAAAAGGACAGACCAACATCCCTCATGAACATAGATGCAAAAATTCTCAAGAAAATACTACAAAATTGACTAAAAAAAAATCTCCCAACAAAAAAAAATCTCTGGACCAGACGGATTCACAGTTATGAAACTGTTTCATAGTATCAAGAAGGAGGGAATCCTCCCCTAACTCATTCCACAAAGCTGGTATCACGCTATACCAAAGCTAGGAAAGGACATAACAAAAAAAGAAAAGGACAGACCAACATCCCTCATGAACATAGATGCAAAAATTCTCAAGAAAATACTACAAAATTGACTACAACAGCATGTCAAAAAAAAAAAAAAACCACCATGATCAAGTGGTATTATCCTAGGGATGAAAGAATGGTTAAACACATGCAAATCAATAAATGTGATTTACCACATATACAGAATTAAAAACAAAAACCATATGATCATCTCAATAGAGCACTGAATAAAATTCAGCACCCCTTCATGGTAAAAACTCTCAACAAACTAGGCATAGAAGGAACATACCTCAAAAAGCCATATATGACAAATCCACAGCCAACATCACACTGCATGGGGGAAAGTTGAAAGCATCCCTGCCCCTGAAAACTGGAATAAGACAAGGTGCCCACTTTCAGCACATCTATTCAACATAGTACTGGAAGTCCTAGCCAGAGCAATCTGGCATGAGAAAGAAAATAAAGGATACCCAAACCGGCAAAGAGGAGGTACAACTATCCCTGATTGCCAACAACATGATCTTATTCGTAGAAACCCCTACAGACTCCACCAAAAGACTCCCAGAATAGATAAATAAATTCAGTAAAGTCTCAGGTTACAAAATTAAAATAAACAACTCACTAACATTTCTAAGTACCAGTAACAGTCAAGCTTAGAGTCAAGTCAAAAACTCAGTACCATTTATAATAGCTGTGAAAAAATTAAAATATCTAGGAATATACTTAATCAAGGAAGTAAAAGATCTCTACAAGGAGAACTACACAACACTGATGAAAGAAATCACAGATGACACAAACGAATGGAAAAACATCCTATATGGATTGGAACAATCAATATTGTTAAAATGTCTATATTGGCCAAAGTGATTTACAGATTCAACGCAATTCCCATCAAAGTACCAAAGTCATTTTCCACAGCATTAGAAAACACAATCCTAAATTTCATATGAAATCAAAAAAGAGCCTGAATAGTCAAAGGATGAATCCTAAGCAAAAAGAAATCTGGAGGAATCACATTACCCTACTTCAAATTATACTACAAGGTATAGTAACCAAAACAGCATGGTACTGGTATAAAAGTAGACACATAGATCAATCGAACAGAAGAGAGAACCCAGAAGTAAAATCATATACCTATAACCAACTGATCTTAAACAGAACAGACGAAAACATACACTGGAGAAAAAATGCACCATTCAATAAATGGTGCTGGGAAAATTGGAGAGCCACATGCAAAAGAATGAAAGTGGATTCCTATCTCTCACCAGACACAAAAATTAACTCAAGATGGATTAAGATTTAAATATAAGACCTGACACCATAAAAATTCTAGAAGAAAACTCAGGAAAACTCTTCTGGACATTAGCCTTGGCAAAAAATTTGTGACTAAGACCTAAAAGCAAATACAACAAAAACAAAAATTAATGAATGAGACTTAATTAAACTAAAAAGTTTCTTACAGCAAAAGAAGTCATCATCAGAGTAAACAGACACCCTACAGAAGGGGAAAAAATATTCACAAACTATGTATCTGACAAAGGACTAATATCAGAATCCACAAATTTGTTTGAGGAACTCAAATAAGCAAGAAAAAAACAAATAACCACATTAAAAAGTGGGCAAAAGACACAGACATTTTTCAATAGAAAATAAACACACAGCCAATAAACACATGAAAAAATGTTCAACATTAGTAATCATCAGGGAAATGCAAATTAAAACACAATGAGATACCATCTTACCCCTGTCAGAATGGCTATTATTAAAAAGCTAAAAACAACAGATGTTGACACAGATGCGGTGAAAAGGGAACGCTTATACATTGCTGGTGGGAATGTAAACTAGTACAACCTGTACGGAAAATAGCATGGAGATTCCTCAAAGAACTAAAAGTAGACCTGCCATTCGAATCAGCAATCCCGTTACTGTATAACCATCCAAAGGTAAAAAAGTCATTTTACAAAAAAGATACCTGTATCTGAATGTTTACTGCACAACTCACAATTGCAAAGATATGGAATCAACCTAAGTGCACATCAACTGATGAGTGGATAAGGAAAATGTGGTGTACATACACTATGGAATACTACTAATCCATAACTAAGAATAAAATAATGTCTTTTGCAGCAACTTGGATGAAACTGAAGACCATTATCCTAAGTGAAGTATCTCAAAAACAGAAAAACAAATGCTGCATGTACTCGCTTGTAAATGGGAGCTAAAAGATGGGTATACATAGTCAGAGTGGCATAATGGACTTTGGAGACTCAGGCGGGGGAAGCTGGTAGGAGGGAGTAGGGATCAAAAATTTCCTATCAGGTACAATGTACACTAGTCAGGTAACAGGTACACTAAAAGCCATGACTTCAGCACTATGTAATGAAGAACGACTTGTACCCCCTAAATCTATGGAAATGAAAAAAAAATTTTTTAACCCCCACTCTTAAGTAAATATTAACATCCCATTTGAGGATTTTCAAACAGCTATGAAATGGAAAAAAAGCAGTTTTCTATATTCTGTATGTTATTCTTCTTTCTAGGAAAACAAAGGGAAATCAGAAATAAAGTGCTAGAAAAATTAGCCTACAATTAATCAACATGTTGTTAGGTCAGAACAAGGGCAAAGATTAATCAAATCCAAGGAAGAATCAGAAATTTATCAAATAAATATGTTAATCTTTTCTCCTAAAAATATCCTTAACACATTGCTCAATAAATAGTAAAATATAATTCTCTTTTTGCTTGCTCATTTATCTACTGGAGTTAGTAATCTATCTATATTTGTGTGTGTGTGCGTGTGTAGACAGATATATATACACACACATACATACACACATACATATATCTTTCAGAAACAGAAGACAACTTAATTCAAATACTATATAACTATAAAGCAAAACAATGGGAGAAATGCAGTTTATGTTTAGAACTTTCTTATGTTTATTCTCAAATAATCTAAGATTTAAGTGACAGTGATATGTCACTAAACTTATTGTGAAATATTCTCAACTAGTTCCAAATGTCAGTTTAAGATATGCACCAGATGAGAAGATGTGACTAGTATAAAAAATAAAGGAGTTTGAAGGTAATCCAACTGAATTTGTTTTATAAGGTATTAATGATGATAGCTGAATAAAAATATAATTAATTGTAAGGAAAACCATAGCCTACAAAATCTGAACATTTCTGAAGATCAAATTAATTAATCAATTCTAAGACATGTGACCTGGCTTCATAATGAATTGACTGATGTAATTATTTTGTTTATCCAATTAGTATTTGTGACATTTCATTTATTCCCTCTGATGTACAACCTCTCACCAGGATCAAAAAACGAGTTGTGCTGGTTTTGTTTTGGGTTTTTTTTTTTTCATAATCTAACCCAAATTCAAACTCTATCTTTTGCTTTATGCTTTCCTCATACATTTTACTATATTTCATTAGACCTGTATATTAAGGAAGTCATAGCAAAATTATCAAAGACAAAATATGTACAAATATTTTTACATAATAAAACATTACTAATACCAGCTATAACGACGGTGAGCTGAAGGGTAAACACTGACAATTTCTGGCTTGAGCTCAGGAGTTTAAGACCAACCTGAACAAGAGGGAGACCCCATCTCTATTCATAAAAAAAAATTTACTTGAAAAAAAATAAAAACAAACAATGGTAGTTTCTAGATACAGTCTCCTCTTCACAAAAGAAAAAAAGATGTTTAGGCAGAAAAAATAAGATTCCCTTTTAAGTGAGAAGTGAAGCATATGCATTGGTGGTATAACAGATAGTAAATATGGCTTTTGTGCAAGTCCAAACAAAGCCAGATTTTCTTTTCAACAAGATGACCACTATATAAAGTAGCTAATTCAGGATGACAATGCTAATCTTCCATTGTTAACTAGATAGAGGTAATTAAAAAAACTTAAATATAAAAAAGGAAAGCACTATTCCTCATCCAAACTCATTTAAACCTTCAAAAGGTAGTCCATCACTTTGAAATGATTCTGGGGTATCATCTTAACATTTTATTTTACACTTCATCAAAGACGTCATTCAATGGAGACCTCTTATATCTGCCTTTGCTTATTCTAGCATTGGATCTCATGTCCCTGGACCAAGACGAAGAGGGAATATTAGAAAGAGTTCTTGGCCGGGCGTGGTGGCTCACGCCTGTAATCCTAGCACTCTGGGAGGCCGAGGCGGGTGGATCATTTGAGCTCAGGAGTTCGAGACCAGCCTGAGCAAGAGTGAGACCCCATCTCTACTAAAAATAGAAAGAAATTAGCTGGACAACTAAAAAAATATACATATAAAAAAATTAGCCGGGCATGGTGGCACATGCCTGTAGTCCCAGCTACTTGGGAGGCTGAGGCAGGAGGATTGCTTGAGCCCAGGAGTTTGAGGTTGCTGTGAGCTAGGCTGACTCCACGGCACTTTAGCCTGGGTAACAGAGCGAGACTCTGTCTCAAAAAAAAAAAAAGAGTTCTTCAGAGAAGTTGGGACATGAAGGAAGACAGGAAGCCTGGGGTCCGAACTATTGAACTGAAGGATGGAAGGAGAGAGGGGAAGGGAAGTTGTGGATGATAACAGAGGAAGTATCTGCCTTGGACAAGAATCAAGTTTCACCTTGAATTAATCCTTAGCCCTATCTTCGTACCTTCCCTAATACAGACCTATGCTTGGCCATATAGTCAACTGTCCCAATTCTTGATCTCTATCTTCATGTACTTCCCCAAATTCCTCCTGACGGTGGTCACCAGAACTGCAATGCCAGCAACAGTGGCCACTAGGACTACAACAATGACAACACTGAGGCTAACTGCCAAATGTTTCATGGTGGTTGGGAGCAGGGGTGAATTTCTTATCCACATAGAGATGACCAGCAAGGAGACTCCACACAACTGCATACTGAGATGGCCATAGTCCTGGGAGAGTGATTCATCCCTAGGCTTCCTCACAAAATAGGCAGAGCTAGCAATACCTGCCATCAACAATCTTCTGAAAGTTGTTCTGCTACACCTTACATAAGATGATGGGCTGCTTGTGGTATACAACCACCCTGTACTTAGAATGTAGTCAGTAACAGTCACAAAAGAGCCATTCAGAGCTTCTCTGTCTAAGTTTAAAGGCACAGACATTCTGGCAATAATGATTTGTGGCAAGGGTGCTGTGTTGCAGACTCAGGTCTTCCTTTACCAAATTGCGGATGTCCATTAGATTCACTCAACACAGTGATATGTGGTTGTATTGGTGGGCCTTCAAATACCCTTTCTACCACAGTTGGGGTTGTATAGGAAATCAGCATCCAGAAAGCTATGCTTGCTAGGGTTTATCATGCCCTGGCCACTGAAGCATGTCTTTTCACCAGAAAATACAGGATCTAGAGTGGAGCAGTTCATCTCAAGAGCCCAGTGCCTTGCACCAGCAGAACTCCTACTGCCCCTCACCTTACCCCAACCCATACCATTAACTTGTTCATGGTACACATGGAGTGAGACATGGCTGGCCTTCACCACTGGTAGGAACATCAGGCTCAGATTCCTCACCAGGGTCAGGCTAGAGGAATGAAAACTGGACAGGATCAGGAGGATATTCAGAGGGCTTGGAATATGGACCCAGAGTCTGATGAAATTGTGTTGCCTTAGCAGCTTCTTCCTTTTTTTAAATGGAAAATCCATTTTTGAAAAACATCAAAATGTATAGCTGAAGTTATGATTATGTATACTCTGATGATTATTAAAACATTAACGAATTCAATTATTTCACAATCCACCTATCCCCACATAAAAGACCACATATCTATGACCTTTTACATATGACAAAAATAAATTTCTATCTTGTTTAAACAACTGTTATTTCAGTTTTATACTTTTATCCTGAGGCAAATAATCTAAACGTTTAGAATATTTTATGATTTTAAATCCTTGCACCCAATATTTTGCACTGTGAGCAGTCACAACTATTAATACATTTCCTGTATTACACTCTCAAGTATTGATTAATTCTATTCAAGTACTCTTATTTGCTTAGTTCTGTAAGGTTTTACTCCTCATCTTCATTGCAGTATTTCTGTCCTTTAAAGTCTTCTGCCCGTCTTTGTCATAAAGTTTCATTTCAGTCAACAGTACATTTGTTCTCTCCTTTAACGTCTCAGTAGCTTTTTTTCATAATTAAATCCTTAGACATTCTTCGGCCATTTTAATAATTCTTGAAACTTTTAAGCTTTACAACCAATGAACATTAGAAAATTATTATAAACATTTTTATCCATTCTATTAATGGCTCAGAAAAGCATACACTTACTTCCGGTAAGAGTATAACTGTCAGTTCAAACACAAGTTAGCAGGTGAGATTTAAATAAGCCTGTAACTGCTCTCAAAACTTTCCTTGGTGTAGTCAGAGAGTAAAACTCAAGTCCAGCTAAATATTGGGGGAGAATTCCTCTATACTTGATATGAAGAGATTTGGCATCTAACCTATTTATAATTTGGAGACTAGAAGAAATCAATGTGACTATAAAAAGCCCATACTTTTCTTTGACACCACAACAAAGCTTCCTCTCTAAGGGAGAGAGAATGATTGATAACAGACTATCCCCTCAGAGACCTATCTCTTTTCCCAATCATACTTAAATGGACAAAATCAATTTTACCTTCAGAGTTGGTTGTCAAAAGCAAACAAAAGACCAAACTGTCTCACTAAGCATACTTCATCTGAAGGCTGACACCGTATTCACACAAGCTGTTATCACTACAATAAGACCAAAGGGGGTTTGCATAGCATTAATTAACAGTTTGTAACTATATGTTAACAGATCATTTGATTACTATGGACAATTTCTTCTTCCTTCTAAGACTGGAAAGTACTTGAAGAGAAGGGTCAAGTGAGTTTAGTTCATATGGTATCCTTTGCACCTAATCCAATGCCTGAAAGAATGAGCTTTCAATAATTTTTGTTGAATGAATGAACTATCATCCAACTTTTTTAGTTGACATCTAGGGGTACAAAATGCAAGTGCTAATGGATTACAGACATTCATTTAAGTGCTCACCAATTTATAACTACCAATGCAAAAAAATACCTCTTAAGCTAAATAAATAGCTTGAATGTTCCAAAATGCAACATGTATTTAGTGTCATAAATCTAAGAGTCAAAATTTCCAAACCAAACTATTCTCATAGCCATCCTCCCACACCTATCCTCTAATGCAAACTTTCTTTCAGTGAATACTACCAAATCAAACTAGGGATCATCTTAGATTCCTTCCTCTTTCTCATCTTTCAGAATCACTCTATAGCCTTACTATTTATAGAATCTGTTGCTGTCACTTCCTCTCCATCCTCACTGAACCTTTATAAATTTGAACTTTCATTACTTCCCAATTGGATCAAAGGGGGGGAAAAAAGCCTTCTAATTGGTTTCCCTGTTTCCAGCCTTAACTACCCTGCCAAATCATCTAAATTGCTCCCAGAAAGGTATTTCTAAAAATGCAAATATGGCCATTTTCTTTCTAAAATGTCATCAATTTCACAAAATGTCAAAACATTCAATGGTCTCTCCCTTAGCTCCATTTTTACTAGGGCATCTATGTCCTCTATGGGCAGGGCATAGATTTCACCTCTGCATTTCCTATTTCTACATTAAGAAACGTCCTCTGAGGC
>NW_012136080.1:13049021-13051203 GCF_000956105.1 Propithecus coquereli
ATATATATATATGCCTTTTCTAAACATGCAAAAAAATTCTCCAGAGGTAATATCTATGAATTAAATGGCTCTTCTTCAATGCTGTGTGCTTAGTAAAGAAAAAAAAAGGAAAAAAAAATGGCTCCCACAGTGTAGGCAATCCTTAAATATTTACCAAATGAATGAAATCTGGATAGTAGGTCACTCAACTGTTCTTGGTATTACCAAAATTTTCTCCAAAGGAGTTATACAGATTTGTACTCTCACTAGCTGCCACTCTATAGCCTTATAAACTCTTGGTACAGTCAAGCCTTTTTTATGTTACTCAATATAATGAGTATAAAATAGTATTTTATTCTGTTTCACCCAAAATTTTATTAGATTTTTCTTTAGTTTCTCATTGATTTTATTTCTATCTTTAATTGGATCTTGTTTCCAATTACTTTTTCTAATCAGTCATCACTGGAGACAGAAAACTATTGTTTTTAATTATTCTTCTTCTTTCAAGTCTCATACCTGAATAATTTTTTTTTACTGTGAATTTTCTATCCAGGAACTTTGCTGAATACTCTCTTCAGTTCTAACAGTCTATAGCTTCCCTTGAAGTTTCAACACAGGTAATTGTATCCTCTGCCTATATGGATACTTGTTTATCTTTCACATCAATTGTTAAAACTCTTCTATTTTCCTTTTTTTTGTTTCAGTGCATTGGCTACTGGTTCCAGTATTGAACAGTAGCAGTGACAATGCTTGGTGCTAGAAATACATCTAAATTTCAGTGTTAAAAATGACATGATCTGAGTTGCAGGTTTGAGGGAGATACTCTTTACCAAGCTAAGGAAGTTCCCTCTTGTTCCTAATTCATGAAAAGTTTCTGTTTATTATGAATATTGGCTATATTTTACCACATAATTTTCCTAAACATTCTACATCAATTCAGGTATAGGCTTTTTCTCTTATGATTATTTGGTACATTATACTAAAACATTTTCTAATGTTAAACCATTTTTGCATTCCTAAAATAAAACCTCCAGGTCTTAAAAAGTTATTAAATTCAAATATTTGGAGTTAGTTGACCTATTCTACCATTTTTTTCTATTTAATTTCATTTCTACTTTTATTATTCTTTTCTTCCTAATTATTTTCGCTTTCCTGTTTTTCTTTTTCTAGTTGTTATTGCTTTCGCTTAGCATTAATGCTCTTAAAAGACTATTTAGTAGTGATTTAGCTGGCTTCAACATTCTCACTAATGTTACTTTCACTAACATTCATATTTCAACTCTATATTTCCTTTTTAATACAAGTTATTTAAAAGCACCTTTTTATACTTTCAAGTATAATGCAATTTAGTAAGGGGAATTTATTTAAGTGTGTATTTCAACATTAACCACACTGTAGTGAAAGAAAAGGATCAGATATTCCTTGATGAAATCTTTCAAGATTTCCTCAACATTCCACAGTTATACTATACTATTTATAGCTATGTAATTATTTTCACTTATCTTGTTAACTCCTGAGAACAAACTTTGGATCTGAGAAAATGTGTCTGGAAATTTCTCCAAAATTATCTCTTCAAAAACTGTGTCTCTTTTATTCTCTCTGATCTCTTCCCAATATATTTTGGAATTCTTCAATCCAGACCAAAGTCTCTAAACGGCTCTTTGATATTTTCTTACTTCTTTATTTATCTACATTACATTTTAAGTGAATGCCTAATGAATGCCAATTCTTCAATTCTCCTTCTGATGGCATCTAATGTAGCATTTTTCCTGAGTACAACTTAAACTTACTGAGTTTTTTACTCAATTTATTTTCAATTTTGAGCCTGGTCCTTTTTCATATCTACCTATTCTTGTTTGATTTATTCCCTTTTTGTATTAGATTTTATTCTTCCATCCCTCTGGCATTTTAAGCATACTTCTTTCTTTCTTTTAGACTTATCCCTCCCCTCTAATTTTTCTGTGATTTACTTCTACTCATGCTAAGCACTCCACTGCAGAACCAGATCATATAATGTGGGCTTGGAACTTCCTTACCTAACACTGGGAATATATATATATATATTTCAATTTCAATAAATTTAGGGAGTACAAGTAATTTTTGTTACATGGATGGATTATATCATGCTCAAGTCAGGACTTTTAGTGTACCAATCACCATAATGGTGTACACTGTACCTAATAGGTAGATTTTTATCCCTCAC
>NW_012136080.1:13051253-13053251 GCF_000956105.1 Propithecus coquereli
ATATAAAAAAATTAGCCGGGCATGGTGGCACATGCCTGTAGTCCCAGCTACTTGGGAGGCTGAGGCAGGAGGATTGCTTGAGCCCAGGAGTTTGAGGTTGCTGTGAGCTAGGCTGACTCCACGGCACTTTAGCCTGGGTAACAGAGCGAGACTCTGTCTCAAAAAAAAAAAAAAAGAGTTCTTCAGAGAAGTTGGGACATGAAGGAAGACAGGAAGCCTGGGGTCCGAACTATTGAACTGAAGGATGGAAGGAGAGAGGGGAAGGGAAGTTGTGGATGATAACAGAGGAAGTATCTGCCTTGGACAAGAATCAAGTTTCACCTTGAATTAATCCTTAGCCCTATCTTCGTACCTTCCCTAATACAGACCTATGCTTGGCCATATAGTCAACTGTCCCAATTCTTGATCTCTATCTTCATGTACTTCCCCAAATTCCTCCTGACGGTGGTCACCAGAACTGCAATGCCAGCAACAGTGGCCACTAGGACTACAACAATGACAACACTGAGGCTAACTGCCAAATGTTTCATGGTGGTTGGGAGCAGGGGTGAATTTCTTATCCACATAGAGATGACCAGCAAGGAGACTCCACACAACTGCATACTGAGATGGCCATAGTCCTGGGAGAGTGATTCATCCCTAGGCTTCCTCACAAAATAGGCAGAGCTAGCAATACCTGCCATCAACAATCTTCTGAAAGTTGTTCTGCTACACCTTACATAAGATGATGGGCTGCTTGTGGTATACAACCACCCTGTACTTAGAATGTAGTCAGTAACGGTCACAAAAGAGCCATTCAGAGCTTCTCTGTCTAAGTTTAAAGGCACAGACATTCTGGCAATAATGATTTGTGGCAAGGGTGCTGTGTTGCAGACTCAGGTCTTCCTTTACCAAATTGCGGATGTCCATTAGATTCACTCAACACAGTGATATGTGGTTGTATTGGTGGGCCTTCAAATACCCTTTCTACCACAGTTGGGGTTGTATAGGAAATCAGCATCCAGAAAGCTATGCTTGCTAGGGTTTATCATGCCCTGGCCACTGAAGCATGTCTTTTCACCAGAAAATACAGGATCTAGAGTGGAGCAGTTCATCTCAAGAGCCCAGTGCCTTGCACCAGCAGAACTCCTACTGCCCCTCACCTTACCCCAACCCATACCATTAACTTGTTCATGGTACACATGGAGTGAGACATGGCTGGCCTTCACCACTAGTAGGAACATCAGGCTCAGATTCCTCACCAGGGTCAGGCTAGAGGAATGAAAACTGGACAGGATCAGGAGGATATTCAGAGGGCTTGGAATATGGACCCAGAGTCTGATGAAATTGTGTTGCCTTAGCAGCTTCTTCCTTTTTTTAAATGGAAAATCCATTTTTGAAAAACATCAAAATGTATAGCTGAAGTTATGATTATGTATACTCTGATGATTATTAAAACATTAACGAATTCAATTATTTCACAATCCACCTATCCCCACATAAAAGACCACATATCTATGACCTTTTACATATGACAAAAATAAATTTCTATCTTGTTTAAACAACTGTTATTTCAGTTTTATACTTTTATCCTGAGGCAAATAATCTAAACGTTTAGAATATTTTATGATTTTAAATCCTTGCACCCAATATTTTGCACTGTAAGCAGTCACAACTATTAATACATTTCCTGTATTACACTCTCAAGTATTGATTAATTCTATTCAAGTACTCTTATTTGCTTAGTTCTGTAAGGTTTTACTCCTCATCTTCATTGCAGTATTTCTGTCCTTTAAAGTCTTCTGCCCGTCTTTGTCATAAAGTTTCATTTCAGTCAACAGTACATTTGTTCTCTCCTTTAACGTCTCAGTAGCTTTTTTTCATAATTAAATCCTTAGACATTCTTCGGCCATTTTAATAATTCTTGAAACTTTTAAGCTTTACAACCAATGAACATTAGAAAATTATTATAAACATTTTTATCCATTCTATTAATGGCTCAGAAAAGCATACACTTAC
>NW_012136080.1:13064176-13065935 GCF_000956105.1 Propithecus coquereli
TTACATTTTAAGTGAATGCCTAATGAATGCCAATTCTTCAATTCTCCTTCTGATGGCATCTAATGTAGCATTTTTCCTGAGTACAACTTAAACTTACTGAGTTTTTTACTCAATTTATTTTCAATTTTGAGCCTGGTCCTTTTTCATATCTACCTATTCTTGTTTGATTTATTCCCTTTTTGTATTAGATTTTATTCTTCCATCCCTCTGGCATTTTAAGCATACTTCTTTCTTTCTTTTAGACTTATCCCTCCCCTCTAATTTTTCTGTGATTTACTTCTACTCATGCTAAGCACTCCACTGCAGAACCAGATCATATAATGTGGGCTTGGAACTTCCTTACCTAACACTGGGAATATATATATATATATTTCAATTTCAATAAATTTAGGGAGTACAAGTAATTTTTGTTACATGGATGGATTATATCATGCTCAAGTCAGGACTTTTAGTGTACCAATCACCATAATGGTGTACACTGTACCTAATAGGTAGATTTTTATCCCTCACTCCCCTCTCACCCTTCTGCTTTCTTAGTTTTCAATGTCCATTACATCACTTTATGACCATATATACCCTTCTTTTAGCTTCCACTTACAAGTGAGTACATGCAGTATTAGTTTTACTGTTTTTGAGATACTTCACTTAGGATAATGGTCTTCAGTTCCACCAAGTTGCTGCAAAAGACATTATTTCATTCCTTTTTATGGCTCAGTAGTACTCCATGGGGATGTGTGTATGTGTGTGTTTGTGTGTCTGTCACACACATTTTCCTTATCCACTTACCAGTTGATGTACCCTTATGTTAATTCCACATCTTTGCAATTGTGAATTTTACTGCAATAAACATTTGGGTGCAGGTGTTTTTTTTGTAAAATGGCTTCTTTACCTTCAGGTAGATACCCAGTAGTGAAATTGCTGGATCAAACAGTAGGTCTACTTTTACTATTCCGAAGAATCTCCATACTGTTTTCCACAGAGGTTGTACTAGCTTACATTCCCATCAACGGTGTATAATAATGACCATTCTGACAGGGGTATGGAGGTATTTTATTGTGGTTTTAATTTGCATTTCAACATTGGGAATTTTTACAGAACTAGTCACCAACCAAGTGAGCATATATTTCAACTCAGGTGCTAGTCATAAGAACTCTATGTCTGTCTTCTCCTTTCCCTCAGCCCTTGATTTCCTATAAGTGAAGTTTTACTATAAATCACCATCCAAACTATTAATAGTATCCTTTTGAGTATTAAAGGAGTCTCTATAAAAAACTATATAAACAATAAATATAACTGGGAGTCTCAAGGGCAACTTGAGATATATAATTACCCTAAACATAAGCCAGTAGTTATCAGCAGCTTTCTTCAAACTCCTTTACAAGTAGGAAGCCTTGTGTAAAGCCCTGCTTCATGTAATAGGCCTGACTTTATTCCCCTACTCTTTATGAAACACTGCTAGTCCTTTAAACACACAAAAGTCAAACTTCTGGCTACAAATATCTGCTTCTCTACCCTAAACCCTATCCTGTTCATTACTTTGTAGTTTTAATCCATACAATCTATCTTGCCCAGGCTAGCCTCAAACTCCTGGGCTCAAGCAATCCTTCTGCTACAGCCTTCCAAGTAGCTGGGACTACAGGTATGAATCACCGCACCCAGCTTTACTCTCTTTTTAATATTTTATCTATTGTTATTCTATGTTTGAAGTGAGGACATAATAAACATTGAAATTTCCATGCCACTGTCAATGAAAGATCCT
>NW_012136080.1:13067029-13067982 GCF_000956105.1 Propithecus coquereli
AAAAAAAAAAAAAAAAAAAAGAAACATCCTCTGCCATTGCCTACCTAATACCTACTTCTGATGAAGATGCTATCAATGTTGCTGAAATGACCACAAAAGATTTAGAAGATTACATTAAACTTAGCCAACAAAGCAGTGGCAAGGTTTGAAAGGACTGGCTCCAATTTTGAAAGAAGTTCTACAGTGGGTAAAATGTTATTCAAGTAGCATCGCGTACTACAGAGAAATCTTTCGTGGGAGGAAGAGTCAATTGATGCAGCAAATTTCATTGTTGTCTTAATTTAAGAAACTGCCACAGCTACCTCAACCTTCAGCAACTGCCCTTATCAGTCAGCAGCCATCAACATCCAGGCAAGACACCCCACCAGTAAAAAGATGATGACTCACTGAAGGCTCAAATGACCATTAGCATTTTTTAGCAATTAAGTATTTTTTAATTAAGGTATGTACTTTTTTTTAGACATAATGCTATTACACACATAATAGAATACAGTATAGTGGAAATACAACTTTTATATGCACTGGGAAGCCAAAAAATTTGTATGACTAGCTTTATTGTGGTGGTCTGAAATCGAACCCACAATATCTGTATGCTACATATACCTTTGTGATCCAATTCTCTTTCTTCTATCTTCTTAGAAAGTAACTAATATCAAAAACATCGTGTTAGATAATCTTATATATGTGTTTACATTTTAGAGCATCAGGAGTTATGCATCATTCTGCACCTTGCATTGGTCCCTTAAAATGCATTTCTAAAATTTATCCATAATGGTACCTAGAGCTCTAGTTCATTTATTTTAACTGCTATAGAGAATTTAAGTGTTTAAATACACATTTTATTTATCAATTATACTGTTTACAGAAATATAGGCTTTTTACTATTTTTTCTACTACTAAAAGAAGCAATAAACATTCCTATATATATATATACACACACACACACACACACA
>NW_012136080.1:13081737-13093555 GCF_000956105.1 Propithecus coquereli
CTTCCTCCATATTCTCCTACTTCCTCAGAAACGTTGTTCAATAAAACATTCTTGGGAAATGCTATATATTCAACTTCTACTGAAGTGCTGAAGTATTTCTAAGTCGTGCAACAAATATCCATTGAATATATTTGGAACCATCCTAGGTACCAGGAATACAGCAATAAACAAAACAGACAAAACATTCCTGCCCCAATGGAGTTTACATTCTTTAATTAACATACTTTTCCCTACCTCTAATTTTTTTAAAAAAGGTAATGCTAGCTACCACCCTATCTACATCTTATCTTTAGAGCCAATGATAATTTGAACAAAATCGTTTGCAGTCACTCTATGTATTTTCCCATGAATTTCATTCATTCATATATAAACTTATCCTATGGTTGCTGCTTCATCAAACTCACCAATGACATCAATGTTGCTAAATGCAACAGACATTTCTTGAAACTCTCTTAACAAGCCACATGATATTCTTCCTTTCCTTCCAGTATCTTTTCTCTCCCTGTATTTCTTACCTGTTAGTGTTACCCAGAGGTCTCTCCTAAGCATCTTTTCTTCTCAATCCTTATACTCTTTGAGTAATTTAATTAATTCTCATTATATCCCTGTTCAAATTACCAAGTTATTGCTCCTCATCTCCAAATCCACTCTTATTTGTCCTGCTTTTTGATACTGCAGCTGGACTCTGCAAACATTTCTCTTCTGTCATCCACTGCAGCATTAGGCTTTGCAAATAGAGAGTACTAGAGAAACACTACAGGGCATAAAGTGGAAGGGCTTCTCTTCCTGGTTACGTAGCTGCTCCCTGCATTTGCTATTACTGTGTTCCTCACAGTACAGTACTCTTTTCACTTCTCTTAGTAGTTAACAGCCCTATAACCATTTTTGTGTGGATTAATACATAAGGAGCTAATTGCTTACTTTCTAAATAAACTTTATTTTTTAGAAATTTTAAATTTACCAAAAAACTGTAAATATAGTACAGAGAATTCCCATATATTCCACATCTAGATACCCCTATTATTATTAACATCTTACATTAAATTAGTATGGTACATTTGTTACAGTTACTGAACTAATATTGATATACTAACAAAAGTCCACACTTTATTCATATTTTCTTACTTTTTACCTAATGATTTTTTTCTATTCTAGGAGCCCATCCAGGATATCATATTAAATTTAGTCTTCAGATTTCCCAAATGTCCTCTTCGGCTGTGACAGTTTCTCAGATTCTCCTGGTTTTTGATGATCTCAGGAGTTCTGAGAAATACTGATCAGGTATTTTCTAAAAGGTCCCTCCCTGGGATTGGTCTGATGTTTTTGTGATGACTAACTAGACTGGGATTAAGGGTTTGGGGAAGAAAGAGGGGACAGGTAATATGCCATTTTTATTTTATCACTTCATATCAAGAGTACATACTATCAACATAATTTATCACTATTGATGTTGACCTTCATCAGTAGGCTTTGGTAATGTTTCTCAAGTTTCTCCGATGTAAAGTTACTTTTCTTTCTCTTTCCATACTATACTTTTTGGAAGAAAGTCACTAAATATAGCCCACGCATAAGGGGTGGGGAGTTACGTTCTATCTCCTTGGAGAGGTAAGTATTTACATAAATTATTTGGAATTGTCCCATACGGGAGATTTCTCCATTCTCACCCATTTATTTATTCAATCATTTACATCAGTATGGACTCATCAACATTGATTTTATTCTATGGGCTATAATTCAATACCATTTTATTTTGTTGTTTAAACTATTTCAACTTTGGTCATTGAGAGCACTTTTAGTTGGCTCCTGTGTCCATTTCACAAAATTCCGTCATTACGTATGGGTGTTTTGTTTGTCTTTTAGCACTGGGAAACTTTAGCACTACGAGATGATCCAGACTGACCTTGTATATTCCCTGCTCCAGTTCAAGAATCATCAGTACTATAAGGAGACTGGGTTCCTTTCATGGAGAATGGTATCAGAGATAAAGATTTGGACACTAGGTTTTGCTCCTAGCTACTGGGATATCTTTGCTTCTAGGCTCTTAAGTGGACAGATGAAGAAAATATACATCCTGGCCGGGTACGGTGGCTCATGCCTGTAATCCTAGCACTCTGGGAGGCCGAGTCGGGAGGATTGCTTGAGCTCAGGAGTTCAAGACCAGCCTGAGCAAGAGCGAGACCCCCCCCACGCCCCGCTGCCGTTCCTACTAACAATAAAAAAATTAGGCAGGCATCGTGGTGTGCACCTGTAGTTCCAGCTACTCAGGAGGCTGAGGCAGGAGGATCACTTGAGTCTAGGAGTTTGAGGTTGCTGTGAGCTAGGCTGATGCCATGGCACTCTACTCAGGGAAACAGTGAGACTCCTGTCTCAAAAATACACACACATACACACACACATACACACACATCCTGTATGTTACACATAATAAAATTTGCTTTACAAAATTCTATGGGTTTTGACAAATGCATGGTGTCATGTATGCACAATTATGGATCACAAAGATGAGTTTTACCACCTTAAAAATCCCCTGTGCTTCACTCTTTCAACTCTCCCCCTTCCCTTGGCAACCGCTAATTTTAATTTTTTTAGTCATCATCATAGTTTTGTCCTTTCCAGATATTCCTATACAAGTTGAATATCCCTTATGTGAACTTCTTGGCGCCAAACATGTTCTGGATTTCAGATTTTTTTCAAATTTTGGAATATTTGCACATACTTAAAAAGATTATCTTAGAAAGGGGACCAAAGCCTAAACAAACATGAAATTCATTTGTTTCATATGCACCTTATATGCATAGCCTGAAGGTAATGTTACACAATATTTTTTTAAAAATTTGTGCATAAAGCAAAGTTTTGGCTGTGTTTTGACTGTGGCCCATCACATGAGGCCAGCTGTGGATTTTTCCACTTGGCTATATGACGACACCCAAAAGTTTTGGACTTTGAAACATTCTGTATTTTGGATTTTCAGATTAGGGATATTCAACCTGTAATTGGAATCACACAATATGTAGCCTTTTCAGACTAGTATCTTTTACTTGAACAATTGCATTTAAGATTCATGCATGTCTTTTAGTAGCTGAAAAATAAATGTATTTTTATTGTTAAGTAAGATTCCATTGTATAGATGTACCACATTTGCTATACATTTACCTAATGGTGGACATCTTGGTCACCACCATTTAGCGATTATGCATAAAACTGCTATAAACATTCATAAGCAGAGTTTTGTGTGGACATAATTTTAAAATCGTTGTGTATACTCCTAGGACTATGATTGCTGGAATGTTGGGTAGAACTATGTTTAGGTTTGTATGAAACTACCAAACTGTCTTCCAAGGTGGCTATACCATTTTGCAATTCTACCAGCAATGAGTGAGAAATCCTACTGCTTCACACACTTGCCAGGAAATTGGTATGGTCACGTTTTAAGATTTCAGCCATTCTAATAGGTATATAGTAGTATCTCGTTATTGTCTTAATTTCCAAATCCCAAAGGATTAATGATTAAACATCCTTAAATAATTAATAACTGTTTATATTAAATTTTCTCCTTTTGAATTACGGGCAGCAATTCTGTCTCCTGACTGGACCCTGACTGACTCTCTATACCTGTAGTATTCAACATCATAGCCACTATCTACCAGATACGGCTTTCAAAGAACTTGTAGTATTAATATTTAGGATATATTTTTCAACATCGTAATACAATTTTGTGTCAACTGCTGGTTAAAGAGGAAGACTTCTGCTTTATATCCCATAAACAATAATGCAAGTGAAACGTCCATGGTCCATAGAGTTACTAATACAGAAATTTAGAGCTCACTGCTGCAGCTAATCCAAGAGATACACTGAGGAAAAAAAGGATAATGAATATATATAGGAAAACAAACCTGAAATACCTGAAACAAAGCCTGCTACAACATATTAAATAATGAATTCCATGGAAAATATGTTACATATACTTAGAAAGTCACAAAGCTAAATAATTTCCACTGTACTTTTGTGAAAATGATGCTATCCAACTTCAGAGTTTACAACAATCTTTAGGACAACTGCTTTACTACAACTATGTATTACTTAATTTAAATGTATACCTACATTTCTGATACACTGTTTTAAGTAAAGGTTAGCACCACTGTGTAGGCAAATTATTCAAACTTAACTCTATTCCAAAAGCTCTAGATAAGTTGCAGTCTGAATGTGGAATGATTTTCCTAGTTTTAAGAAACACAGACACATCAACATTCTTTACCTTTGTACCTTATCTGGCTTTTTTCATAAGCTATGACTATGAAATAACTCTTACCCTTTCACAAATAATGTACATTAACATGTTTTAGGATAGCTTAATGTAAAACCTTTAGGTACATACAATTAAAAGACAGACATACAAATAGCTGTAATATAAAATAGTAAACTATAAACTAAAGTTTCATGCAAAGCATTTTTTAAGAGAAGTGCTGAAAGGGTTCTAAGAAGAGAAAGATTATTTCTAAAATTGAGAACTAGGAAAAGTTCAACAAATGAATGAGTTCTAAGTTGGGACTTAATAGATATATACAATTAGTAAAATTAATATTAGTAAGATTAGTATAGGCAGAATTTAGAAAATAGGATTCTAGGGGAGAAAAACACCATAAGCAATGGTGTGGAAGTGGGAAGGCAAAAGACATATACAGAAGGACAAGAGAGATATACCTGACTAACTGAAAGGTTATAAATAGGGAAATAGAATAAAATATTAGGTTGTGAGTTAGGTTAGAATAATATGCCCCACAATAAAAAGGCACTGCTTGCTTTTTGAACAAGTAAAAACGTACCAATCTGGCCCTGTTAAAAAGGATGAAATAGAAAAGGTGAAAGTCTAAAGATAAGAAGGTAACAGTACAGGAGCCAATAAAGTAAGCTCTAAAGACAGGAACTTGGGAAATGCAAAACAATGGACAGATGTGGAAGATACTGTGGGATTAAAAATAAAAATCATAAGATCTGACATTTCAATAGATATAGGAGAGAGGGGAAGTACTTGAAGATAAGGAAATTTAACAAGGACTCAGGTTTTAATTCTGTGTTCCTGGGAGAACTGTGGTAGCCTTTAAGAAAATTAAGGAAGTCAGAACTAAAAAACCAGTCAGTAGGAAAAAACACTAAGTGAAAAATTAAGAAAATAAAACAACAAAGCTAGTGTAAGAAAGGAGAGGAGATACAAGTAAAATTGATAAACACATTTCCAAAAGCGATCATAAAAATATGCAGACCTAAACTATAAAAATTCTTTTATAAAGAGGCATTTGTTTCTTAGAAAAATAAAAATAGAAAAATAGTACAGGAAATGATAAATAGGCAATTCACAAAAGAAACACAAATAAATATTTTAGAAAGTATTTAAATTTTCACCACTTAAAAATTAGCAAATACTTAATTACAAGGAAAGGTAAGATGGACAAGCCATATATTTTGCTATTTGAAAGGCAAACCAATAATACATGTCAAAAGCTTTTAAAACAAACAGCATACTTTTGACTAACCGACTCTACTTTTAGGAATTAGGATAAAATGAGAAAGGCAACGACTCTAAAGCAAAATTGATTTGCAAAATAGTTTACATCAGCATGGTTCAGAATAGGTTAAGAATTTTTAACATAAATACTCAACAATAGGGGATCAATTAAACAATTATGATTCAGAATACTGTCTAGTCATTTAAAATGATGTAAAATATTTAAATATTATGAAATTCATAACATTCTAAATAAAAGTACCAAGTAATTTAAAAGATCCAATTTTTATACATAAAAGCACCTGTTAACCTATTCTTCTCATATTCATTGTTAATCTTTTGTTGTATATTCTCCATATTCCTTATATATGAACAGACATTTAAAAGACAAAAACTGCATCAGTTTTTTGTTTACCTCTCCTACTCAGCCTATGCAAATAAGCTAAATAACATTGAGAATATAGAAGTGCTGGTTCTCATTTAAACAGAACAAAGGACAAAATCCTTAATAAAACATAATATCAGAGACTAAAGATGGGTTAGGTTACAGATGTGCTGATTTAAATGACAACTAAAAGCAACATGAAAACCTGGACTGGATCCTGAATCAGAATAAATTTTTTTTTTCTTTTCTCGAGGGAATTATTAGATAATTGGCAGTATCTAAAATGAAGTATATAGATAAGACCATTATTATATCCATAAAATTTTCTTGATTCTCGTAACTATACTGTGGTTATGTAAGAGAGTGTCCTTGACTGCAAGGAAATTCACACAAAAGTATAAGAAGTGGTATCCTATCTGCAACTTACTCTTACAACAGTTCAAAAATAATAACAGGTATATATCTTCCTATATACTATGTAAAATATATATTTACATGTGTATGTGTATACACATATACATATATAGAGAGAATATGATATGTAGTAAAATGTTAACATTTGGACAATCTGCATGAAAGATGGGTGGGAGTTCTTTGTATTCTTAGAACACTTTTGTGTCTGAAAGATTCCAAAATAAAAGTATTTTTTTAACACCAAGGGGGAAAAAGTGTCGATTTAACAAAATTGAACATCATTCATTCATCCAATAAACATTTACTGAACACTTGCTGCAGGTTAGACAATAGTAAACAGCAGAAAACACGCTAAATAAAAATCCCTGCCTTTATGTAGCTTACATTACACTTGGGGGAAAACAGACAATAGGCAAATAAGTAAGTAAAACAATGTAATACATTAGATGACATTAAATTCCATGGAAAAAGAGGAAAACACACACACACACACACATGCACACACACGCGCGAGCGCGTGCATGTGCGCGCGCGCAGAAACAGTTAAGTCCTATCAGGTAGAGGTGGGGAATTTGCAATCTTTAAAAATTAACAAATTACTCAATTAACAATGAGTAATTTGTAATACCATCTTTAGGAGAACCCTCAATGAGAAAATGCCATGTGAACAGAAACTACAAGAAGGAAGAGAGGTAGTAACTCTGTCGATATGTGGGACAGAAAAAAACAGCAACATTCTGAAACTGCCCTGAGACACGAAGCAAGCCTGACAGGTTTGAGCAAAACAAGCATCTGATGGCAGCTTAGACTAGTTGTGTACTAAAGAATAACTGACGCAATTCGCAAAAAGAGTAAACAGGATTTGCTTACCAACTGAATACAAGCTGAGAAAGAAAAGGATCATGAACGACTCCAATGTTTATAGCCTGAGCAACTACAGAGATGAAGTTGTCATTATGGAACAGGTAAGCAGGGAGAGTTTGGTTTGTAAACATCTTGGGTCCATTAAATAACTAAATGAAAATGTTCAATGGGCATCTGCATGAGTCTACAATCTAGAAGTAAGGTCGAGCACAGAGATGTAACTCTGGGAGACATCAGCTTAGTCACGAGATTGGATGTGATCACCAAAGGATTAATGTTTGTAGATAGAGATAATGATGTCCATTATTTACCAATACAATCATAAAGTTATAAATATGATACTATATAGTGCTTATTTAGAGATCATTACTTGGGCAGAGTTACAATAACAAATATTAATTAGGACAACTGCGAAATAAGGGTGGTTTAATGGAGAAAAAGTTTCTGAAATAATAGCATATTAAAAGGAAATATTGAGATGGCCTCTAAAAATTACATGCCTCCTAAGAATTTAGAAATTAAAAAAAAAACTGCCTGTAAGAAAAAGTCCTTATACTATTTGTTTTCATTTGACTAAATGAATAAAACCAGAGATAAAAGAAGACCCCTTAAAAAGGAATAAAAGATAATAGGTAAAGCTTTTTTTAAAAAAGTAATGAATAGTATTAACATAACTAAAACACAAGCATTATCAGTTGAAACTTGACATTATTCAAGATGGAGCTAGTTGACAGAAAATGTCCAATCACTGAAGAACAGTACCTGGAGCAGGACTTTAATCCAATCATTGTGACAATTACATCTCTCAAGATTACTTAACAGCATGGCATTTTGGCTTCCTTAAGAGAAACAGTGTGGGAATTTAGAATATGAATTCAAATCCTAGCTTTGCCATTTACTTACTGTGTGACAAAATGCTACTTTTTAACTTTATTTTCTACACTGTAAACTGCATATAAGACCTATTTCATGGCACTGATGTGAGGATTAAAAGACATAAAAAGCACCAGGTCAATGCAATGCCCAAAGTAGAAATTCAGGAAGTTGTGTTGTGTTGTTTCCTCAAACAAGAAACGGGCCTGACTGAATTAGGTGGAAGTACAGACAGCCATGTGAACTAATGAGTGTGAATATATGGACTGAAGTATAACTAAAGCAAGCCTCTAGAATGTTACTATCCTATCCCGGTCAACATTTTTTCCAATTCTATAAACACAGCATGAACATGTACTATTTACCTACTAGATTATGTTGCAGCAATTTCACTAAAATTTAAATCATATTTCCTACCACAAAAGAACTAAGAATTTGGGTACACAGCTCCTTTTCAACAAGCACAGCATTACAGGGATTCAGCTGTACACACATCAAAATTATGTAAGTTCTAAGGAATAATACAACAGCCTGCTGAAGGGGTGATAAATTCTCTTCAGGGAAAAAAAAAAAAGCTCTCTTCAAGGAGACAGCACTTAATCTGAATTCTGTAAGTGAAGATTTTCAACGAGGGGAGAACAAATTCAAGCAAGCAATTATGTGAGCAGTTCATTCTTCTACTTAAGCAAGTTTAGTCTTATTTCCAAATCTGCAGCTATAACCTGTGATATCCAGTATAACAACGTAATCTATCTACAGTCTCAAAAAAAGAAACAACAACAACAAAATCACAGGGTAGTAATGGGAACTAGAATAGTCCCCAGTTTCCAAAGTCCTTCACTTTTCCCAAAATGTTTTTGTAAGGACTATTGTACCACCAAATACCTCTATGAATAAAGAGGTAATATAAAAAGTGATTATAATGCGTATCTTTTCCCTCATAATTTTTTTCCTTTAAATATAAGTGAGGGATAAAAGCAAGTTGGTAGCAAAATGGAAGAAGTGTTCCTTTCACCTTTTTTTTTTCAGGTTGGCCTCGAAATATAACTAATTAAAAATTCTGACAAACAGAAAAAATGACTGAACAACAAAAAATAGTCTTGAGTAACTCACTACAAAGGACATATACACAATAACTGGTTAAACAAACAACTGTAAGGGATGGATTATATTTGCATCATGATTCTAATCAACAAACTGCATTTTAAAAATTATAACATTTATGACATGATTATAAATGTAAAACTGGTTATTTGGTAATTTGTTAATATAATATTGTTATGTCAAGGTATGATAATGGTATCGTGGTGATATTAAAAAAAATATAGACAAAGTACGCCCTTATTTTTTTTAGCAATACATACTGAAATATTTACAGGTGGAATGATATCTAGGATAACCTTTAAAATAACATGGTAAGGAAAGAAAGGGAGAAGGAGTGAAGAGATTAAACAAGATTGGCCGCGACTTGATAACTACTCAAGCTGGGTAATGGGCATATGGGGAAGTTCATTATACTACTGTATCTCCTATAAAAGAATGATAAGATTTTCCATAAGAACTTACATAACATAGAAAAAAAACTGAATAGCAAACAACATTACAAAAATAAGTGTAGAATATTATAAGCCTTAACCCCTCGACGGACAGATACTACTATCTCTGACAGCTTACACAAACTTAAATGATGACTGATGCTCTTAGAAAACATAAAGATATCCCTCAAAGAAGGGTTACCTAGAGCTCTTCTAAACTTCTCAATCGTCTATTAGTGAGAATGTATACTGAGACCCGAAATCCCAAACTGGTACTACTAAAACACACACTTAGGAGCTCATAAGAAATCAGAGAGCAACTGAAAAGCAGGAAATCTTTACTAACTACATCTTATTCATTGTTAATCACCTCCTCTATGCCTTCATATGGACTGCTATTTATTTGTAGAAGTATGGAAAGAAAAAAACAAAGATACTATAATTTCCTTTCTCTGATCATTGCCAAGACAATTCATACAAAGCAAAGTTTCCAAACTCTATTGTGTCACTGAAATTTTTAAAAAGTATTAACAGTACTAGTACTAGAATTAACAAACAGCTCATACCAAGCCCATTTACATGGTCACCATTAAAGAAACAAAGAAGACAAGCATAATACATACTGGAGGCCGGCCAGGACGACCCCTTTTTCTTTTTCCTTTGACCTCTGTTTCTTCAAGTTCGCTGCCAGCATCGGAATGGGCAGTAGTTTCATTAGTTGAATCCCTAGAAAATGTTATATTATTTTAGTGAACAAATGAATTAATAAATACAATGCAGTTGTTTCACTACTTTCCTTAAGCAAACCAAAAATGTTTTCCTCCCTGCTTAATATCACATAACATGGAGTGAAATGAGTTCCCCGAATAAAGAGGAAATGACTATGGAAATGGCAACTGCTATACAAACTATGAACACAAAATACAATTGCAAAAACCTAATTCTTCATTATAAAAAAATAAAGCTTTCTGAGTTTTACTCATTTTATAAAATCATGAAAAGCCAGTGGTATCCTGATAAATGTTTAACAACTGGCTCTTCAAAAAACTATAAACATGTCAGTTATAAATGTTGCTGATATGGAGGACAAATATAGCACACAATTTGCAAACAATAATAAACATACAATACTCTCGATCATAAATTCCATACAGCCAATTGATTCTCAAAAAAAGATTCTGATACTTTTTGCCAAACTCTCATATCAAAATCTAACCTATGGTTGCAACTGATGAGTGAATATGAGTTTTGACATGAAAGATGGTTCCTATTTTTGTTCACTTTAACGAACAGGGTGCAAGTGAAATGATAAAGACATTTGTTGGAACTTCACTCATTAGTCAGAGATGTGAGCAACTTCTCTGCTGAATTGGGTAATGGTTATCAAATACTGGAAGAATACTTCAATTTTATGCGTTATTCATAATGTAATGGCTACAGATCATATGCTACACCTTTAGGTTGAATCTGTATTTTTTAATAATTTATCACTTTAAGTCCGCAGACAATCAACAAAACAATAAATTAAGCCCTGATTTACAGCATTGGATGATTTTAATGGTGTACATCCTTCCACCATAGCTAACTTCACACGACCAAAGTGGTATCACCAAACCGAGTCACATTTCCATCATACAGATACAAAAGGTGTGTAAGACCAGATAAAAAAGGTGTAAATAACAACCTCAAGTGCATAGATAACAGCAACATGTAAAATAAGAAGTGATGAGTTTTGAATGTTTATTTTATTTTTAATATGACTTATTTAATTTTAAGCTTATATAATTTAACTTTTTATAACGGCTATGTTGTGTTTAACTGGCTTGCAAAATTTCTGAAAATCTAATATTCAGCTCTCACAGGACAATACAGGCTGGCTTCAACACAGCACTGAAAAGGTATAGATAGTATAAACAAGAATCTCTTCACTAAATTCTACATTACTGACTTGATTAAGGATCTACATAAAATTGCATATAGTAGGAAGGGTACAGAGAAAATGGTAAGTGTAACTCACAATCTATTATTTCTCAATCTGCTTCACTGAATGCCCTTCTTAGGCCCATTCCCTCTTTGTGTTGATTCCTTAAAGCTCTATTCTTAGTGTCTGCTCTTCTCCCTTTACACTACACTCCCAAGGAGATCTCATCAATCTCATCTGTAACTTCTATAAAAAAGACTTCAATATCCTATCAGTACACCTGACCACATTCCATATCTCTAACTCAAGATTTTTTTTTTTAG
>NW_012136080.1:13095495-13099775 GCF_000956105.1 Propithecus coquereli
CATGGTTATGTTCCAATAATATTTTATTTAAAAAACAGGCAACTGAGCCACTAGCAGTTTAGTTTGTCCATCCATGACCTAGTGAATCTTATTTGTCTCTAGTAAAGAACAATAAATCATAATGTTTTTTCTCCTTACATTCCAAATTGATGATGTTCAGCATATATTGCATGTCATTTTATATATGTTATCTACAGTATATATGCACAAAAACCTTGTAAGAAACATATTGCTGTCCAGATCTTACACATGAGGAAATGAAAGATCTGAAAACCTGATAAACTTTTCCACAGTCACACACCTAATAAGACACAGAGTCCAGTTAGATCTCAGGATAAACTTTAATTCTATTTTGATGTAAGGATATTGGAATGCAAATATCATATTTTGTATTTATCTTGTGTAGACAAAATTTACTAGTGCTTTTGAAGCTTATAGAAATCCCCAGGCAACTACAGTAGCAGATCAGTTCCAGCATATATTAAGTGACCCATTAGTGAAACTAATTTATGTTTTAGTGTAGTTTACTGACCCCTCCTATCAAAAAAACCTAGAAAAGTACAATTAAATAGTTCTGCCAACTGCAGGCAGCTTAAAAGGTGAGAACTATTGCCAATAAACAGCTACTGCATTCTCATTAGTATATGTATGTATATTTATTTATTAGAATATAAAACATACCAATTTGGGGTTTTTTAAAAAATTTCAAGCAATAGAAAACATAAAAGAATATAAGAAAGGCCAGGCACAGTGGTTCCCGCCTGTAATCCCTGTAATCCCAGCACTTTGGGAGGCCAAGGCAGGAGGATCGGTTGGCCAGGAGTTCAAGACCAGCCTGAGCAAGAGTGAGACTCTGTCTCTACAAAAAATACAAAAATTAGCCGGGCGCGGTAGCACACGTCTGTAGTCCCAGCTACTCAGGAGGCTAAGGCAGGAGGATCAATCACTTGAGCCCAGGAGCTTGAGGCTGGCTGCAGTGAGCTATGACGATGCCACTGTGCTCCAGCCTGGGCAACGGAGTCAGACTCTGTCTCAAAAAAAAAAAAAAAACTGACGTCATCCTACCATAATTATGAATCCCAATCCACAAAATACCACTGTTAACAGATGGATCCTGCCATAATTATCTAGGCCTTTCCATAAATATATGTGTGAGTGTGTGTGTGTGTGTGTGTGTGTGTGTATGTATTAGGTTATTAAGTATGAAATGTCCAATTTCTTTAAATACTAAGTTTGACAGTTGATACCTCTGACATTTCACTTTGACACTGCTTGTTTTGTGTTTCTTGCGAAGGTACAACCTCCTCAGTCTTTCAAATGCACATTTTGGCTTGTGATTATCTTTCACATTTTTTTTAAGAGCAATTTTTGTGAAACCATAGATGAGTCAAAAATTCATGTTATTTTCCAAATATGAGTTCTGTCATGGAACCAATGCAGCACAAGCAGCTAAAAATATCAACGAAGTGTTTGGGAAGGATGTGGCTAATGAATGCATGGTATGCGTAGATGACTTGAGAAGTTCCATCCTGGTGATTTTAATTTTGAAAATGAGCCATGTGGGTGATCTGAGACCAAGGTGAAAAATGATGAGCTGAAAGCTGTAGTGGAAGTGAATCCATCTCAGCCTACATGTGAATTAGCAGCAAGGTTTGACATTACTATTCCAACACTCTGGACCACTGCAACCACATCAGCAAGGTAAAGAAGCCAGATAGATGGGTTCCACATGAATTAAACAAGCATCAGAAGAGAAATCTTCTCAAAGCTTGCCTTTTTTTGCTGTAACGACATAAAGGTGAACCATTTCTACACCATACTGTTACATGTGATGAAAATGCATTCTTTTTGACAATCACAAGTATTTAGCACAACGGTTGGATAAAGATGAAGTGCCGAAACATAGTCCAAAACCAAATATTCATCCAAAAAAGCTAATGGTGTCCGTCTGGTGGTCCAGCACTGGCATTATCCACTATAGCTTCATGAAACCTGTCAATCGACTACAGCAGATGTCTACTGCAACCAATTGGACTAAACAAAGAGGCCTTAAGCAGCTGAGACTGGTCAATAGAGACAGGCCAATCCTCTTGTAAGACAACACTCGACCATATGTCACACAAACAATGCTGCTCAAACTACGGAGACTGGACTTCGAAACTCTGTGTCATACACTGTATTCACCAGACCTTGCACCAAGTGACTACCACTTCTTCCAGGGTTTGGACCATTTCTTGCAAGGAAAAATAGTCAATTCTCAACAGGCTGTGGAAAATGTCTTTTGCGCTTTCATCTCCACTGGCTCTGCAGGCTTCTTTGTTGCTGGCATAAACAAGATGGCAAAACTGTGTTGATAGTTTAGATGCATACTTTGATTTACTGTACTGTTTCTTGTTTGACATATAATTAACTACACTTCTGATTTGAAATTGGACATTTCATATTTAATGACCTAAAAATGTAAGTGAATATCTATGTTTCCATTTTTCAAAGGTTAAATAAGTGAGACTTTTCCATACAAATACATGAGATTCCTGAATGGCAATCCATAATATGTATAGAACTTATTTAACTACTTCCCTATTAATAAGCACCTATTTGTCTCTAGTTTTATACTATTACAAACAGAGTCAAAATGACTGTCCTTGTACATACATCTTATTATACATCAAACAAATTTCTTTCCAGAACAGACACAGTGAAAATGCTGGGACAAGAGGTTTACGAAAATTCAAACTCTGACCAATCACTCTTCAAAAATCCTGTGAATGGCTAATTTTCACATTTATAAGACTACTGGACATAAATTAAGAACATAGAAAAATAAGATTGACTCTTATAATAAAAATGATTTTGCTCCTGAAATTCTCTAAAAATGTGGTCTACCTCTCTTCATCTCCACTGTAACCACTTTAATTCAAGTTGTCATTACCTCCACCTACATATTGTAACATTCTTCTCCTAATAGATGTCTCCTGGTTTCTAGTGTTGATCCTTCCAATCTAAATACTATAGTACACTCATAGTAATTTTCTAATTATGTATCTTATTAATCTCCCCCATGCGAAAAACCCCAAGTGGCTTCCCATTGCTCCTGGGGGGAAAAACATAATTCTTAACATGTCTTAGCAGGTACCAATATGATATTGTTCCTCCCTACTCACAACCTTATCTCATGTCACTCTTCATTCCCCAACTCTGAAAAAAATATGGAAAAAAAAAAGGCTTTATTTCAGTTTCTCAAACATACCATACTTCCTCCTATCCCAGGGTCTTTGCACATGCCATACCCTCAGTCTGGAACTAATACCTTGCTCACTTCTTCTTTCCCCAAACCCATCCCCCAACTTCAGACCTCAGCTCAACTATCCCTTCCTCGGAAAAGCAGAGTAAATAAAGTCATGTGTTAAAATTCTCAAAATACCCTCTCTACTTTCCCTTTACAGTACCAATGATAGTTCAGAACTACGTATTTGTGAAAATTTGATTAATATCTACCTTGATAAGCTTAATGGCAACAAGAACTGAGTCTGTTCTACATGCTATATCTACTCAGAACCTAGCATAGTTTCTGGAATATAAGTATGTAGTAACTGGTAATATTTTGGCCATGCTTAATAATAAATAGCACTAAGGCAACAAATGTGTCAGCAATTATATCTAAGTAAGCCAAGGAATAATGAGGTCAATGACTAGAGTAGCCTTTCTTGTGTCTACATTGCAAAATCATAATGGGACTGAATATTAAAAATAGCTATGCCATAACATTTTTTGTTTCTGAGATAACCTTAGAGATCAATTTCTAATATATTACTGTCACTTTACAGATGATGGAAACTGAAGTTTACAAATCGTAAGAGAGATATTCTATTCCCTTTCCTCTACAACAAAGGCAGAATAATGCTGCATGGGATTAAGCAAGATAATATACACAAACACATCTGGCAAAATTTCCAGAAAATTATACGCCCTCATAAAGGCTTATTCTATCTCGCCTTGACCAAGAGTACCATTTTCAGAGGACAAATCTAAACCAGAGCTCATTAAGCCAGCTCCCAGGCCACCACTATCCAGTATCCATAGACATAGTACAGATTTACATGTTTCCGAAAAAATTTCACTCACAAAGCAAAATGATATTAAATACTATCACATCAATACAATCTCTTTAAATACAGCCTTTGTTTATATTTCATCAAAGAGATATTTATTGAAGGTCTGCCTCATACCCAGTAGCATGCTGAAAGCCAGCCATACAAAAGTGACACACAGGCCGGGCG
>NW_012136080.1:13101310-13105136 GCF_000956105.1 Propithecus coquereli
AATAGCATCTGCCAGTACTGGGACCACATATCCCAGAGAATCCAAAATAAGCCCCAATTCTAAATCTTTCCTACAACTCCAAGAAATCTAATGAGATGCCATCAAAAACGCCAACTGGTATATCCCTTTAATTACTTATGATAGCCACAATGGCTCAACATCTCAATCTCAGGGAATATAAAGAATCTTAATAAAGGAGTGAGCAGGGAGAGGGAAGGGAAAGAATATGATATAGGATGGGGGTCAACAAAATTGTTTTTGTAAATGGCTACACTGTTTTAGGCTTTCCAGGAAATATAGTTGCTATCACAACTTGTAACACAAGGCAGTCATAACCACTATGTAAAGGAATGAGTGTGGCTCTGATCCAATAATATTTTATTTGCAAAAACAGGCAGCATACCAGATTTGGTCCATAAGCTATAGTTTGCTGGCCCCTAATACAGTACATTAACATCACACCTTTTTTGCTATCAGAGAACATGCTGACATTTCAACAGCAAAAGCCATGGATGGATATGATAATTACACATTCTAATAATTAGATTGCAAACATACTGTTCAAATATCAGAGAACATACTCTCTCATCAAAGAAAACATTTTGATAAAGAAATATGTTGTACAAATTTTTCCTTAATTAAATAAGAAAATTACAATACTTACTGTAACACTGGTAACTCTGAAGTAATCATTGCTGAAGAGGTCCTTCCACAATGTAGCAAAGAAGAATCAAGTGCTGTACAATTCAAAACTTTTAAAACAACCTCAAAGGCAATCCTGTCAATTAAAAAAAAGAGAGAGAGAAAATTATTTTAAATAATAAGTAAAATCTTCATGTTAAAATAAAATGAAGATGTGAGAATACATAATCTGCAATCAACGTACACTACCAGTGATTATACTGCTTGGTATTTATCCAAATAGGCTGAAAATTTATGTCCACAAAAAAGGCACACATAGATGTTTATAGCAACTTTATTCATAATAGGCAAAAACTGGAAGCAACTCAGATGTCCTCACTAAGTAATGGAGAAATAAAATATGTCCATCCTGATAGTAGAATATTATTTGGCATTAAAAAAAAAAGAGCTATCAAGCCATGAGAAGACATAGAGGAAGCTTAAATGCATATTATAATACTAAATGAAAAAGTCAATATGTACTGCATGATTCCAACTATATACAACATTTTGGAAAAGGCAAAACTACGAAGATAGTAAAAGGATCAGTGGCTACTAGGGGTGGTGGGGTGGGAGGGAGGAACAGGCAGATCACACAAGATTTTTAGGGCAATGAGACTATTCTAATGATATACATGTATAACTAGGAATACGTATCATTATACATATGTCAAAACACATAGACACCAACACCAAGAGTGAAACCTAAGTAAAGCAGGAACTGTGGGTGATAGTAACATCTCACTGTAGGTTCATCAGTTATAACAAATGTACCATTCTGGTGTGGGATGTTGATAGTAAGGGAGGCTAGGCATGTGTAGGGACAGGGAATATAAGGGAACTCTCTGTACTTTCCCCTAAAATTTGCTGTAAACTTAAAACTGCTCTAAAAAATAAAGTCTAATTTTTAAAAAAATGTAACAGGAAAAGTAACATAAAACAGTCTAAGATGGGCCATGATACAATATCAAACAGAATAACATAGGTATAATTCCAGAATTTCAGAGAGATAAAGTACAAGGCAGTACAAATATATGGAGAGATAATGGAGGAGAATGTTCAAAAAATAATATAAGATGTTAAAACAGCTGTAAGATCAGAGAATTCCTAAGCAGAATAAATACACCAAAATACACAGATTGCTAAAAACCAAAGTTAAAGGGAAAATTCAAAAGGAAGGGAAAGAAATGGGACATATCACATACAGAAAAAAGAAAGCTAAGAAGTATATATCAGACTTCTTGTTGGAAACTACAAAAGCTGGAAGACAATGGAGTAACATCTTTAAAGTGCTGAGAGGAAAAAAGTCAACCCTGAATTATATACCAAGTAATAAAAATCTTTCAAAAAATGAAAGAAAGAAGTAACATTATAGAAAAGGGCAGAGTAGGAAGCAGCAAAAATAAGCCTCTCCAGTGAAGCAACCCTTAGGTTGACAAGAACTGACAAAAATCAACTTTTACAGAAATCTTGAATCTAAATAAAAATTTGTAACAAAGAGAAGAGTGGTTAAGAAAGTAGCTGCTAAATTTGGTGAAAAGGCACTACAGCGTTTTTGCTTACCTGCCTACATCCCCAATCCCCCAGCTCAACAGTGTCAATAGAGACAGCAGACCAAATACTTGGTTTGAGTTCAGGAGGTTGAGACCAGCCTGAACAAGAGCGAGACCCCGTCTCCACTAAAAATAGAAAGAAATTAGCTGGACAACTAAAAATATAGAAAAAAATTAGTCAGGCATGGTGGCACATGCCTGTAGTCCCAGCTACTCGGGAGGCTGAGGCAGGAGGATCGCTTGAGCCCAGGAGTTTGAGGTTGCTGTGAGCTAGGCTGACGCCATGGCACTCTAGCCCGGGCAAAAAGAGTGAGACTCTGTCTCAAAAAACAAAAAACAAAAAAAACAGTGAAATTAAGATATTCTTAGAAAATCAAGAGGTCACTATACCTGCCCTACAAGAAATGCTAAAGGGAATCCTTACGGCAGAAATGGAAACACAATAGACAGTAACTTAAAGCCATTAAAAGAATAAAGAATACTGGTAATGATTAACTATGCAGGTAAATATTATAGCCAGTATTATTACATTTTTGGTTCGTAACTCCTAATTTTGTTTCCTATATGACTTAAAAGACAACTATATGAAATAATAATTGTATAACTGTGTTAAAGGACAAAGCTAAATTGCTATCAATTCAAACAAGATAAAAATTTAGGATGGACATTAATTGTGATCACCAGTATAAGTACTAAGAAAATAACTAAAAAATAAACAGAATACAAACTGTATTGAAGGAAATGAGGAACAAAGCAGATATAAGACATACGGAAAATAATGAAATGGCAAAAGTTCTTCCTTATCAGCAATCACTTTCATTGTAAACAAAGTCGTCCATTAAGACAGACAGACAGAGAGATTAGAAGAATGGATTTTTTTAATGATCCAACTACATGCTGTATACAAGAAACACATTTTAGATTCAAATGGTTGACAGTAAGAAGACACAAAAAGATATTCCATGTAAATGGTGAAAAAAAGAGAAATGGAGTGGCTATACAATAAGTCCTCCATATTCACTGGGTTCTGAATCCTGTGAGTTAAACATTGGCAGCTTTTGGTATCCTCAGGGGGTTCTGAAACCAATCCCCTGTGGATACTGAGGGACAAATGGACTAATGTCAGACAACAGAGGTTTTAAGTCAAAATGTTTTACAAGACATAAAGAAGGGCATTATATTTGGAGGGACAGGAGGCCAATTCACTAGAAAAATAAGAATTATAAGATATATACACTAAACAGCAGAATCACAAAATATACAAAACAATGACAGAATTAAAGAGAGAATGTGCTACACCACATTCAACAAAACAGAACATCTACACACAAGACCAAAAGGAAAACAGAGGATGCGAATAACATATATAAACCAACAAAACCTAACACACATATACAGAACATGCCACCCAACAAGAGAATACATATTCTTCTCAAGTGCACATAGAGCATTCTCCAGGATAGATGATATGGTAGCCCATAAAAGAAGCATCAATAAATTTATAAGACTGAAATCATAGTGTCTTCTCTGACCATGATGGAATGAAGACAGAAATCAATAACAGAAGAAAAACTGGAAATATGTGAAATAAA
>NW_012136080.1:13105666-13136855 GCF_000956105.1 Propithecus coquereli
AATTATACAACTTATATTAAATGGACAAATGCCTAGAAATGCACAAATCATCAAAATTGGCTCAAGAACAAATAAAAAGTTTGAACAGACCTACAATAAGTAAAGATACTAGATAGTTACCAAAAACTCTCCCACAAAGAGAAGCCCACGACCAGGTAGCTTCACTGGTGAATTATATCAAACACATTTAAAAAAGAATTAACATCAATCTTCTCAAACTCTTCCAAAATATAGACAAGAAGAGGCTACTTCCTAACTTATTCTGAGGTCAGTATTTCTATTATACTTAATCTGTACAAAGATATTACAAGAAAATTAAACACCAATATCTGATAAACATATGCAAGAATCTGCAACAAAGCATTAGCAAATCAAAACACAATGTATAAAAAGCATTACACACTGGGACCAAGTAAGTGGGATTTATCCCAGGCATGTAAGGCTGGTATAGCAGTCAAAAATCAATTAATGTAATACATCACATCAGCAGCTGAAGAAGAAAAACTACATGATCACATCAAAGCACACAGGAAAAGCACTTGACGAAATCCAACACCCATTCATAATAAAAACTATCCATAAACTAGGAATAGAGGAGAACATCCTCAATTTGATAAAGAACATCTCCAAAACACTACAGTTAACATCACACTTAATGGTAAGAAATTCAAAAGCTTTCCTGCTAAGACTAGAAACAAGGCTAGGACACTATTCTCACCACTCTTTTCAACACTGTACTGAAAGTCCAGGCAATAAGACAAGAAAAAGAAATAAAAGGTACACAGACTGGCAAAGAAGAAATAAAACTGTCTCTACTCCCAAATGACATCATTGTCTATGTAGAAAATCCTTAGGAATTGACTAAAAACACAAAAAATAACTCCTGGAAGTAATAAGCAATCACAGTAAGGTTACAAGTTACAAAATTAATATATAAAATTCAATCACTTACCTATAGAGTAGCAATGAATAAATGGAATTTGAAATTAAAAACACAATACCCATTTACATTCGCATCCAAAAAATTAAATACTTAGGTATAAATCTAACAAAATATGTTTTAAAAATGTATATAAGGAAAATAAAATTGATGAAAGAAATCCAGAAAGAACAACAACAACAAAAAGGACATTTTCCACTTTTCATGGATAGGCAGACAATATTATGAAGATGTCCAGCAAAGTGGCTCATAATTATAATCCTAGAATTTTGGGAGGCTGAGGCAGGAGGCCTGCTTGAGACCAGGAGTTTGAGACCTGCCTGGGTAACATAGCAAGACCCCAACTCTATAGTAAATTTTTAAAAAATTAGCCAGGTGTGGTGGTGCACGCCTGTAGTTCTAGCTACTAAGGAGGCTGAGGCAGGAGGATCACTTGAGCCCAGGAGTTGGAGGTTACAACAAGCTATGATCACACCACTGCACAACAGCCAGGGTGACAGAATGAGACCCTGTGTCTAAAAATAATAATATCAAGATGTCAGTTCCTCCCAATTTGTCCTACACATTCAACACAATCTCAATCAAAATCCCAGCAAATTAGTTTGTAGATATCAAAAAATGATTCTAAAGTTTATATGGAGAGGAGAAAAAATACAAGAATTGCCAACATAATATTGAAGTAGAATAAAAAAGTCAGAAGACTAGCACTACCTGACTTTAAGACTTCATATAAAGCTATAGTAATCAAGACAGTATGGCTATTGGAAAAAGAAAATAAAAATAAACAGAACAGCATAGACAACCCAGAAACAGACCCACACAAATAAAGTTGTAACAATATGATATAATAAAATATATATATATTTGGCCTTAATCTCTGATTCCTGATCCAAAAGTCTCTAAGACTCTTGGAATCTCTGGCAAGATTTGAGTGTCTTTTTGTATGTTAATGAGATGATTGGTGACTGAAAGCCCCTAGATAGCTTCAGGATGTGGGGGAACTAATCATGTGGTTAGAGATTAGAACTTTCAGCCCTGCCCCTACCCTCCAGGGAGAGGAGAGGGGCTGAAGTTTTATCTCAATTACCAATAGCCAATGATTCCATCAACTAATCCTATGCAATGGGACCTCCATGAAAAACCATAAACCATTAGCTTCGAGAGCTTCTGGGGTGGTAGCTGCATCCAGGTGCCAGGAGGGCAGCACACCCCAACTCCATGGAGTAACAAGCTCCTAGGCTCAGGAGCCTCATACACCTCGCCCCACGTGCCTCTTCATCTCACTGTTCATTGTATTCTTTATAATATCCTTTATAATAAACCAGTAAACGTAAGTACAATGTTTCCCCAAGATGTGTGAGTCATTATAGCAAATTATCAAAACTAAGGAACAAGTTGTGCATTCTCCAAATTTGTAGCCAAGTCAGACAGAAGTGTGGGTAACCTGAAAACATACTATTTGTGATTGGCATCTAAAGTGGGAGAGGAAGGCAGTCTCTTGGGACTAAGCCTTAACCTGTGAGTTCTGTACTAACTTCAAGTAGTTACTGCCACAATTGAATTAAATTGTAGGACATCCAACTGGTGTCTGCAGAGAACTGAAGAATTGCTTGACATGAAAAACCCACACATTTGGTATCAGAAGTGTTCTCAGTAGAGAAACGGTTTTCTTTTAATAATCAATTGATCTTTGACAAAGGAGCAAAGGCAATACAGTGGAAAAAAAGTCTTCAACAAATGATGCCAGAAAAACTGGACATGTACGTGCAAAAAAAAAGAGAGAATCTATACACAGATCTTACACTTTTCATGAAAAGTAACTCAAAATTGATCAAAGTCCTAAATGTAAAAATGCAAAAATATAAACCTCTTAGGGGTAACAGAGGAGAAAATTTACATGAGTTTGGGTATGGTCATGACTTTTTAGATAAAACAACAAAAATTGATAAACTGGGCTTCATTAAAATTAAAAACTTCTGCTCTGTGAAAGATACTGTTAAAAGAATAAAAAGAGTCGGAGAAAATATTCACAAACAACATTACCTAATAAAGGACTTTTATCTAAAATATAAAAAATTCTCTTAAAACTCAACGATAAGAAACTCAGTTTTTAAATGAGCTAAAGAATTTCCTTAACAGATACCTCAGCAAAAAGATATACAGGTGGCAAATAAGCGTATGAAAACATGTTCCACATCACATGTCATCAAGGAAATTACAAATTAAAACAAGATACCACTACACACCTATTAAAATGACCAAAATCCAAAACACTAACATCATCAAATGCTGGTAAGGATGTGGAGCAACAGGAATAAGGAACAGCAGTCATTACTGGCAGGAATGTAAAATGGCATAAACACTTTGGAAGCCATTTTTTTGTATTCTTACAAAATAAACATACTCTTATCATACTATCCAGCAATTGCACTCCTTGGAACTTACTCAAATGATTTAAAAATTTATGTCTACACTAAAACCTACACACAAATGTTTACAGCAGCTTTATTCAGAGGTTAGGGGAGCAGGAAGGATGAATAGGCACAGTACAAAGGATTTTAAGGGCAATGAAACTATTCTTAATGATACTATAATGGTGGGTACATATCATTTACACATTTGTCAAAACCCATAGAACGTACAACCCCAAGTGTGAACCCTAATGTAAACTATGGACCCTGGGGTGGTAATGACATGTCAACATAAGTTCAATTATAAACAAAGGTACCACTTTAGTGGGGGATGTTGATAGTAAGGAATGGGGATCAGGGAAATCTTCTGTACCTTCTGCTCATTTTTGATGTGAACCTAAAACTGCTCAAAAAATAAAGTCTTATTCGTATCGGCAGATCAAAGTATCTAACAGACACTAATTTATGTCTTAATATCTTAACATCTGTTGTTCCCTGGTAGATTTATACACATGTGTGTGAGAGTTCATGTGCATACACAGAGACACAATGTCTAATGTACTAAACCATGAAATACTTTCATCTGTTTGCCATGCACTGTGCCACAAATAACAAGAGAGGGAGAAAAATAATGCAAATATAACTGCTAGCATGATTATTTCATAGCTTAATACTGTTTCATAAATGCTTACCTGAATTAAGAAAAAGGGTTTAATGGGCAGTATCTGAAGCACAGATTATTTCCAATTAAATGCAATTTTATTTGTAAAGTACAAGGTCTTATTTATTCTCTAAGCACAGGAATTCATTACAGAGGTAAATACTAATATAATACAATGTGACATTAATCTGAGTCTTCTTTATCCTTCCTAAAATTTTACCTGAGCTATCTTTATCTCTTAGCGGTGTATGTACAGACAGACACATGCAGGTGATAGTGGTGGAATATCATGATTTTTTAAGCACACCAACAATTACCAATGACAATGATACTATTCATGAAACTGCTTTTCAACCATTTTTTAAAGTGGTACTCTGTACCTACACAGAAGCAGTAGACTCAATTACTATTTTTATTGGAATTATAATTCTGTTACCTATGCTTATGATATCAAATTAAGGATATTAATGGCAAAATTTTTGTCTAATATAATGTACTTTAATATATAGTAAGTCCTCAATGTCATCCACAGGTTCTTGGAAAACTGAGAGTTTAAGTAAAATAATATATTACAAAACCAAGTTTACCATACATTTCTGGTCACAAAAATATCAGTAAACTTGTAGATAAAGACCAAAACCCTTCTAATATTAAACACTGAAATAAATGTGAGCATTCATACATTTAAGATTAATAAAAACAAATAATTATGTACCCAATTACTGCAGTTCAGAGTCACAGGTGGTCAGAACCTATCCCAGCAGCTCAGGGTGCATGGCAGGACGCACTCATACACACGCCCATACCCACACTCATTCATATTGGGACAACGTAGACACACCAGTTAAGCTAAAGTGCACATCTTTGGTACATGGGAGAAATCCAGAGTACCCAGAGAAAACTCATGTAGACATGGGAGAATCTGCAAACTCCACACAAACGGTGGCCCTGGTCGGGAAGATTTTATTTTCCTCATCAATGTTATAATGAAAGGCCTGTTGTATACTTAAATTTTCTGTAATATAAAGGTATAATAGCAGTCAATCAAGAAAACAAACTTCCAATTTCTCTTCCCAGTAAAATTTAGCCTATAAATGAGACAGATTTTATAGCTCTTTTAGTGAATAAAAAGAATGCCAAAATAGAACTAGATCTTCCAAATTATATAGCAATTCACACTAAAAGATGGCTAAATAAGTAGGCAACATTAAAACAAGAAAAGAGGTAGTTGTAAATCTTTTGAAACATTAATCTAGAAACTCTCAAATATTAAGCAGACAGAAGGATATTTTAAGCCAAAACTGAATTATGTGCTCAACAGGACAACAATAAAGTTCATTGGTCACAGCAGGTTGGATCGTTATTCTCCTCCATCTCTTTTAAAAATGTATTGTAAAAGGCTACTTTTCTTAAAATCTCTTGGTAACATATATCTTAAAATCAAAAGGAAATACAGCAGAGCGATTTAAGAGTTCGGGTTGTGGAGCTAGATTGTCTAGGCTTTTACACCAGATATACTACTTTCTAAGCTCTGTAAACTCACTATGCCTCAGTTATTCTCCTCTGTCAAACAGGAATCTTTTTTTTTTGAGACAGAGTCTCACTCTGTTGCCCTGGCTAGAGTGAGTGCCGTGGCGTCAGCCTAGCTCACAGCAACCTCAAACTCCTGGGCTCAAGCGATCCTACAGCCTCCCGCGTAGCTGGGACTACAGGCATGCGCCACCATGCCCGGCTAATTTTTTCTATATATTTTTAGTTGTCCGATTAATTTCTTTCTATTTTTAGTAGAGACGGGGTCTCGCTCTTGCTCAGGCTGGTCTCGAACTCCTGAGCTCAAACAATCCGCCCGCCTGGGCCTCCCAGAGTGCTAGGATTACAGGCGTGAGCCACCGCACCCGGCAGGAATCATTTTTTTTAAAGCCATACTTCATACAGTTGTTGGGGGAAATGACTGAAGAATGTCTGAAATTCCTTAATGAATATTAATGTACAGCTACAGGAGGAGGCTGATAAAGGGATAAAGGAATGTAGGCTCCACATGGACAAGTATTTTTTGTCCTTTTTGTTCACTTCTATATTCTTAATGCCTGAAATCCAGTAAACATTTGCTGAATTAAAAATACAAGTGTGTATGTATATATATCTGTGTGTGTGTGTGTGTGTGTGTGTGTATTCTTTAAGGAGAATACACAAAATTAAACATGAGGAGAACCAGAGTTAGCGAACTAGCCAAAGTTAGCAGCTTTTTAAATAACAAAAACAAAAAAACAGAAACAGTTAAGGGATGCATTCCCACTAACCGTGATTCATTAAAACCGTGACTCAAAGCTGGGGCAGGGGTTTGCACAGGGGTTAGAAAGTGAGACAAGAAGTAGGTCTGTCAAAATGGAGGACAGTTGAAGTTTGAAAAATCCCCTACAAGTGACCTTATACACACATAAAACACAGGTGAATGTCCCTGGACTAAAGAAAAATGAAGGTCAAAATGAGACATGTCCAGAGAGCTTTTTCTTTATTGACGAGTCTTTCCCAAAGCTTTACACATTCATCTCTGAAAATTCAATTCTGTGATAGCCATATTCAACTGCTCTTTCCCAAAACGCGTCTACAAAGCATCTTACCTACACACACTTATAAATGCTATAGCAGCATGTTTTCTTTACATTCAGTACTCTCATTGCTTTAACTTCTTATACTCCATCACTGAAAAAAATGGCACCAAGAACCTTAATGCCCTACTACAATCTCAACTCTCATTACTCCTCTGCCATTAATCTGCTCTTCATAATTCCAAAGTGATTATTTCTCTAACAAAATCAGCTCTCTCCTGCTTCTGTGTATGTATACATACTGTTTTCATCCCCACATCCTATTCTACCTGGAGCAAACTAGAAAGCTCTAACCTTCTTGAAATTTAGGTAGGGTTAGGTCTCATGCTTACAACCCTTCATACCACTTTATACATATCACTGTTATGATAATTTTTGCCACATATTTTTTGTGTATGTATGCATGTATTTTTACTTTGTAAATACTTAATTATAGTGTTACAAATTTCATTCAGTCCTTACATTTATCATTCCACTTTTTTAAAGTAACAAACTTTATTTTTTGAGTAGTTTTAGATTCACAGCAATTTGCCACATATTTTTAGTGATTTATTCACATTTCTTGCTCTTCAAGAGACTGTATGATCCTTTACGGAGAACAGTCTTATTGTTCTAGTCCCAAAGAACTGTCCAGTACCTACCACTCAAAAAGAGGATTAATAATTAGCAAATGTAAAAATAAAGATATACTATGCCACTAATAATATTAATAAAAAGGCTAATTAGTAAGTTTGTTTTTAATGCCATTATGCAGTCAAATGCTCTGCCCCTGAGCCATACCTCCCTTAATGCCATTATGAATGGGCTCTTTTAATCATTGTGATCTCTAATTAGTTACACACTCATTGCATAATACAATTTTTTATGAGACGGCCTCTCACTGTCGCCCTGGCTGGAGTACAGTAATGTAACCATAACTCACTGTATCCGCAAACACCTGGGCCCAAGTGATTCTCCTGCCTCAGCCTCCCAAGTAGCTAGGACTACAATCACTCCCAGTTAATTTATTTTTTATTTTTTTGTAGAGATAGGGTCTTGCTACATTACCCAGGCTGGTCTCAAACTCCTGGCCTCAAGTGATTCTCCTCCTTTAGCCTCCCAAAGCGCTGGGGTTACTGGCATGCGCCACCCTGCCCACCCATAATTTACTCTTTAATTAACTAAAATTTCTCTTCTCAGGAAAGGTACAAAATACTGTAATTACAAAAGGAGGCCAGATTTACGGCAAGCTCTAGTCCTGGTCCCTCTCTAGAGGAACAATCTTTTGGCCAAGATAATGAGTCGGGTTTCAGGAGTCGAACCAAGACAGGTGCACTATCTGAAAAAGGCAGAAAAATCTAAAATCATCAATTGCACAAATCCAAACTAGAGCCTTGATTGGAGACTGGAATCAAAAGTCAGATGCAAAATAATAAATCTAACAAACAGAAAGAAAATCATAAATAGAAGTGAAGGCAAGAGAAAAGAATCTGACAAGAACTACAAGATTAAGATCACAGCACACTGGAAACAATGAAAGTTCAAGGACTACAACAATTTGTGGATTTGTAGCAGAGTCAAGACATTCATTCAAACCTCTTATTAATCCAACAATCAAAATTTAAGAAAGCATTACAGAAAGGTATTCATTATCTTAAGTGAAAAATGTAAGCTTAAATTTAAATAAATGTATTTAAATATAAAGCCCTCCAAATTATCTTGTACCAAGAGTTGTGCTCTTTAACTCACACAATTGATCAGAAACAAATGTTATTAATTGGATTGCTCTAAATATAAAGAGCACTAAAAATGTCATCATTCTTTAAAATAGTTAACAAGTAAAAATGATCCTCCAGAAAATTAACTTGCCTTATCCCAAATTACCCTGCACTAAATACATTAATAGAGAATGCTTGCAAATAAAAAGTTGACAGACCTGTCTGTCGAAATTACAAGAATTTATGCTTCCATGGATTTTGTAAGAAAACTGCATTATGATTTTTTAAATTTGCAGTTTTTCCAAAACTCAAATACTATCATCACTCAACCTCCACCTAGATAAAAATTACATGCTTTTAAATAATTAACCAATGGATCTATGTACTCATATGAATAAGAACTGCATATTAAGAAAAGCATATCACCAGTTGAGTATGATACATGGGCAACAATAAAAACATTCCAAAAATGTCCTTTGGTTAAAGCAAACATCTACAGTTAAAGATGGATCTTGGAAAAAAAAAATACTGCTTATGAGAAAATATCTTCTTTTGCCAAAAAAACAAAAACAAAAACAAAAACCTTACCAAAATAATTAAGTCTATATAGCCCCAGGATTTTCATATAGAAATTATTCCAAAGGTGCACATAAACAACCATTGCGACCTCACCACAGTCCTAACAAAAAATTGCAAAATGTAATAAAAACACATATGGTGAGAAATTTTTTAAATCTGATAAAGAAAACATCACTAAAGACCTACCTTTTGATTTTCTATTTCCTTTAAAATGTGTATGTGTGCGAATGTATATATATGTACATATTGACCCATTAAATAAAACTTTTCATAAAAATTAAAAACTAAAATTTATCCCATAATTAATAGCGCAAGCTTAAAGGTTTCACCTAATCAACTCCCTTTCCACATAATCACTACAAAAATCTCCTAAAAAAACCTGTAAGTTTCTGAGAGAAGAATACATACCTGTTAAGTTTGACAAAGCAGTGAAAAAAAAAAAAAAAATTCTATAGGACCATGATCTGGAAGAAATGTGTTCTTAATAAATCCTAAGATTAAATGAACTTTAAAAAATGGGATCCAAACCAGATAAAAGATATAAAACTGCAGTGGCTCATTATTTTCTGGTTTCACTTAGGAAAAAGTCTTTTATAACTGAAAAGTCTAAACAAATATTATTTACTGAACAATAATTAAAGTACTTAATTGTATATGGTTACTTTAAATCAAGAGAGCACTATGTATGAGTTCTTAAAACTATTGTTCCATCATTGAATAACAATTTACCTTTAAATTTGAAGTCTTTCATATTTTGAACACAGCTTTAATTAGAAAACCTGAGTTGTAATGGATTCTAGCCAACAGAACAGGAGACATGCCTAGGAGTCCCTAGAAACATAAATAATTGAATGAAAAACATAAATGGGGGAGCATGGAAAACTCTCCCTTATAATAGAAAAAATAAATATAGAAGAAATGACAGAAATAGGAAAATTGCCATTTGATAAACACAGTATTTTGTTCAGGTAAGAATCACTGATGAATACTAAAACTGGTGGGCAAAAGTATAGTATGAAACTTATGCACAGTATCAAAGTATCTCCCCACAAGATATTAACTAATCACAAAGGAGAAAATAGTGATGTTACAGTGGAGAAAACCAGTAGATCCCTCCTCAACCAAGTGATTACAGTTAACACTATTAATGAGATATATCGACAGGGGTCTTCTATTAATATGATAAACAAAGAAGGGCACAACTTCACTTCTGTGGTATTCTTCCCAAAAATGCATACCCTGAATTTAATCACAAGTATCGGAAAAACCCAAACTGAGGGACATACTACAAACTAGCCAGTATTCTTCAAAAGTGTCAAGGTCATGAAACACTTAGAAAGGCTGATGAACTATACCAGATTAGAGACGAGATAATGACAACTAAATGTAATGTGTGATACTACACTGGATCCTGGACCAGAGAAAGGACATTCATTAGCAGGACAGTTGATGAAATTTGAATATGGTCTATATGTTAGTTAAAAGTATCTTATCAGTTAATTTTCAGGTCTTGATATGGTACTGTGGTTACATAAGATAATGGCATTTAGGGAAGTTAGGTGGGGGGTAACAGAGTAAATCCCTGTGCTATTTTCACGACTTTAATTAAGACTGACAGTATTTCAAGAGAGAAGGAAAAGAACCAAAACTAACTTCCAAACTATACACTTTAAAAACAAACAAACAAACAAAAAAAACCTCAATAAACAATCTAAGGACATGAAGAAAAAAATAGGTTAGATATTTTATCAAATTACCTTCCCACTTTCTCCCTGGAGTTCGAAACATTTCTTTACTCTTAGTAATTCACTTACAAAAGCTGGGCATTAGTGCTATGTGGGTTCCCCCTCTCCACCCCTACCCAGTATGGTCTCTAGCTCTTGAAGATCAAAACTATGATAACTACTCATTATAATTAAATTATACTTAAACAAAAACTATTTGCATATCCCACAGAATTCCGTGAGATTATGAGACATGTACTGTGCAAAAAACAGAATTTCAATAAATCTTGCTAGGAAAAAAAGAAACCATCTGATAAAACCATTTTTATATGCCTGGAAACACCCATAAATGTTCAATCCCATCAAGAAAATTACTAACCAAAGAATGTTAAATGCCAGAGGCTGCAAAAATGGGACTAAGCTCTTCTTTATCTTTTGTGCTTATAGTTTGCATTTCCAAGGCTCTTCCCTTTGTATTAGTTTCCTAGGTCTGCAGTAACAAAGTATGACAAATTGGATGGCTTTAAGAGAAATTAATTGTCACACAGTTCTGGAAGCAGGAAGTCCAAAACCAAGGTGTTGGCAGGGCCGTGCAATCTCTGAAATCTCTAGAGGAGGATTCTCCCTGGACTCTCCCAGCTTCTAGGAATCCCAAGTATTCGTTGGCCTGTTTTAGCGTAACTCCAGTCTCTGCCTCCATCTTTTCTGTGTCTGTGTGCTTTTGTCTTCACGTGGTATTCTCTTTCCTATGTCTCTGTTTTCTCTTCTTATAAGGACACCAATCATATTAGATTAGGATCCATACTAATTGAGTATGACCTCATGTTAACTTGATTATATCTGCAAAGATCCTATTTCCAAATAAGGTCACACTCATAGACATAAAGGTTAAGATTTCAACGTATCTTTTGGGGAACACGAATCAGCCTACAACACCCCTCTACTCCATAAAAGCATTGTTTAGAAGTTACTTATTCAACATCATTTTGAAGAAATGTTTACTGTGCAACTCCTGTCTGCTAGGTACCATTCTAATAGTGCTAAAAATAGAGTAAATAAATTAGGTTAAATTCCTATCTTTAAGAAGCTGTTGTTTCTAGTTCATAAAATCAGACAACAAAGAGATAAACATAACTATTTTAGATTGTAAGAAGTGCTATGAGGTGATAGATTGTCCTAGTCTTTCTAAGGAAGCAACATTTGAGTTAAGACATGAGGAATGTGCAAGTGTAATGGCCAAAGTAGGAGGCCGGAGCAGAATGACTATTGACAACGGAGGAAAGACATTTATTTACTTAAGTAATATCACCATGAGGCAAAAGTATAGACAGTTTACCATTTATTAGGCCTACCAACTTTGAAATCATGTAATTCTTAAAGAATTCTTTTTATTTTGAGTCATAGCAATTTTGCACATCGAAGTTCGACATTTCTTTTTTTTATATGATAGCATTTCAATTCTGGATAATTTAAATTTGTACAGCTCACAATCTTGTTGTGAGCATTTCTTGATCACAAACCTTGAGCTCTGAAGGACACAGTAAAACAGAACATTAACTTAGTGTGGGCTAAGTCAAGATAATGTACTGTTATACTATAATATGAAAGTGTGGTGATTATCCATTGTATATTTACTATTAAATACTATGCTCCACCATTAGAAGAAAATTAATTTTGGGGGAAAAAAACTTTAAAGGAGGTTAAAGAACAGACTAGAGTATTCCCCAATAGCAAGTTTTTCGGAATCCTGTAGACTGTGAAATTGGGGGTAGAACAGAAAGTTAGGTGAAGTATATGTGTAAAAGTCTCAGAACGATCATAACCATACACTTTCACCACAGCTCACTGAAGCACCATGCCTACCAGCTGCCCAAGGCAATCATCTTGATTAAATATACTCCAGGGATGTCTCTAATCAGGTTTCTCCTCTTTATTTCTCTAGTGTTTCCCACTGTTAGTCACTGTTAAGCTGACTACCTCGTCAACGAGATGTAAAAATATAGGCAATGACTGAGGGTGCAAAAACTCATGTATTAAGTACAAAATTCTAGGATATGATCATTGATATAGCTTACTACAGCATAACACAATGATCAGGTTTAATGCAGGCTATTATATTTAATTACCAGTTTACTAGACTTGTTTCTCATGTCTCAATTCTTACAAACATACAGTATTTCTGTTGTGTGCTCTTATTAAACATTAAGTACTCTACAGATATAGAAAAACCTCTACTAACTAGAATGTACAGTGTATTAGTGATTCTGTGTGTGGGTATCTGGGGTTTTGCTTTTTAAGTCCCAAAACACTTAAGCAGACTGAATGGCAAACCTAAATTATACTAAATTCTCCCTTGACTTTACTGCTCAGAGCTACATCTTCTATCTCCCCACCCCCAAAACAGCTATAAGAGATATCCTTATGGGAGAAGTGGGCTTCGATTGGAAGAGTTTGGTGAAAGGCTGAATATGTGAGAGGATTTTTGGAACTAAACTTACTACCTTTCTTCTCCAACTACTCCTTCCTCCATGCTCTATTCTAGGTAAAATGGTAAGTCTCACTGTCTTCATCTCCAACCTCCTCTGCTCATACCACTCTCCATCTCCATTTCAACTACACCACACCACCTTCTCTCTTCTCCCATATTTCTGTATCTCCTAACATTTCAAATGTTATTGGAGTGATAAATCTTTTCTTCAAAAGTATCCTATGATATTTATTGTCTTTGCTGTTCATAGCACCTATTTACAAAACTGCCTTGTTTTATATTTATATGTGAGTATTTTGAGCTTTATGGATAAGGTCATGGTCTTGAACATCTTTGTATAGAAACATCTCAGCTATCTGGAACACACCTGAAAACTAGGAGGTAAATTCTCCCAAACTCTGAATTTTCTTAGTTACCCACAGTATCTCCCAAACCATTATCTCTCCCCTACTCCACATCTAATCTTCCCTGTCCGTGTCATCTATTCATTTCCTGACCACCTACAACTGATCCTCACATTCACTCAAGGTATTTGCATATTGGTCAGATTTCTGTCCTACCTTATATCCTACTACCATGGGCAATGTCCATCTAAAACCCAAGTCTCAAGATTCCTGGACCTTTTCGATCTGAAAGACCTACTCACATGGCCTGTGGACTTCATCTACCAATTCTCACAGCTGAACACTTTAACTAATCTAAACTAATCTTCCAATATTCATAGCTCTCTCATGCTATCAATACATCTGCTCCTCAGTTTCATATACACAGCCTATTGCTTACTTCTTTCACTGTCTACCTGTCCCTTCCCAGTACCACTGCTGGATGACTATAGTTAACAATAATATATTATAAAGTTTCAAATAGCTAGGAGGATATTGAATGTTCCCAACACAAAGAAATGATAAATGTTTCAGATGATGAATACGCTAATTACCCTGGTCTAATCACTATACATTGTATATATTACATCACTATGTACTCCAATTATGTGTCAATTTTAAAAAGTAAAAAGTAATATGATTAAATTTCTAAAAAGCAAATACCATGTGTAAATCATTGTGGTACAGGAAATGAGGTGGTGGTGCCCAATACAATTCCAAATTTTGAGAAGTAGTGCAGTGCCCAACATACATCCCATAATAAATAATTGTGCTTATTTTAGAATAAAAATACTTTTTCCTTAAAAAAAAAAAAAAAGAAAACAAGGTATTCTTGTTCTTGCTCCATGCCCTCATGTCAGTATTTCATTCTCTACTAGCTCTTTCCCTAAGCCTACAAACCACTCAAGTATCCCCAATAATTTAAAACATATAAAAATCTGTAACTCCCTCTCCTTAACAGGCACCATATTGCACATTCTCCTTTGTAGAAAGGTAGCCTATATTCACTGTTTCCACCTCCTTATTTTTCATTCCCTCCTCTAGTTTAAAAAAATCTTATTTTAGCCCCAATTCTCCAATGAAACTACTCTGAAAAAAAATCACTGGAAAATTTTTTATATTAAAATTATTGTTGATGCTAATTAGTGTTTCTTAAAGCTATTATCTTTCATAGATACATACTAAAATATTTAGATGATGATAAGATGTCAGGGATTTGCTTCAAATGAATACAAGATCAGAGGTGTACAGATGAAACAATATTAGGCAAGAGCTGATAACTTTTGAAGCTGGGTAGTAAGTACACAAGGGGTACACTATACAATTCCACCTACTTTTGTATATGCTTGAAATCTTCCTTAATAAAAAGTTAACAGTAATAGTAAAACCACAGATCTCCACATTATAGTATTCCTTTCCACTAGATCATAGTTTTTAACCAGAACGAAAATCACTGAGTCACCTGGATGTGAGGAATATTGTTCTCCTCCAGCTCCCCAAACACTCCCCAATCCTTGCCCCTCAAGCAACAGCAAACTGCTTTTACTGACCAGATGTGATACATCCTTTAGGAATGTTACGCAGTAAAAAGGTTGTTAACGCTAATTTTTAAAACACCTGAACACTCCAAAAATCTTTATTTTAGATTCTGGTTTTACTACTGCTTCCTGTACACATTTTAAGATGCAACACTGTGACTTTGGTTGTGACATTCGAGAAACTGAGATTCTTTTCTCAATAGTACCCCACACCTTCTTGTCCTTCAGAAAAAGAAATTGATTTAATTAAATTTTGTGATTATGTTTTTCATCCAAATTACTCATTTCATCTAATGGAATCATGTAGCCAAGCTAGAAAATCAGAACCTCTGAGATCAGCTTTGATTTCCCCTTCTACCTCACCATATCCTGCCAATTTTACCAGTAAAATGTACGTTAAATCCATCCCTTCCTCTCTCATTTTATTTACACTGCCCTAATTAGGGGCCCTTGCTGTCCCCTTAAATATTTCAATAGTCTCCTTGTTTGCTTCAATTCAATCCTCCGCCCTATAGCTCGATCGATTTATTTAAAATACTAATTTAATCACACCAGATCCAAAATCTTAAGCTTAAAATCTTTCAAATACCTCTCTATCGCTTCTAGGATAAAATTCAAATTCCTAAGGATAGCAAGCAAAAATTTTAAGGATTTGGCTTCCCTGTAGTCTCACCTCCAATCTCTTCCTGCCATTGTAATTTATGTCTATGTAATACCAAATTACATACCTGCAGTTCACCCCAAACAGTTTTATGGCTTACACTCTCCATTGCCTTTGCTCATACTATTTCTTCTCAATTCATTCTAGTCACCATTTTGTTTGTTAAATTGAAAGGGTCTAGTTGAAGTTAATAAAGACTTCAATAAGGTAGCCAATAAAATAAACATATAAAAATGAAAGTTTTTTATATTGTATATTAAAAAACTGATTAAAAATACTAGAAACCAGCTCGGCACAGTGACCCAGACCTGTAGTCCCAGGTACTAAGGAGGCTGAAACAGGAGGATCACTGGAGCTCAAGAGTTCAAGGCCAGCCTGGGCAACATAGTCAGACCCTGTCTCTGAAGAAAAGAAAAAGAAAAAACAAAAAGATTCTGTTCATAATAACGACACAAAACTAAAAACGTATAAGCTTACCAAAACATAAGCAGAATAAATACAAAGACAACTCATTTTAAAAAACTTGGCTGATGATTATCTCTGAACAGCGAAATTACAGTCAACTTTTATTCTCCGGTTTTACATCTCTGTACTTGCCACAATAAACAAGTACTATACATGCAACAAGAAAGAACTATAAGTTTTTTTAAATCTGTACAGATCTGAATATGACTTGTTAGTAACACATTACTAAAAAGTTATTAATACATATACCTACATATACACACCTCCCAGGGCCTACCCAAATTATAAAAGACCTTCAATGTTAGTCCAGGGAATTCAAGACTTCATTTTGTCCAATCAAGCTATATTTTATAAATACTAATTTGAGACAAGGTAAAGGAAAGATCAGAGGGATTACAGTCTAGTTATGAGTCAAACAATTATAAAACTATTATGATGGTACTGTCAGAAGATATTAAGGGATTCAATCATGATGCTAGCAGCAAGTACACAGCAAAAGAAAAAAGTTAAAGAAAAAATATACTGGTAGCTCTTAGCAGTTGAACTAGATGGAGTGGACTAAAAGACAGCCATTAAAAGTGATTTATTTCCAATTCTGTACATGAGAGTATGGTGGCAGAATATTAAAAAAATTAAGTAAGTAAAGATGAAGAGTTAGGGAGGGAAGGATTCCCCACAGGGAAAAAAGGTAAACAAAATAGACTCAGTTTTAGAAGAAAGAAATGACAGTGGATCATACTGTCAGAAATGTCTAACACATAGAAAATTTTATGTAATCTCTAGAAAAGTGACTGGATTCAGAAAAAATGGGCTCTAATCTGGGCTTTGATATTTACTGACTTATGACCTGGCAATTACACTCTCATTTCTCATGCTAGATCAGTATATTTTTCAAACTTTACTTTCTCTCTCTCTTTCCGCAGAAGAAACTTTTTATAAACAACAGTCTTATGCACACCAACTATTTAGACATAATCACATGCAGACCACCAACAGGAAAGAGTTGAACCTAAGAAGGGTAGGAAACCTGGAGTCCTGCCCAATTATCAAGCCCACACCTCAGTGCTGCATCTCTAGTGGCCCCTGAGATTCCTCAATGATTATCCTAAGCTCTGTGAAAACTATTGGGGGTGGGGAGGAGGGATACAGTGAATAGTATTTGTAAATCACCTACAATTTTAGCATGTCATAGGATGAAGCAACACCTTAAGTCAGGTGAGTGATTTGGAACAAAGCAAAAAGGATTGATAAGCATACCCTTGTCTCACCAGGAAAATGTTTCAGACAGAGGTTGAGACATCACTGGAAAGTCTCAAAACAAAGTTTCATAATTTAGGGACTTCTTGTGCATAAAAGCAATAAAAGATCTTACAACCAAAAAATAGGTAGACGTGTCTTCATAAAACTTAAAATTCTGCACATTGAAACAAACAAGCTAAAAAATACCACAAATTTAACAGCCATAGGTCATAACTTATACTGAGGGGAGGAAAAACTGGTAAAAGACAAAGATACAGAGAAAAAATGGCTAACATGCTTATAGAAAAATTCTGAATATTACTGGTGAAATAAAAAACATTATTTCATTATTGCTTTAAATTGCATTTCCTTGATCAGGGAAGTTAAGCATTTTGCTTCAAGAACACATTTTAAGTGATAACACTCAATGATGGTGTGATGAAGTAAGACTAGCATCCTCGGATGTGAGGGCGATCTGGCTGCGACATCTGTCACCCCATTGATCACCAGGGTTGATTCGGCTGATCTGGCTGGCTAGGCAGGTGTCCCCTTCCTCCCTCACCGCTCCATGTGCGTCCCTCCCAAAGCTGTACATTCGGTCAAGGAGGACAACCTTCCCCAATAGAGGAGGACCATTCTTTGGTCAAGGACATATGAGTAGCTGCGCTCCCCTGCTAGAACCTCCAAACAAGCTCTCAAGACTAGCATCCTCCTACACAGTTTTGGTGTTACTTAATGTTAAGAAACTATAAACTCATTCAATAAAATTAGGAACACTACAAAGATGCCCATTATCACTGCTACTACTTAACAAAATAGCAAAGTTCCTAGCCAATGCTATAAGAAAAGAGCGACAGAAACAGGCAGACATATAAAAATTAGAAAGGAAGAGACCAGATCATCTAGAGAAATAAATCATCAGAATCAACAAATTATTAGAACTGGAGTTAAGCAAAACTGCCAGATACACGATATTTCCCTCCAATAGCAATAACCAATCAGAAATTAAAATATAGAACATTCACAAAGGTAAAACAAAAATAAACCCAAAAAACCCACTATATATCTAGAACAGGGTTTCTCAGCTTCAGCATTACTGATATCTTAAGCCAGGTAATTCTTGGTTGTGGGGTCTACCCTATGGATGTTTAGCAGCATCCCTGGCCTCTACTCACTAGATGCAATAGCGTGCCCAGAGTTGTGACAACCAAAAATGTCTCCACATGTTGTCAAATGCCCCATGGGGGGAAAGGGTACAATACAGCCCCTGGTTAAGAACTAGTGATTGAATAATTTTGAGTACTACAAGAGAAAAAAAGAAAACCTAATTCTATTAAAATATATAAAAAGTTTGATCAATAGAGAGTCATTCCATGCTCTTGGATGGGGCAACTTAATATGTGATTTTCCCAGAAATGCATCAAAGCAATGTAATTCCATTCGAAATTCCAGCTGTATTTTTTAAATTTGGTAACAATAACCCATATACATAGCACTCATTGTGTGCCAGCTATTGTTCTATACATATAGTCACTAATTTAATCCTCACAATAAAGACACGAACTACTCTTAACACCTTATTTTACAAATTACAAAACTGAAACATCAAGTGGTTAAGCCCAGGGTACCACAGTCAATAAACGACAGAGCCAGGATTCGACTCCCAAGTTGAATGGATCATGTCACTATCCTGCCTGGCAAAACACTGTAAAAAATACAACCCTAGAAAGTGTTCTAACCAAATGTAGTGGCATATTAAAAGGATTATACACTATGTCCAGGTGGGATTCTTGGAATGCAAGGATGGTTCAACACACAAAAATCAATTAATGTAATACATTACATTAACAGCATGAAGGAAAAAAAAAATCACACGATCATCTCAAAGCAGAAAAAGCATTTGACAAAATTCAACACCCTTGTAATAATAAAAACACTTAGCAAACTAGCAATAGAAGGGAATTTTTTCAACAAAATGAAGGCAATTTATGAAAAACTCACAGCAAACATAATACTCAATGGTGAAAGATTGAAAGCTTTTCCTCTAAGGTCGGGAAAAAGGCAAGGATGCTTTGCTTTTGCCACTTCTATTCAACATAGTACTGGAAGTCCTAACCAGAGTAATTAGGCAAGAAAAACAAATAAAAAGAATCCAAATTAAAAGAGAAGAAATAAAATGATCTCTCTTCACAGATGACATGATCTTATATGTACAAGACTCTAAAGATTCCACACTAAAAAATTTTTAGAATAAACAGAAGCAAAGTAACAGGATACAAAGTCAACAGATAAAAAAATCATTTGTGGTTCAACTCACTAACAATGAACAATCTGAGAAGAAAATTACCAAACCGATTCCATTTACAATATCAAAAAGAATAAAATACTTACACATAACTTAACGAAGAAGGTGAAAGACTTGTACACTGAAAATGACAAAACAATGATGAAAGAAAATAAAGAAGACATAAATAAATGGAAACATATCTCATATTCACAGATTGGGAGATTTAATACTGCTAAGACGTCAACACTACGCAAAGTGATCTAGAGTCGATGAAATCCTTATCAAACTCCCAATGACATTTTTTGCAGAAATAGAAAAACCCATTCTAAAATTCATATGTAACCTTGAGGGACCCTGAATAACCCAAACAATCTTGAATTTCAAGACCAAGATATTGAACCCAGAAGAACAAAGCTTAAGGACTCACTTCTTCATGTCAAAACTTACCACGAAGCTATGGAAATCAAAATAGTGTAGGTACTGTCATACAGACATATAGGTCAATGGAACAGAATAGACAACCCACAAATAAGCCCTCACATGTATGGTCAAATTATCTACAAGAAGCTTGCCAACACCATTAATGGAAAAGGACAGTCTTCTCAAAACACAATAACGGGAAAACTGGATATCCACATTCAAAAGAAGGAAGTTGGACCCTTACTAAACACCATATATAAAAATTAAGTCAAATGGATCAAAGAACTAAACGTATGACCTAAAACTATAAAACTCTTAGGAAAAAAACACAGGGCAAAAATTTCATGGCACTGAATTTGGCAATGATTTCTTGGGTAAGACAACAAAGGCACACGCAGAAAAGGTACAAATAGACAAATTAGACCATGAAAATTTTTAAATTTTGTGGATCAAGAGATAATATCAACAGAGTAAAAAGGCAATCCACAGAACAGGAGAAAATATTTGCAAAGTATATATATGATAAGGCATTAATATCCAGAATAAAGAAATCCTAAAACTCAACAACAACAAAAACAAACAACCTGATTCACAAATGAGCAAAGAGCTTGAATAGACATTCTCCATAGAAAATACAAAAAATGATAAATAAGTACATGAAAAGATGCTCAATACCATTAGTCATTAGGGAAGTATAAATCAACACAATAAGATAGCAGTGTACATCCAGTACGATGGCTTCTATCAAAAAAGTAGAAAACAAAAAGTGTTGGCAAGGATGTAGAGAAGTTGGAGCACTGTTGATGGAAATGTAAAATGATACAGCCACAGTGGAATACACTATGGTGGTTCCTCAGAAAATTAAAAATGCAATTACCATATGATCCAGCAATTTCACTTCAAAAGAACTGAAAGCAACGTCTTGAAAAGACATTTATACATCCATGTTCATAGTAACATTACTCATAATAGCTCAAAGAAGGAAGCAACTCAAGTGTCCACTAACAGATGAATGGGTAAGCATAACATGGTATTTATAAACAATGTAATATTATTCAGGATTAAAAAGGAAAGAAATTCTGACATATGCTACATATGGATGAAGCTTGCTTTCATTATGCAAGTGAAATAAGCCAGTCACCAAAAAAAAAAAAAAAAAAAGCCAAAGTACAATTCCACTTACATGAGGTACTTAAGAGTAGTCGAATTCATAGAGACAGAAAAGACAATGATGGTTGCCAGGGGTTGAGAAGGAGGGTATTGGTAACTTATTATTTAATGGGTATAGAGCTTCAGTTTTGTAAGATAAAGAGAGTTCTGGAGATGCACAGTGGTGATGGTTGTACAACAATATGGATATATTTAATACCACTGAACTATATACTTAAAAATGGTTAAGACAGCAAATTTTGAGTTATGTGTATATTTTACCATAATTTTTTTAAATTAGGTGAGGCAGTAATGGGGAAGCAAATAAAGTCATGCCAATCCTCATTATGTTACTTGAAGTATATCCAAAAAAGACAACAATATACGTTTTACAAGAACACATACAAATAAATGTCTATGTATATCAAGCGCATCACAATGTACATCCATGGGAGGAGAGGAGGAAGGATAACAGAGATAAAAGGAAATAAACAAATAAAATGAAAGCAAGACCTTGAATGAGTTAATAATTATTATATGCCTGAGGTCAGGATTAATTCAACCCTCTGCACTTGAGGTCCCACAAGTAAATTTAAAGTAATTTACAAGTCAAAAAATGAAAAGCTCTTCTAGAAAGCAATTAATATATATCAAGACCTTTAAAATATCAGTAATTTTTGATTTAGTAATTCCTCTTCTAAAAATCTGTCCTCAAGCAAAAATAAATATACAAATGAAAATACATTTATATTTAAAAGGTTCATCCATCCTGGACTATTTATAATAGCAAAAAAGAAAAGAACTTAATGTCCTATAAATGGAGATCAATTACTTGTGAAATATTTTTATATAACATCAAAAACAATGTTTGAGAAGAATTAAGCATGAAATGCTTATGATATAATATAGAAGGAAAGTAGCCAGTGTATAGACTTAAATATAAAGGATGACCTCTCCTACACGTTTTATATATATTCACACGCACAGAAAAAGACTGAAAAGGAAATGCAATAAAATGTTAATAATAGCTATCTGTGAGTTGTGGATTTATATACTGACTTCCTGTACTTTTCTTTATATCTCCTGGTATTAACTATAAAAAGAGAGCAATAGTAATAATAATATTAGGCAACAGCATAATCCAGTACTACCACCAGAACTGCCACACGCAGACCAAGATATATGGTCACCAGGTCACTTGAACACTATCATTTAAAAACAAAATGATTTAAAAAGAATTTCAAAAAGGTAATACTGATTATAAACTTATAGATTTTAGTGGTAGAAGATATTTAAAACTCAATTTTAGTGTATAGTTTTGCCAAAAGAGTAATGGGGGCATCCCACATTTTTATGCAGGTCTACTATGAAAAGTTTTCCTTTAATATCTCTGTGTTCCTTTAATAGAACATAATAAATCAAAGGTAATTTAGGATGTTGGTAGGTACTAATTTTTTATCACTAGTTATTCTTGCTAGCAAAACTAGAAAAATCAAATAAACAGCATAGTTATAACTTAGTTTATCAATTTCAATACTACCACCATAATCAATAATTTTTTAAAACCCAAAGACTAGAAGCACCAGATACTTTAAAAAGCTACATGCATAAGTATTATTTCCTACACTCACTGAACTAATCAGCTGAAGTTGTTTTTACAAAGTGTAATTGCTTCTGAGGTGTTAACTTATTATTTAATAAATTTCATCTAAATTATAAATTCTATAATTATATTTTAATTATATTTGCTATTATTTGACTGCCAAAATTAGTAAGATAGGCCTCAATCTAACAACATACTTACAAAAGAGGTAGTAAGTGGACACTGATGGAAACTCTGTCATTTAACAAGACAGATATTACTATGCCTTTGTGCATGGCTCTATTAATTTTAATTATGGGAGTTCTTAATTATGCTTGATTTTACTTACTTTACTGGCCTCAAAATCCAAAGTATACACCACCACTTCCCTTTTTAAACCATCCAAATACCTCTAAGTCTCAGAGAGTCAGGTATTCATGGGCTACCTTAAAAATGCAAGAGAAAAGAGATTCTGATCTAATTCACATAACCAGAGTAAATTTAGACACTATTCCTGGTTTTTCCACTCTCTCTGATCCTGCACAATTAACAACCATCTCACGCCTCAATCTAATTAACTCCTCTGAGGTAGGTGCTTCAGAGGATAGGGCACAGAATGTAAGTGGTAGCTATGAAAGTGTTTCTTTAAACAACAGTAAAATAAGGAAAAGTGACAATACGAGATTGCAACATTCTTAAGAGGGTTCTGAAAATTATTTTTTCCAAAAAAATCTGTCCTGTGTGTCACTTTCATTATTCATAAAACTACTTCCAGCAAAATTATGTAACAGTAATATAAGTGTTAAATTTTTGTGTGCTGTTGTGTTAAACTTCAAGAGGTTTAAGAGGATTCCTTCAAAACCCTCTTTCATTTGCTCAATTCTCTTCTCAAGCATATTAGACTCCATTAACAGCCAATCATGTAAGCTGAGCTGCAAGTGACCCGAGAGTTGCCATAGCAACAGCTGCTTTCTGAAATACGTGTTATGCATTTTAAAAGCTCTCACAGAGGATCCCACATCTATCAATTAACAACCAAAGCTCAACATAGCACATTATCCAAATGAAATGAAAAACTCAACTACCTCAACAGGGCAACTCCTTAATAACAAAAGGGATGTTTTATATTCATGATCCAAAATGCTAGCTATCATGGTTTGTAAATTTCTAAATGAATCCTAAAATTAGTAAGACACAATAGTTGAATACCATGTTTAGTAATGCATAAAATTGATACAGTAAAGGAAAGAATAATCAGGGATATATTAGCAATGGACCATGAAGGGTAATGAATGAACATATGCTGTAATATACTGGCAAATGGTGATGCAATGTTACTAATGAAAAGGCCACCCTAAATACTGTATACTAAAATGTTTTCCAACATATATATGGGGTGTGTCTGTGTGTGTGTACACTTCAGAGATATATTAAAAAATCTGCAGGCAAACAATATACACAAAAGACATTCTAACTGTTCTCAAGAAAAATCATTCTTTCGACAATTCATCAGAGATAGATGTATCTTCCTCTAACACTCTTTCTCATTAAGAGATGCACAACTAGCCAGGGTTTACTTGCAAAGTCATCTGAATAGCATGCAATCCTTCAACAATAAGAAAATTTCAAAAACAAATTTGTCTCTGGCAAAACAACTTCAAAATTGATACTTAATGGCCACAATTAAAAGGGAAAAATAAATAAACAAACAAAATTAACGGTCTTGATAAATCAATTTCTAAAACTACATTCAATCAACTAATTCGAGTAAATAAACAGGACACATAAAAGTACTGTTCAAGATGTTTTTCATCAGAAAAAATTGCTACAAACAGTATAATTAGATAAAACATTCTGCAATCACTCAAAATTATACTCAAACACTCAAACACTGGAAAGGAAAATATTTTGGGTAATATACTCTAATAAGAGACTCTAGATTAATGTGATAGAAAATTCTGTTTCAGACACATTCTAACTTTAATTTTTCTACAACTTCAAAAGAAGGATTAAAAAAAACAACTGGTAACTACTGTTAACTACTAAAGCAGACATTCAGGAAATAAGGTATAATAAGTAGGAAAAAGAGAAATTGTTTTAAAGGCTGTAAAGTGAGAAAACTAGCAATAAACCACCACAGCAATGCCGAGGTATGGCTTTGCTCTTAGAACGACCCTAGAAGGCTCAATGTTTGAAGTTATTATTGTATTAATGAAGTATTCATTAACCTCCCAGATAATTCCTGTGTCCCAAATGTTATTCCATCTCTAGATGGTGGAAAACATAGTACCCTTCCTCTTTCAATATAAAAATCTCACCCTTTATTTCAACCTTGTATTCTTTGTGCAGCTTGAGCACCCCAATCCAAAAATCTGAAATGTTCCAAAATCCAAAACTTTTCAATGCTGACATGGGGCCACAAGTGGAAAATTCCATACCTGACCTCATGTGGTGGCGTGCAGTCAAACTGCAGGAGCACAACAGTTTTTCAGCATCCTCAAGGGAAAAATAAAATTACCTTCAGCCTATGTGTAAAGATGTTTATGAAACATAAATTCTGTGTTTAGACTTGGGTTCCATCCCGAAGATATCTCATTATGTATATGCAAATATTCCAAAATCTGAAATCTAAAAAACTTCTGGTCCCAAGCATTTAAGATAAGGGATACTCAACCTATACTTAAACTGAAAACATAATTGAACACTGAGTTCAAAATTCAAGCACAATATTAATACTACTAACAGCTATTATCTCTTAAGCACTTCTAAGCAATTTACATGCATTAATTCATGGGATCTTCACAATATCCCCATGAGGTAGGTATTATTTTCTCATTTTACAGATGGTGAAATTGAGGCACAAAAAAGTTGAGTAACTTACCCAAAGTTACATAGCCAGTAAGTCGTGAAACTAATGTTCTAACTCAGATAGTCTGACTCTGTATCACTCACTTTTAACTGTTATCCACAAAGCTCATATAAGTAAATAGTTTGCAATCTACAACCCTTCATTGTAACAAACTGAGGTTTCTCTAATCACCTCACATCCTTTCTCTCTTTAATTTAGCTAATGTAGTCTTAGCTATGTCAATTTCCCAGCTTAATAATTCCAGCAAAGCAAAACACAATTAGTTTTTTTTTTAAATCAACATCAAGTAGGTTGAAAACAAAGCAAAAAAGGAATTGGTTCACCTATGAAGCCTACATAAAAATTGTATAAACAGATAAAATATCTGAGATTTCCTTTTCTTAAGCAAAAGTGTACATATACATATATGGATAAATATGGTTATGATGATGTTAACAAATAACAACTATTAAATGTTTACTATATGCCTGTCACTGTCGTAAGAACTTTCTTTATATGCCCTAAGATTTAATTCTCACAATAACTTTATTAAGGAGATACTACTATCCCTGCTTTGGAAGCAGCAAACAGGTACAGAGAAATGAGGTAATTTGCCCAAGGGCACACAGCTAATAAGTGGCAGAACTGGGATCCTGAAACCTCTGACAGATTGACCAGACAGTCTCACTTTTAAGTTACCCACCAATTAGCACTAGTGATAAGGAGAATGAAAGATTTTACAGGTAGGTAGATAATGTCACACAGGTAGTCAAGTTTTACTCAATCCTAAAAATAATCATTGCTCTGCCTGCAGATTTAGCAATAATAAGCTCTTAGAAAAACTGGAGAACAGAATGAAATGCTAATTTAAGACTATTAAAGAAAGGATAAAGCTTCCACATGAACATGGCAGACTAAGTACATAAATGTATCTTTTCTTCCACCCCTGATCTTCAGGTAATGACAGAAAGCTGTTTTGTTTTGTTTTTAAACAAACTCAGAAAATAAATCAAATCATAAACATATGGGGGAAAAAGGGTTCCATCACCAGATCAGAAAATTTGGGTGATGCCCAGAAAATATAAAACAAATGAGATCAGACTAAGAAAAAGTAAGCAAAGGAAACTACAGCCAAGACAGTAGTTTAGGTCTTCCCAAATGAGCCAAAGAGAGGCCTCAAGCTTAAAATGTAAAGAGCAGAGGGTAGGGATGGGATATCATCAAGGATATAAACAAGCAAATCAGCAATTAAAACACTGCATTCCAAATGGCTTTGTCAACTACGCCTCTCCTCCTCTCCCTGCTTAAAGAAAAAGAGCTGAAACTTTAGTGTTTTTCAAACTATGGGTTTCAAATAATTTTGGTGGGTTACAACTAGCAATGCTTAATAATCTGGAATGCACTGAACAGAAAACACAAAGTGAAGATACGTACTATTTCACAGAATTTTCTTCAGTTACATATTTATAAACCCATATATACATGTGTACTGAGTTGCAATATAAAACGTATTTTATACAATGGAGGACAGTTTTTCACAAGTTAGAAAGCTACTGCTCGAAATAAAGTATACACATCTGTGGAGAGCTTTTAAGGTGGGTGTTGAGATATAAAAGTAAAGCAGAGCTGTAATTGAGAGCTGTACCTGAGTGTTCCACGCATCAGATAAGGCATGATTATTTTGGCAATTGTGGGTACCTAGCAGCCTGCTTCCTAGTCAATCATACACCTTACAGCACTGTTTCTCAATCTTTTCTTCCATTACTGAAACCAAAGGAGGTTTTTAAAAGATATTTTTTCCCTAATCACCCCATCCATGAAATTTTAGGACCACAGATATACTACATATTTTTATATATTGTATATATACCTGTTGTTTACACATAAAAAGAGCAACATATTTTTTTTTGTCCCCATAATCAGTCTTTTTTTTGGGGGGATTGGGGGGGAAGGGTTTCACTCTGTTGCCCAGACTGGAGTGCAGTGGTGTGATCACAGCTCACTATAACCTCACATTCCTAGGCTTAAGCAATCCTCCTGCCTCCCAGCCTCCTGAGTAGCTAGGACATAACCAATTTTTTGAGAAATCCATGTCTCTAAGAATGCATCAGAGTAAAGAAGGCTTCCACATGTCACAGCCACCGGAAAGACCTATGGGTAAAATAAACCTGCAGCAGAGAACCACATCCAGTTATCTAAACTGATCAACTTAATCATTCTTTCAGAATATAGATGGACAACCAAGAATCACCAAACCTGAGGAAAAACAAATGAAAAAATAAATAAACCAACAAAGTCATCAGAGAGAGGGAAGAGCTGCAAACCCAGAAAGTGAAACTGCAAACCACAAAGGATTACTTCCAGGCCTTGAAATCTAGTGGAGTTTCTCCAGCTGTTTTTTTTAAATTGCTTGGAATTTGTGAGTCCCTTTTTCTTTCTCTCTTTCAAATCCAGAATGTCTATAACTGTGCCAACACTGTGTTTTGGAAGGAGTCGACTTGCTTCTTTAGTTTCACAGGTACACAGATAAAGATCTTCATCCCTATTTCATATTTTAGGTGATTGAGGACTTCTGAGCTGACGAGATTTAGATGAGATTTTGAACTAATAGAGGATGGAACTTTGGGGACCTTGGGATGGGGTGAATGTATTTTGTATGTGAGATGAATACAGATCATAGAGGCTAGAGGGAGAAGGGTGCTAGGCAAGATTCTGACCCCTTATGATTTTTGCCCCCTATTGTTATTCTTGTGTCATGTCACATTACATGGCAAAGGCTTATGGATTTGAGGAAGATTATCCTAGATTACCCCGGTAGGCCCAAAATAATCCCATATGCCCTTAAAGTGAAAAAGGAAAAGAGACGAATCAGTCAAAGAAATGCAAGAGAAGAAGCAGAAGAGATTTAAAGTTTGAGAGGAGCTCTACCCTCCATGCTGGTTGTGAGGTGAAGGGGTCCATAAAGCAAGAAATGAAAGTGGCATGAGGAAGCTGAGCATGACCCTCCCCCAAGCCAACAGCCAGCAAGGAAACGGGACCTTAGTCATATAGACACTTAGAAATCAATTCTGACAACAATCTGAATAATCAAGGAAACTGATTCTCCCTAGAGCCTCCTGAAAGGAACTATCCCTGCCAACACCTTGATTTCAGCTTTGTGAGACTCTAAGCAGAGACTCAGCCTAGCCTACTGAACTAATGACCTATGTAAACTATGAGATTATAAATGGACACTGTTTTAAGCAATTAAATTGGTGGTAATTTGTTACAGTAGCAATAAAAAACTAATATAAGAACTGTTACACCAATTTTGCACATAAATGTTAAGCGAAGAGAGCTTAAGTAACTTGCTGAAGATGACCAATAACTGATCCAACTCCAAGTAGTGTGGCTTGTGCTGTTTATCACTGAAGAAAACAATATGAGCTACCAGGACCAGAGACTGCTAAGCATCTAGAAAGAAACTTGAAATACTTTCTTTGGCAGAGCTAAGATACACAGGATTATATTTCTCATACACAGTTTCAACCAAATCACTTGGTTCTGGACTAAATTATATTTATGTAATTATAGCAAATGATGTTACTGATTTTCAAGTTTAAAAATCAATTTTTAGTCAAGGCACAGTTTAAATTATAGATAAATAACTAAGTATAAACATAAGCATTGACAAGGTAAAAACAACAACATTAGTAATGAACAAAAATTTAAAGATGGAGGAGGAAAGGTAAAAGGAATAGTAGGTATACTAATTCCCTTATCTTTCAGAACATTAAGGTAATAGATACCATCTAAAGTTGACAAATCAAGAAATAATGATAGGAAAGCCAGGTGCAGGTGTGGCAGTGGCACCTGTAGTCCCAGATACTTGGGAGGCTAAGGTGGAAGGATTGCTTGAGCCTGGGAGTTTGACTCCAGCCTGAGCAACAAAGGGAGGGAGAAAGAAAGGAAAGAAAGGAAGGAAGAGAGGAAGGAAGGGAGGGAGGGAGGGAGGAAGGGAGGAGAGGGGAGGAGGGAGGGGAAAAGAAAAAAGAAAAGATGTAAGTGAGAATATGACATAGGTATAAAGATGAACATATGGAGATGGTATTCTTAAGAGCCTGGAGAGAGGGTAAACAGTTTACTTTTCATTTTGTGCATTTTTGTGCTTTTCAAAATCATGAGACTGTACTGTAACTTCTTAAAATATTTATTGTTTTAAAAATCACCTGGATGGGCCGGGCGCGGTGGCTCACGCCTGTAATCCTAGCTCTCTGGGAGGCCGAGGCGGGCGGATTGTTTGAGCTCAGGAGTCCGAAACCAGCCTGAGCAAGAGCGAGACCCCGTCTCTACTAAAAATAGAAAGAAATTAATTGGACAACTAAAAATATATAGAAAAAATTAGCCGGGCATGGTGGCGCATGCCTATAGTCCCAGCTACTTGGGAGGCTGAGGCAGGAGGATTGCTTTAGCCCAGGAGTTTGAGGTTGCCGTGAGCTAGGATGACACCACGGCACTCTAGCCCGGGCAACACAGTGAGACTCTGTCTCAAAAAAATAAAAAATAAAATAAAATAAAAATAAAAATAAATCACCTGGATGTGTGTCAGTTCAGATTCTCTGGGAAGCAGACCCAAGATGGCATTAAAAGTATAAGACACTTATCCTGAGAAATGCCTATGAAGAATGTAAGGATGAGGAATAAGCAGAGAAAGCCTTCAGGCTGCAATGTAGACCTGCCAAATGTGGAAGGAAGGTGAATCAGGCAGGAACAGTCTCAAATCAGTTCTGATGTGCCAACTCAGCAGAACACAGAGCTTTCCAGAACATAGACAGCTCTAAGAAAGCCATGTTGTGCAGAAATGGCAAGCCTAGTACTCTACTGTACTCAGTTACTGGGAGGGAGCTGCCCAGGGAGAACGTGGTTCAATCATGCAGCAAATCCCAAAGGCTCTGTAGCTGGAGGCTGTCAGCTAACAACATTCCTTAAGGCAGATCTCTTTCAAGGGAGATATAAGTAGAACACTTCTAAGACTAACACAAATGTCACCAAATGGAACACTCTGCAGCCATTAAAAATGTTAGTAAGCAGTAATTAGCCAACTATGCTTGCTATATGAAACCCTGCAGTTCTTCAGTAGTACCTCTAAGGCAGACTATTCAAGTTAGTGAAGCAAGCCAAACACTGAGTCTTTGTATTTCCACCCCATCTTCAACCAGAAAAGCTCCAGTTTTATTTACTTCATTTCTCCATAAGATCTGTTTGAACAAAGTGTTGCAATGCTAAAAGAGTTGGAATATCATCTCTGTCACAAAAAGAAACTTTTAATTGGAAAAGGTAACAAAATGTGTTTAGAATCAACTTGATAGTTTTTGTGTAAGCCTGAGCCTGTAACAAACGCAAAACACTGGAAAGATAAGCATGAAAATGTTAACAGTGGTAACCGAGTGGTGAGACTTATTTTTTGTTGTTGTATTTTCTATACCTTTTACAATTGACATTACAAGACTTTGGTATTAAAAAAAAAAA
>NW_012136080.1:13137055-13141229 GCF_000956105.1 Propithecus coquereli
TTAAATATGCACTGTTTATTGTATGTAAATTCTAACTCAATAAAGCTATTCTTTTTTATTTCAAAATATTAAGAGGGTACAAATGTTTGTGTCACATTATACTCTGAACATTATCTCAATATTAGATGATACATCTCAATGAAGAGATCATTATTTTCCACGGGAAATGATCTTAAAATTTTATGTTAAAAAAAAAAAAAAGAAAGCCGTAATATGACGAATTGACTTCTCACAACTTCTGAGCTATATATTACTACAGGAAATAATCTGCCTCTTATTAACTAGCAGGAAAAACCATATTTGCAAATTATAACACTCACTTCAACGAGCAACCGTCCAACATATGCATTTAACTATTCCATATAACATATTTAATACTTAAAAGAATATTCAATCAATCAAATCATGGCACTTAGTAGCACATGAATAACTAAAATATATCACATACTTTTTAGGAAATTTTCAATGACTTCAATATAATGCCAGTAATTTACAGTCAAATTATTCAGTAATTTGATTTTATAGAATCGTCCAATATTAGCAGCAACATCTGAGGTAACAAGTACATAAGTGTATGTAACTCTTTTGGTTTCCCCAACCCTATAGCCAAGAAAGCTTATAGTATTCTCATTTAATAAATGCAGAATCTGATGTATGAGGCCAAGGTCACCAAGTGAATAAGTGACAATGCCATAGAAAAATACTGATTCATAATTAAGTGATTTTTAAACAACACTGGTAAGACTCCTGTAGAACTCATGCATTTCCAACAGGACTCTAATTTATCAGAATAAAAGTATAGTTACTTTAAAGAAAAGGAACTAAAAACTCAGTTTTCTTTTTCTTTCATTTCTTTTTAATCAATTTGTACTTTCAAGTACAATCATATGTACCAATATATGTCTGAATGTTAACTGACATCACCAGGGATTTCAATAATGGCTAGATTTTCCAGGTCTTGGTGGAATTTTGTTTGCTTTTGTTTTGCGTCTATAAAGACCATGCCATAAACAACTCAAAAATAAAGAGGCTCTTAATTTTTTAATTAGTTGTTTTTTCTCTTTAAAAATAAATTACAGGCCAGTGGCTCACACATGTAATCCCAGTACTTTGGGAGGTCAAGGCAGGAGGATTGCTTAAGGCCAGGAGTTCGAGACCAGCCTGGGGAACACAATGAGACCCCCATCCCCAAAAAAAAAAAAAAAAAAAAAAAAAAAAAAAATGAGACAGGCATGTTAGTGCATTCCTGTAGTCCCAGTACAGGAGGCTGACGCAGGAGGATTACTTGAGCCCAGGAGTTTGAGGCTACAGTGAGCTATGACTACACCACTCTACCCTAGCCCAGGCAAGAGAGACAGATCCTAACTCAAATAACAACAAAAAAAGTTGTATATACCATACAGCTCATATTTATTCTCTTCTAGATTATTTGTCTACCTGTGACAGACACTATCTCATACTCTGTTTGGTTCTCAATATAGCCTACTATCTTCACAAATGCAGAGGAAAAGGAAGAAAAGGCTAAAAAAGCTACTGTCTGGATCCAACATATCTCTAGATAACTCTTTTGATAGTATTAATAAAAATGTAAAATTAAACTGGGAAGGAAAGGCTCTAAAAAACACAAAGGCTCTTGAAGAAGTTTAATGAGAAAGCAATGTGGTATAATGATAAACAGACCATCACTCACTGATACAAGTGTAGAACCAAAAAGATAAAGTAATAAATTAATATTCTCACTGTCAGTGACTTAGGAAGTGGTAGAAAGTTTAGCTGCTGAAGCATGAGCTGACTCACATAACCCATCCAACAATAAAGCATATTTCTGGAGTTTCACTCAAATATCAAGAAACACTTTTCTATTTATTTTTTGTTATTGTTAACCAAAGCAAAGATTCCCTTAACCTGTAGCTTGGCAGTCTAGCCAATACTCATGCATCTGTCTACAATAATAGAAATGTCATGAGAATTCAGACTAGCCCACAAAAATGAAACCTGTAAGATGGAAACAGTATTTTCAACGGGTGTGTGTGTGCATATAGGTTTATGTTTTGTCACAACATAAGAGCTTAAATTGGGAGAGTAGAAGATAAAAAATAAATAAGGATATATAGTGAAAAGTAAAACTTCCACAATCCCTGACCCCAGTGGCAACTGAACTGACTGAGAACAATTTTGTCTATTTCCAGACATATTTTATGTCTGAACAAGCATATAGGTGTATTTATGTAATTTAGAGAAAAGAAAAAGACTATCACAAAACTTTGCTATTTTCTATTTTTAACATCCACATGTTTCCATTTAAAGTTTACAACAAAGGTTGTAAAAAGGTTACCACAAAACATAGAAATTAACAAACCTTGTCATCAAGATGTAAAAATCAACAACTCGAGTACTTTGATAAAGTAAGCATTTAGCAAATGTTTTAACCACTCCACCCCAACCCCAACACACACACAGAAAAGCAGTATGTGCTAGTCAAAAGAAGGTACAGAGAGAATTAGTATAGCAGGTAATGTTCCTATTTTGAAATGTGGGGGCATTATTAGACAAGGCCACAGTGAAAAAGGCTTAGCTAAACAAGTAATTCAGATAGAAGAAAAATTAATAGATTCATGCAGAACATACTAACATGGAATATTCAAACTCACTAACAGAAGAAAGAAGAACAGATAACTCTCAAAATCAAGACTAGATGTTATTTACTCTTAAAGTGAAAGTGGCTTTCCCAATGTCATTATACTCTGAACATTATCTCAATATTAGATGATACATCTCAATGAAGAGATCATTATTTTCCACTAGATTGGAAAGAGGAATATGAAGATAATTTGTTTTAATACCAAAACAAGATGGAGAGTTACCTTAAAGATATGGGATAAACTTGTTTAGTGTTAAATTTCTAAAAATAGCAATGTTGCATTTAGGCCATTTAAACCTGCATAACTGGGTTTTCAGAAATGGGGGGAAACATCAAGAGTTAGTAAAGTAGCAAAGGGTTATACAATAAAGAGACAGCTAAAATTAGCTTTAAAATATATTGAATGACTGAGTTTGCTGACAATTCTTAGTTATAATTAGTATGTAATTTAAAATCTCTTCACCTTGTCATAAAGTTGAATTATGTACTGAGCCCAGAATGAATGGACATTTCATTCTTATTTTATTTTGGGAAGAAAAAGGGTACTAATTATAACACAACTAGAAAACATGAGTGGTAAGATTCAAAAGGAGTTGAGAGTTTAAAAAGATGAATTCAGTCAACAGAAATGACTGGTGTATGTTTTGAAATAAAACTGTAATAAACTGGGCCCAAATGTTCTATTAAATGTTATATGTATAATGCCACAATCCCACTCTCTCAGTTATTATAATCTGTTATCATAGGCACTATCTAAAGGGAAACAAGGGAATATTTTTTATTTCAAAGCCTGACCATAAGATGACAAAGCTTCTTGATCTCCAACTTTGCTGTCTCTATGCATGAAAAATATGGTTATAACCTAACTAGCTAAATGTGGAATAATTTGAACATTACAAATGGTAACTGTAATTGATTAGAGAAAACATAAAAAATCCATAAATCCATAAGGGTACCTTAAAAAAAAAGAAAAAGAGAAACTGGTTTGTTCCTATTAGAGTGTACATAACACTAACTTCTTATTCTTAAAAAAGCCATTAAGTAAAGGTAAAGAATTAACCATTTTCCTTGCATTTTTAGGCAGACCTATAGTTCAACTCTGGTTACAGAGGAAAAGTTCTTTTTAATAGAAGAAGAAATAACAGAATGAGAAAATTACCATCCTTGCCATCGGGCAAGGATCACCAATGGATTCTAATACTGCTATGTGAAATATTCTGTTTAACAGTTTCACTACATAGATTATTTGCAAATTTCAGAGAGGAGGATATATCTTTTAAATAAGAGATCTTTCAAATCTTACCATCTTTAATTAAATAAATGATAAAATTTACCATCATTAATGGTGGAAAAAACTGACTCTATGTTCCTTCTGAAGTGATACAATAAAAAGTATGTAGTATCACCTATAAAATATTCTTGCAAAAAATGTTCAACTAGAAATTAATCAAGCACTTAAACTTAATGTTCAGTTCACTGGAAGTACAGAAGATATATGAACAAGTTAAATAACATCTACAAAATGATTAGGAA
>NW_012136080.1:13144732-13145712 GCF_000956105.1 Propithecus coquereli
ACACACATTAGCCTGGACCTACACAGGGGCAAGATCATTAATATCTCTGTCTTCCACTTCCACATCCTGTCCCACTGCAAGTTCTTCAGTGGCAACTACATCGATGGAACTGTCATCTCCTATGACAGTAATACCTTCTTCTGGAATACCTCCTGAAGGACCTGCCTAGGCTAGTTTTATAGTTAACATTTTTCTTAATAGGTAAAAGGAATACACTCTGAAATTATGATAAAAGGTATAGTATAATAAAGTCGTAAACCAGTAACATAGTCATTTATTGTCATAATCAAGTATTATACACTGTACATAATTGTATATGCTATACTTTTATATGACCGGCAGCGCAGGTTTGTTTACACCAGCATCACCACAAAAATGTGAGCAATACATTAAACTGTGACATCATGACAGCTACATCACTAGGTCACAGGAATTTTTCAGCTCCATTAAAATCTTATGGGACCACCACCATATATGTGGTCCATCACTGACCAAAACATTACTATATGGTACATGACAATATACAAAAATCAATAGCTTTTTCTACTGGAGAAACAATAATTGCTATGGTCTAAATATTGGTAACACCCAAAATCCATTAATTGGAACCTAAGTACCCTATGTAAAAGTACTAAGAGGTAGAGCCTTTTTAGAAGTAATTTAGGCATGTGGGTTCCACCCTCATGAATGGAATTACTGCCCTTATAAAAAAATGTTGAAGAGAGCTGCCTTGCCCATCTGTCATGTGAGGACACAGGAAGACGGTGTCATCTTTAAAACAGAGAGCAAGCCCTCACCAGACACCAAATATGCTGGCAACTTGATCTTGGACTTCCCAGCTTCCAGAACATAAATAAATTTCTGTTGCTTATGAATTATCTAGTCTAAGGCATTTTGTTATAGCAACATGCATGTACTGAGACAATAATCTTAGAAATAGAAGTGAGATTAAAATAATTCTCAACAGTAACAGTGCCTAT
>NW_012136080.1:13145762-13148987 GCF_000956105.1 Propithecus coquereli
GGGGGGGGGAGAACATCCATAAAAGACTTCTGAAATCAATTGGGTAAATTTGAATACAAGCTAGAGATTATATTATACTAAGAAATTATTGTTATTTTTCTTAGGCATAATAATAGTAATGTATAGCCAGACGTGGTGTCTCGCACCTGTAGTCCCAGCTACTCGGGAGGCTGAGGCAGGAGGATCACTTGAGCCCAGGAGTTTGAAGTTGCTATGAGCTAGGCTGACACCATGGCACTCACTAACTAGCCTGGGCAACAAAGCGAGACTCTGTCTCAAAAAAAAAATTAGTAATGTAATCATAGAGGGAAATGACACTTTTAAGCAACACAGACTGAAGCATGTATGGAATGAAAACATATCCATAAAAAGACTTGTTCACAAATGTTCAAAAAGAGATTTATTCAAAATATCTCCAAATTAATAACAACCTAAATGTCAAAAAAGAAATGAATAAACAGACTGGAATATATCCATACAATGAATGCCACTAACCAATGAAAAAAGAATGAACTATTAATACATGCTAAAACATGCATGACTCTTAAAAGATATGTGGCTCACCACAAAAAGCCAGAAAAAAAATAGTACATTCCATCTACATAAAATTATATAGAAAAATTCTGTCACCTATAATGACAGAAAGCAGAACTGTGGTTTCCTGAGATCAGAGTTGTGGAGGGTGACTGACTGGGAAGCAATACAAGGGAACTTTCTGGAGTGCTAGAAATGTTTTCATCTTGACTATGATGTTGGTGGTTACAAAATTCTATACATTTATCAAAACTAAAAATGTACACTTAAAATGAACATGTTATAAGTATATTAATCCTAAATAAAGTTGATTTTTTAAAATAAGTATTTTGATCGTGGTGATTGATGTTTTCCATAATCATAACCATGTATATAGCCATGTATACTTATGTCAAAACTTAACAAATTATATACTTTAAATATGCACTGTTTATTGTATGTAAATTCTAACTCAATAAAGCTATTCTTTTTTATTTCAAAATATTAAGAGGGTACAAATGTTTGTGTCACGTCGATACCAATGGACACCATTGCTTTGTACAATGCTGAAGTGAGGGCTTTCAGTGTGCCCATCACCAGGACAGTGTTCATTGTACTGGATAGGTAAGTTTTTATCCCTCATTCCCCTCTCACTCTCCCTGCTTCTTAGCTTCCAATGTCCTCTACATTTCTTTGTGTCCATGTGTACCATAGTTTAGCTCCCACTTACTAGTGAGAATATGTAGCGTTTGTTTTTCCATTCAAGAGATACTTCATTTAGGATAATGGTCTTTAGTTCCATCCAAGTTGCTGTGAAAGACATTATTTCATTCCTTTTTATGGCTAAGTAGTACTCCACGGTATATATATACATTTTCTTTATCTACTTATGAACTGATGGGCACTTAGGTTGACGTAACTGTGAATTGTGCTATGATAAACATTCAAGTGCACGTGTAATATAGGTATTTTTTTAAAAAGCTAAATGGAGCCTTGCATAATTGGTTCCCTCTTCCTGTTTCATTAAAAACAAAATGCTACAGATGATCCCTGAAAACACAGAGAACTTTAAGAGAAAAAAACATGAGTCAACTATGAAAACTACTTATACATAATTGAGATTAACAAACCAATACTGGCCGGGTGAGGTGGCTCAGGCCTATCATCCTGGCACTTTGGGAGGCTGAGGCAGGAGGACTGCTTGAGCCCAGGAGTTTAAGATTGCAGTGAGCTATGATGATGACACTCACCACATTGCACTTACCTGGGCAATGGCATGAGATCCTATCTCAAAAAATAAATTAATTAATTTTAAAAAGAAGAAGAAGGATCTAGATAGGAAAGCTGACTGTGGCAGAAACTTTCTGAACCAAATCTCATTCCCCACCGTCACCATGTCCCAAATCAACATCCAGACAACAGTGACTGTATGGTATGGTCCACCCATCAAGATGTGCAGACTGCCTTGGAGTTCCTGGTCCAGTCAATGTAGCTTCCCTGTCCTATTTCTTCCAATCCTTGGAGCCATGACAGCCATAAGCAAACATGAGGGAGAGGCCAAGAATTAATCATGGAGACATCTGCTCTGGTATCACTGTGCCAGTAAATCAATACTAGCAATACTCTGCTTATTATGGAGGAGAAATAAAGCTGTTTTATAAAGTGGGTGCAGTCTGGTTTTCTGGTACCTAATACCAAATTCAACCCTAACTGAAAGAACTACTGTCACTATTTTTTTAATTAACATATAATGCATATACCATAAAATTCACCCCTTTCAACTACACGATCTATTAGTTTCTAATATATTCACAAAGTTGTGTAACCATTACCACTATCTAATTCTGGAATATTTTCACCATACCAAAGAGAGATCCCATACACAAGCAGCCACTCCTTATCCTCCCCACCCCTAGTCCCTGACAATCACTCATCTACCTTCTGTCTCGATTTGCTTATTCTGAACATTTTATATAAATGGAATCATACACTATATGAACTTTTGTGCTTGGCTTCTTTCACTTAGCAAAATGTTTTCAACACTCATCCATGTCGTAGCATGAATCAGTACTTCATTCCTTTTTATAGCTAAGTAATATTCCATTGTCTAAATATACCACATTTTGGTTACCCATTCATTAGTTGATGGCTGGAGAAAAGAGAAATACAGTCATTTATCATTTAATGATGAGATACGTTCTGAGAAATGTGTTATTAGGTGATTTCACCTTTGTGCAAACATCACAGAGTATACTTACACAAACCTAGATAGTATAGCTTACTGGTCCTAGGCTACAAACCTGTACAGCATATTACTATACTGAATACTGTACACAGCTGCAACACAATGGTAAGCATCTGTGAATCTAAATATACCTAAACATAGAAAAGGTACACTAAAAGTACAGTATGAAAGATTAAAAAATGGTACACTTGTGTAGGGCACTTACCATGAATGGAGCTTATAGGACTGGAAATTACTCTGGTTAAGTCAGTGAGTGAGTGGTGAATGAATGTGAAGGCCTAGGACATTACTGTACATTCCTGTAACACTTTATAAACACTGTACACTTAGGCTACACTAATTTACAATTTTCTTTTCTTTGATAAATTAACCTTAGCTTACTGTAACTTTTTTACTTTATAACTTCTTACTTTAACTTTTTGACTCTTTGGTAGTAACACTTAGCTTAAAACACAAACACGTTGTAC
>NW_012136080.1:13151800-13153283 GCF_000956105.1 Propithecus coquereli
TACAGTCATTCCTCAATATCCATGGGGGATTGATTGCAGAACCTCTCCACCTCCACAATATCAAAATCCACAGATGCTCAAGTCCCTTATATAAAATAAGTGTAGTGTTTGAAAATAACCTATGCACATTCTTCTATATACTTTAAATCATTTTTTAGATTTCTTATGATACTGAATACAATGTAAATGCTATATAAATAGTTGTTATACTGTATTGTTTAGGAAATAATGTTAAGAAAAATAAAGTCGGTACATGTTCAACAAAGACACAACTGTCCATTTTTTCCCCAAATATTTTCAATCCATGGTTAGTTGAATCCACTAACACACAACCCACAGATATGAAGAGCCGACTACATATATATATGTATATATATGAAACATCAATTGAATTTCACTGAGGAAAATACAGTCATTTAAAGTTGTTATGGTATTATCTCTGACTAAAATTATTTTTAATCTGAGAGTTATGGTTCAGAAATACTACAAATGACAATTTACCTGTGTCCTAGTTGCAGAATATGTATCTTTTATACTAGAATTGAAAACTGTATCAAACAACCGTCAATATTTAATGGTATGACTTAAATGAGCAGCTTTGATATGTGAAATTAAACCCACAAATTATATTATAGATCTGCCTGTAGCCTTACAGGAGAATAATACACTCCCTTAACTCAGGCATAATCCAAACAAGGTAGTATAGAAGCATAAGATTATAAATAATAAGTGAAATACCAAGCTATACAAATTATCTATAAAATGAACATAGCCCCTACCATTTATTAAAATTGGCATTATATAAAAAAAAGATAACTATTTTTTAAAATGTTTCAAGACTGAACACTAACAAAGTGAACTCAAGAGCATGTTAAAAAGATCATACACCATAACCAAGTGAGATTCATTCTAAAATGCAAAGATGATCCAACATACAAAAATTAATACCAGATTAACAAAAAAGGGAGAAAAAAAATCACATGATCATCTCAATGCAAGAAAAAGCATCTGACAAAATCCAACATCCTTGTATGATAAAAACACTCAACAAACTACAAGCAGAAGGAAATTTCCTCAACACACAAAAAAGGTGATACATGAAAAACCCACAGCTAACATTATACTCAATGGGGAAAAACTGAAAGATCTGCTAAGATCTGGAATAGGGCTAGGATGCCCAAAATTCACCATTTCTATTCAACATAGTATTGGAAGTCCTAGCCAAAACAATTAGGCAGGAAAATAAAATAAAAGGCATCCAAATTGGAAAGGAATAAATAAAACTCTATTTGCAGATAATGATCTTGTATGTAGAAAAAATTTCACACAAGAAAACTTTCAGAATAACCAAATCCAACAAAGTTGCAAGATACAAAATCGCCAGATAATGAATAGTTGTGTTTCCATACACTAAATATGAACAATTAGGAAATGAAATTAGGAAAACAATTTCATATACAATATCATCAAAAAGAATAAAATA
>NW_012136080.1:13154949-13158486 GCF_000956105.1 Propithecus coquereli
ACTCAAAATAGTCAAAGATCTAGATATAAAAGGCAGAACCATTAGGTTATTAAGTATGGAATGTCCAATTTCCTTAAGTACTAAGTTTGACGCTTGATATCTCTGACATTGCACTTTTACACTTCTTGGGTTGTTTTTGTTGTTGTTGTTGTAGAGGTACATCCTCATTCATTCAAACACATGTTTTGGCTTGTGATTATCTTTCACATTTTTTTTAAAACAAATTTTTGTGAAACCATGGATAAGTCAAAAATTGGTGTTATTTTTTAATATGAGTTCCATCATGGAACCAATGCAATGCTAATAGCTCAAAAAAAATCAACGAAGTGTTTGGGAAGGATGTGGCTAATGAATGCAAAGTATGTCGATGATTTGAGAAGTTCCATTCTGGTGATTTTAATCTTGAAAATGAACCACGTGGACGACCTGAGACCGAGGTGGATAATGATGAGCTGAGAGCTGTAGTGGCAACAAATCCATCTCAACCTACGTGTGAATTAGCAGTAAGGTTTGATGTTACTATTCCAACAATATTGGACCATTGGAAACAAATCAGCAAGGTAAAGAAGCTCGATAGATGGATATCACATGAAATAAACAAGCATCAGAAGAGAAATCATCTCAAAGCTTGGCTTTCTTTGCTGTCTTGACATAAAGGTGAACAATTTCTACACTGTATTGTTACACGTGATGAAAAATGGATTCTTTTTGACAATCCCAAGGGTTCAGCACAATGGCTGGATAAAGATGAAGTGTCGAAACACAGTCCAAAACTGAATATTCATCAAAAAAAAAAGCTAATGGTGTCTGTCTGGTGGTGCAGTGCAGGTATTAACTGTTACAGCTTCATGAAACCTGGTCAATTGATTACAGCAGATGTCTACTGCAACCAACTAGATAAAATGATGAGGATGCCTAAGATTAAGGAGCCGAGATTGGTCAACAGAGACAGGCCAATGCTCTTGCAAGACAATGCTCGAACACATGTAGCAAAAACAATTCTGCTCAAACTACAGAGGCTGGACTGGAAACTCTCTGTCATCCACCATATTCACCAGACCCTGCACCAACCTGACTACCACTTCTCCCAGACTTTGGACCACTTCTTGCAAGGAAAAATAGTCAATTCTCAACAAGCTACGGAAAAAGCCTTTTGTGATTTCATTGCCACTTGCTCTCCAGGCTTCTTTGCTGCTAGCATAAACAAGGTACCATTAAGACAGTAAAACTGTGTTTTTAGGCTAAACTGGTGCATACTTTGATTAATTGTACTGCTTCTTGTTTTAGATATAATAAACTACACTTTTGATTCAAATTTGGACATTTTGTATTTAATGACCTAATACATGGCCAATAAAGTAGATTCCCTGGTCACTATGAAATTCAAAGGGAGTTCCTCAAATGGGAATAATTTTCTCTAGAAGAATTTTGGACACAGGAGAAGCAGTGGCTTGTCTATAAGGAAAAACTCCCATGCAGTGTGAAAATATACAGCTCATAATCAATACATATGTATACCCATGGGAAGGAGGCACTTAGATAAAATTCATTTACCAAACCTGAATGGCCTATTCAATAAATTAAAATGTCCAGACACAACGTGTGCAGCTTTTACTGGTTTAAATTTAAGACAGGTGGCACAAACCAAATAAGCAATTTTGGCAGTTTTTATTATGTTGCCCTACCAATAGTTTTATAAAGGAAATTAATTTGGCAGTTCTCCGAGGAGTCAAATTATGTACTGTAGTTAACAGCAGATATTTTATTGAATTTAGAAGAACTGGTTTGTTATCAGGTCCAAATCACAGTTTTGTCATCAAACCAGCAGCCATAATTTTTCCAATTTTATTTTTCAGCTTCTGGATCCCAATTTTGTACATCTTTGGTAACTGTTCTTAAATCACTTTTTGAAGGCTCCTTTGGTGGGACCATGACAGAGATTTGATTGACTGAAGCTTTAACAGCAGAATTTCTTAAAGAATTATCAGCAAGGTGATTTCCCCTAGCCTCCACAGAATCTAACCTTGAATGTCCAGGAATTCTGATATTAGCCAAAGTAGCTGGAAACTGGATGACATCCAATAAGTCTCATACAGAGGATCCACTCCTCCAGTGGAAGTGAGGAAACCCCTTTGCTTCTGTAACAGTTCAAAATCATGAGTAACCCCCCAAAGGCATACCTATTGCCTGTATATGAATCAGCTGATTTTCCTTTAGTGAGGAAGCAAGCATGAGTAAGAGCACAATGTTCAGGATGTTGGGCATAAGTATGAAGCTCAGGTAAGGTTGCTTCAATAACCCCAAAAGAAGTAGTAACTGCATATTCTGCACAGTATTTACCAGTGTCATCCTTCAAATATCTGTAAACCATTATAGTTTAGCATCATCTAATGAAGTGTCTTATAAATCCTTTGGAGAGTCAAGGTAGTCAAACAGTCATTGCAAGGGGTTGGGGGGTTTCGTTGAAGGAAGGGTAAGAGTAGCAGGATTAAGACTGTTACACCAAGAAAGAGGTATGTTGACGAAGAGTTAACAAAAGCAGCTCATAAAAGGTAAGACTACTGACAGAGGTATAAGTGAACCTGAGGTATAATAAGTGTTGTGAATTTAGAAGAGCTCTGACAGTGTGAGAATCAAAGTGGTTAAAGGAGATCCCACAACAATTTCTTTAGTGGATCTGGCCAGTAGGGCAGTAACTGGGATAGTTCTCAACAGGGGGGGGGGGGTGTAATCTTTGAGCTACTGGGTCTTATTTGTTGGCTCTAATACCCAATGGGGCAATGCTGACCTCCATGCTTTTGAGTTGGGACACCTAAGGCATTTCCTTTCTTTTCATAAACAGAAAGAAAGGGAGTTGATAGCTGGGGTATCCCGAGGCAGGGGAATTTTCAAGTCCTTTTTAAAATTTATTAAATGTATTATCTTTATAATTTATTTACTTTATTTTTTTTATTGAGACATAGTCTCGCTCTGTCACCCCAGGTAGAGTGCACTGGTGTCGTCATAGCTCACTGCAACCTCCAACTCCTGGGCTGAAGCATCCTCCTGCCTCAGCCTCCTGAGTAGCTGGGACTACAGGCACATACCACCACACCAGGCTAATTTTTTTCTATTTTTGGTAGAGATGGGGTCTTGCTCCTGCTCAGGCTGGTCTCAAATTCCTGACCTCAAGCGATCTCCCGTCTTGGCCTCCCAGAGTGCTAGGATTACAGGTGTGAGCCATCATGCCTGGCCCATCATATTTACATTCTTCTTTAATATTAAGTAGGGTGTACAGGGGGTTGATCAATCAAAGAAAAGTTTGGTATCCAGTTATAGTAGTATCCAAGTCTAACATCCCTCAAAGCTGCTGTTTAGTTTTGGGTTTAAGGAACTGCAAGATACCCTGGATCCGTTCAGGGTCCAAATGTAGTCCTGTTTCAGAAATCAGATGAGCCAAATATTTAACTTGGGTCATAAGTATTAGCAACTTTTCTTTAGAAATCTTACAACTTTTTGTGGCTGAAGTTTTTTTGGTTGTTTTTTTTTTTTTTTTTT
>NW_012136080.1:13158899-13191570 GCF_000956105.1 Propithecus coquereli
TGGAGAGAAATGGAAAGGACTTTCAGTATAGCCCTGAGGCATACAGTCCAAGTATACTGTTGTCCTTCCCAGGTGAAGGCGATTAGATACCATCTGGCTTGACCAACAAGGATACTGAAGGCACTACAGAGGTCAATTACAGTGAAAAATTTACTGTCAGTTGATATGACAGTCATCAAGGTATGCGGGTTTGAGAATATGGGATGAGAGGATATATTAATAACAATATTATTTATAACACAGAGATCCTGAACAAATAAATCTTTACCCTCAACCATTGGGTTTCTTTATTGGGAGAATGGGAGAATTCCAGGGACTGGAGCATAAGAAGTTATTAAGCCTTGAGTTTCGTATTCTTTAACAATGGGTTCAATGTCTTGGAAGGCAGATTGGCTCAAGGGATATTGTTTAATATTAGGCAATCACTTGGTTGGATCAATTTGGATTTTGACTGTGGGTGGATTCTACCCATGTCTGTTGACGATGTGGCCCATAAAGAGACAGGTATCTGTTTCAATAGGGCATTTGGGAGCCAGCAGAGATGTCTATGGTGTGTAAGACAGCATAAAAAATGAGCAGGACATCATTGGTAGCATCCAGTGGACCATGGGGTTTATCAAACTCTAAAATTATCACTTCTCAGCCTTTTGGCTAAGATCACATGTAGTATCTGTTCTTACCAGTTTAATATCTGACATGTCCTCTATTCAAAGACAATATATTAAATGTATTTTTGGAGAAGGGAGATGAAATAGGAGCTTGCTCCATCCACTCCACACATCAACCTGGTCTTGCAGTACCTCCAGGAACAGAGCACCCCTACCCAGGATTTAAAAAACCAAAATTATTTCTCCCTTTCAAGAGAAAGAGATGTCGCCATGATTTTTTTTTTTTTAAAAAGACTTGTCCCAATAAATGAGCTGACGCAGATTCTACCAGTAAGAAGGAATGGGTATCCTGTAAATGCCCAAGGTGAAAAATAATGAGCCGGGACAGAATATCTGTCAATGGTTTATTACAAACTCCCACCATTGGAATCTTTTTACTATTCCAAGGCAGAGGCTGGTTGAGATTGGTGGGGCTGAGCACCAACAGGGTAGTCATGATTGACAATAAATAGTCAGGATTTCATTGCTAATTTGAAGAGTAGTTTCCCTGAAGTGATTAGAAGACTGGAAAAAGCCCCTAGATGTTCTTGGAGCCCCTTCATTAGGAAGGAGAAGCCAACAAGTTAAGTGAAGAAGACCGTTCAGATGGCTAAAGTTTATAATAGTTCTTCTTCCAGTGGCCAGATTGTTTACAATAAAGAGACTTCACGAGGTAGCTTTTGTTGATTAGAGTTGTGAAACTCACCCTCAAATGTTTTCTCTGGGAGCATTTATCTGTCATAATTGGAAGTTTAGTAGCCTTCTTTTTATTGGTTTTTTTGTAGGGTGTGAGCCAACTGATTTATGAAATTAACAAGGTCAGGGGTTGGTATAGTCTACCACTCCAGGCAAGCTCTTTTAACTGAGAAGGTTCTTGAAAGACACCATTAACACAGACTTAAGGGTGACTCTAGTAAAGTCAAGATCCATGGGAAGGCCAGCGTTTTCTCTGAATACAACCTGGAGTCCAGTTTAATGGTTGTACATCGGTTCATTTGGCTCTTGAGTACAAGCTTGGATTTTATTCCAATGTATGGCTTTAGGAAATGCTTCAAGGGGGACCCTATGTAAGTTTTTTTAGTAGTCGTAGAGACTATTCCCATATTGTAGGGAAGATTCTGGGGAAGAGGAGACAAATTTCCCTAAATCCTGTTGGGGCTGGGTCCAATAAGCTTTCACCGCCATTCAGTGTTGGGCCTGGCCTTCTCCCACAGCATGCAAGCATGCGAACAAGTTGGTAAAGATCAAAGAAGCCAGGCTGGTAAGCTTGAAATGTAATGTAAAATTCATCAGTAGAACAATAAGGGACCTTACAAAATTCCTTCGCTACAGCGAAGGATCATTAGAGGGCCTAACCTTAAAGGGACAAGTTTTTATAGGCTGAGATTGGAAAGCAGAAGGAAGAGGAATAAGAGGGGAAGAATTATCACAAAAGGAAAGTTTTTGAAAGTAAAGAAATATCACAAAAAAAGGGAAGTTTGGAAAGTAGAGAAAAGAGACAGTAAGTGGTGTCTGAGAAACAAAAAGATAGAGCTTTTAAGTCCTTTATCTCCTCTAATTTTTTATTTGTGTCAGGTAACTTAGAGACAATATTTTGGAGCAAGGCAAATTTTGATTCTTGAATGCATTTAGATGTCTCAGATACAAATTAAGGTATGTGTCCCACTTAGATTGTTTTGTTTTGTTTAGTGGCTGTGGCTTTCTAATTGTTTCTGAGAAAAACAAGTTTAGGAAGATCAAAAGAACCACAGGAAGGTCATTATAATCCTAAGTTATCTTTAGTAAAATTGGTCCAAGTGATGATGGACCACAATACTTAAAAATATCCCAGCTGGAATCCCCAATGGGGGCTTACCTTGGCATGCCATTGGACTTTGAGAGCCCATTTTATAAATAAATTTATCTAGGTGACTTGCTTTAATAATGAATACACAGAAACCAAAATAAAAACCTAGTGTGCAAAGAGTACATACTCACCAGAAAGGACATCAAACCCTTCTCTGGCAGGAGGGAAAAGGTCTCTCATAAAGAGGAGGGGGAAAATCCCTCACACAAACAGGAGGGGGAAAAACCCCTCAGAAATCAAATCCCAGGTAAAACTGAAGAATTCAGACCACAAGAAATGAGAGTTCAATCTTAGACAGAAATTCACCAGGCAAAAAAAAAAGGCAACAGACAGAAGAGGGGGGTTAAAGGAGGAGGTAGTCCCAAGGGCTGTCAAATCTCTCCAGGTGAGCTCACCTTGGATTCCACTTGTGACACCAGGTATATCAAAACCAAATAAAGTATAGAGATGAATCTCTAAGCAAAACATTTTATTTGGGAATATATAAAAACACGATTACAATTCAGAGCAAAGAAAAGATCGGAACTTTATTAGTAAAGAGAAAATCCTGTTTCATATCATAAAATAGTAAATAAGCTTGTGAAAAAAAAAACAGAAAACACACCTTCTTGTTTTCCTATTATTTTAACCTATATAAAAACATGGGAAATCAAACACTGTGTACAGTCACCTATAAAATTGGGGTTCCTCTTTCCAAAAATCTGTTGTGCAGGATCATTTGGGAATAACAAATGCTGTCAGAGATGCTGTTCTCAAGGAGATTCTTAGGCAAAAATCTTTATTGCTGAGCTTTATGTCTAACAATTCAACACACCTTCTTTATAATGAAGAATCAAGAAACTGTTTCCTATTTTGTTCACATTATACATCTGAACAGATCTGAGCTACCTTGTTTGGAAAATACTTTGACGTTTGTGTACTGGTGCTTATAGTTTTCCCACCCTTTAGATTTGCTAACCAGTTGTCATACTGGAGAGACTGAGCCATCTTTTGCTCCTATTAAGAATGTCTTCTTCTAATGTTTCACTAGCCTAATTTTATAGGGAGAAAATGCCTTTGCTGAGATCACTGCTTTATTCAAATACTTAAGGATTCCTTGCGATTGTTTAACCACAATCAAATATTATTCCTATCTGAAGATCAGTCAACTCCATTTTCTCATCATCACTTGACTATATTGGCCTGATGTTCTTCACTTTCTTCAATGTTTTTCAGTGTCCTTCATAACTATGTTCACATTCAGCAAGACAAGAATTTCAAAGGCTAACTCATTTGCTCAAGTTCATTCCTAAATGCTGCTGGACTTGCCCTATGATGCAGTATTTCCAAACTGCTATTTGCCTTTCTTAACTTTATGACAATTTGTCATTTTGTACCCTATCTCCTCTGGGCAGACGTGAGAAAAAGAGAAATAAAGATATAAAAATTTTTCAAAATTTGAACAAAATTCACAAAACTTAGAGAGTATTCTAAATTAAATGAATATATTAGAAGAATAACTTCAGAGAGCACACTGAATCTGGGCCATCTTTCACAGACCTATGAAAATCAGCAGACATCAGTCTATCATCACAGTGGGAGATTTATTTAAAGGATGAATCAAATCCTCAGTGTTAGAAGGGTAGTTCATATAGAAGTGTCTTGATTAAGTATTTCATTATATAATTTCAGAGTGGGAATCAAGTGGCAATTCAATTCACTAACCACACTTTCTGATGAATCTCTAATTAAAGGAGCAAAATAAGTCTTCTCTGGTTAATCTTCATTTGAAACAATCTAAGATGCACCGAATATATTTAACTTCAATAATTTAGATCATCATGATGATTTCTTTGATTTTTCACAAAATCAGCATTTTTATTACAAAAGGTTCAAATCATGGTTTAGATCTCTACTTTCATAAAAAGCCAGCCATAATTTTTCTGGAGAAAATACAAAGGACAATTTTCCAAACTTGTGAGTAAAAGATAAAGGGCTATCTTTCAGGCATTAAATCTACACATGCGCACACACACACACATACATACACACACACACAAGTTCAGTCTGGAATCGGAAAAAACAAATCAGAAATCTAGGCATAGAAGAGTAGTGTGAGAAATTATATAAAGAACTCTAGATTTATGTGGTAAGAGTAGCAGTTTATGACAAAAGTGGTTTTCTAATGATCATAAAGTACCAGTTTTCTGCAAGTTACGCAATTTCCTAATATGCAAGACTACCTGTATTTTAAGTTCAACAAGTCAAACTACATTCACAAGCTTTGACCTTTGTCTTCAAAGATAGCAAAGCCTTTATTTTTTTTTTTTTTACATTTTATGTTATGGTAGATTTATTCTTAAATTTGATTAAACTAATAAAAGATAACTGTCAACTGCAACAAAAACTCAAATTATACATTTGTTTATTAAAAATGCACTTACTAGGTTTACTAAACTTTACTATTTTCTTTTTTAAACAATGAGTTTCATTTTTAGGAAACTATAAATGGTCAAGCGTGACAAAATATTTAATTCCACTAGCAATTAGAGAAAAGCAAAACAAAATAGTAGTATACTATTTCTCACCCATCAGATAAAAGAAAACTAAAGATTCATAATATTCAGTGTTGGTAACACTCAACCTGAAGCTGGAGGTATAAATTAAAATAGTCTTTTAGGAAGGCAACTTAGGCAAAATCTATCAACAATCCTCCACCTAAGAATCTAATATACAAAAATACACTTGAACAACAAAGATCTAAAAACGTCTTCTGAAGAATTAGAAATTAGAAATAAGCTAAATGTCCATGCTATACCACATATGGATATGCTGTGCATAGTAGATCCATCCTATGGAAATACGATACTATGCAGTTGTTGTAAAAGAACAAAGTCTACTCATACACAGTAACAAGATGCTTGCAATAAAAGTTAAAAAGTTAGACCAAAATGTATAGTTTGAGCCTGTTATTAGTTTTCTTGGGCTGCCGTAACAAATCACTGCCAATTCATGCAACAGAAATTTATTCTCTGAGTTCTGGAGGCCAGAAGACCAAAAATCAAGGTTTTGGCAGAGTCCTCCTCCCTCCAAAAACTCTAAGAGTAGAATCCTTCCTTCCCTCTTTCAGCATCTAGTGGCACCAAGTGTTCCTTGACCTGTGACTTGTATAACTTCAATCTCTGCTTTCATCTTCACATTGTCTTCACCCTGTGTCTGGGGCTTCAAATGGCTTGCTTCTCTACGTCTTCTCTCTTCTAAGGAAACTTGTCATTGGATTTAAGGGTCACTCTAATCCCAGATGATCTCATATTGGCATAATTAAGTCTGCAAAGACTCTGTTTAAATGTCACATTCACAAGTTCCAACAGTTAGGACTTGGACATATATTTTGGGGGCCACTATTCAACCCACTACAAAGCCCAATTACATTTCGTTTTCAATCATATGTATGTGTGTATTTTTAAAGTAGCTAGGAAAAGGGTATAGAATAATACTGAGAAAACCATTAACAATGGTTACCCTTAGGAAGGAAGGAAAATAATAAAGTGAAGGGGAATTCTCACATTCTATTTTATATATCTCCAAAAAAAAAATTAAATAATAAGGATTTACTTTCCCAATGTCCTAACAACCATTTCACCTTCATTTAATCTTTTCAATCCTCCAACAAATATTCCTCCACTTCCACTCAGCTTCCCACTCCATTGAGACAACTGAAAACAACTCATAAACTAAAAACCCCACATTTACCCATCTACCAGCATCTACACCCACATACTTTGCTTCTTCTCCAGTTACCTTGTCCAAAATGTTGCTTCCATATTCTTCCATCTTTTCCTACATGAATTTTTTGCTCTCTACTGGACCATTCACATCAGTATAGAAACATATTTTCAATTTCTTTTAAAAAACGTTCTCTTGGCTGGGCATGGTGGCTCACGCCTGTAATCCTAGCACTCTGGGAGGCCGAGGCGGGCGGATTGTTTAAGCTCAGGAGTTCGAAACCAGCCTGAGCAAGAGTGAGACCCCGTCTCCACTAAAAATACAAAGAAATTAATTGGACAACTAAAAATATATAGAAAAAAAAAAAATTAGCCGGGCATGGTGGCGCATGCCTGTAGTCCCAGCTACTCCGGAGGCTGAGGCAGAAGGATTGCTTGAGCCCAGGGCACTCTAGCCCAGGCAAAAGAGTGAGACTCTGTCTCAAAAAAAAAAACAAAAAACACGTTCTCTTGAGCCCATTTTTTACTCCAGATACCACACTATTTCCTTGCTTCTGTTTACAGCAAAATGTCTTAAGAGAAGTGTCATCTATACTTGGATCTTTGCGATATCACTCATCCTTCTATTTTAAACCCACTCCTATAAAGCTTTTTCCTCACCATGACACCAGAACAACTAGTCAAGATCATCATTGACTTCCTCCACTGTTACACCCAATGTTTTTTTTTGTTTGTTTGTTTGTTTTTTTGAGACAGGGTCTGCTCTGTCACCCAGGCTCAAGTGCAGTGATACAACCATAGCTCACTGTAGCCTCTAATTCCTGGGCTCGAGCAACCCTCTCATCTCAGCCTCCCCAATAGCTCAGACTACAAGTACGTATCATGGCACCTGGCTAATTTTTTTATTTTTTGTAGAGATGAAGTCTCACTATGTTGCCCAGGCTGGTCTTGAACACCTGGCTTCAAGCTATCTTCCTGCCTCAGTCTCCCAAAGTGATGGGATTACAGGCGTGAGCTGTAAAAAGCCTCAGGCCTCTTTTATCAGGGAACTAATCCCACTGATGAAGGCTCTGCCCTCAGGATCTAATCACCACTTTCCAAAGGCCCTACCTCTTAATACCATCACCTTCGGGATTAGGATTTCAACACATGAATTTTGGAAGGACACAAACACTCAGAACATGGCACCATTCTATTTAAAACTGTAACCTCTGCCTCTCAGCACTCTCAATCTCCATACCTTGCTCTACTTTTTCTTTTACAAGAGTACTTATCACCTATCATTTAATTTACTTAATTACATGTAACTATTGTTTACACTGTGCTCTACTCTCCAAACTGAAATGTAAACTCCCAGTAGTATAGACCTTTGTCTACTTAGCTCACTACACATCTAGAATAGAGCCTGTCACATGATAAACATTCATGTATTTGATGAATTGATTCTTTTATTTATAAAAATTTAAAATAAAAAGGCCATTTCTCATTCTACTAGCACTTGTAGTTCACAATCCAATTTTCAGTTCTGTCTACCTATATGATTCACCCCTTCCATTTTTTCCTAAAGATAACTGGACAAGTTCTCCTCTGAGACACATCATTCTGTCATATCTCCTACCCAAAGCATCAACGTAGTTTCAGTTATTTTAAAGTAAACTTATTTTAAAGTTTATCCTTATTTCAAAGCTCTGTTGATCACCAAACTCTTGTCAAACTACTTTCCTGTCTTTGACAGAGGATTTTAGTTTGATTTTTTTTTCTTTTTTAACCCCTTTTTAGGGGAGTGGACAGAGAGTTAACACAAAAGAATCATTCAGGCAGTTTTTTCCAAAATATAGTTAGTACCTTCCTCTCTACTCCAACCCTACATACACACATTCTGGTTTACCAGGGGAAGACATAAATGGACATATGCTTTCTGAAAAACCTTCCTGGATGGTAGTGATGCTATACAATCCCAATCACTAGGCTGACAACCACTGAATTAAAATACACATAATGTCCACTTCTACATCCCAGGTTTCTCTTTAAAAAAAACATATTTTCAGAGGAACCAGTAAGAAGTTAATAGCCAGCAGATTGGCTGGGCATGGTGGCTCACACCTGTAATCCTAGCACTCTAGGAGGCCGAGGCGGGAGGATTGTTTGAGGTCAGAAGTTCAAGACCAGCCTCAGCAAGTGCGAGACCCCGTCTCTACTAAAAATAGAAAGAAATTAGCCAGGCATGGTGGTGCATGCTTGTTGTCCTACCTACTCGGGAGGCTGAGGCAGGAGGATCTCTTGAGCCCAGGAGTTTGACGTTGCTGTGAGCTAGGCTGACGCCACGGCACTCTAGCCCAGGCAACAGAGCAAGACTCTGTCTCAACAAAACAGCAAGCAGGTCTGATGAATGCTAAGAAATAAAAATGATCCTTCCAAGCAGCCATATCATGTCTCCATAGGACCACTTTCAAAATGCTATGCCATGTTACAACCCTCCATTCTTCCTCTTGCCTGTAAATTAAACTTAGAATATTCAAAATTGCCCTATTGTTGAAGAGAAACAGTTTATTATTCCTTGCTCTGCTATGCGGTGTTCTTCTACATGACTGTAATGTGCTAGTCCTTCTAGCTCCTGATTTTGCTACACCTTCCAAATTATTTCTTCTTCTCTGTCTAGAAAGCTTTGCCTAGAATTGGTATTAATAAAAAATTATTTCTGGGTGCTCATGCTATCTTCCATTCCTAATCTTGAGCAATAAAGCACTAAGGTAGACTTGCAGATAAAAGTTCACTAACCTGAGTTTCTAATCTCAGTCTGGTGAATAACAAGAAGCATTTAACCTTTCAAACTCACTCAATTTTCTCACCTGTGCAATGAGCCTATAGGATTAAATTATTTCAAAAGTCCCTTCCTTCTAGTTATAGAATATATGAACCAATGATGGTGTTCCTTTATAATGCGATTATTAGCAGAAATTAATACATGGTCTCTCAAAAACAACTTAAAAGGACATAAATGTACTATCTCAAACATTTTAAGCAGACATATTAATAACAATCCCAACCTTGAGTCAGTGCATCCTCAGAAAACTTTAAATATTGTCTTTATTTTTAAAATATCCAATTTATTTGGAAAAACATTAAAATAGTCTCTTTTTGTAAAAACCGATTTTTATACTTGATCTTTTTGCTTCTTGATTAAAATCTAGTCTTTAACTGATATACCACCATTCTATCCTCAAATGTGTGTGTGTGTGTGTGTGTGTGTGTGTGTGTGTGTGTGTGTGTATGAACCTCTATGTCAATGACAAATATCAGTACTCAATATCTCATCATAGGAAAACAGACTCTACAGAATAAGCAGTATTTACCACCCTACGTTTTCAGGTAAGTCCCAGAAGTCATTGTATCCTATAATCAAAAGCAGCTCAGTGAAATAAAAAGAGCCAGAAAGACCTGAACTTGCTTTCCACCTCTGCCACTTAACAGCTGGTATGCCCCCTGGATATAAATATACTTAATGTCTCTGAGCATCGGTTTTCTCAACTGAAAAGATAATTCTTATCTTATAGGAATGCTCTGAGGATTAAAATAGATCATCTAATGAATCTTTCAGTGTTCTTGCAATACAGCAATCAGTAAAAGGTAGCCATTACTTGAAAGAATCATTTTACAAATCCTTTCTTTATAGTCACTGAAACTTCAAATCTGTTAACTAACACAGTTATGAAGACCTATTTCTTTGCCCCCATAGTTTCACTGTACAAGTTAAATTAGATTTTGACTACTGAGTCAAACTTAAACTTAGTTTTTTTAATACTTATTTTTTGAAGTAAAATTCACTACTTGTAAAATTATTTCCAATAAATATTGGTCAATATTAATTTAAATCACTAAATTAAGTCCACAAATATAACTTATAAATTCAGTTATTATTCACTTATAATTGAACTTAAAATTCACATTTATCCAAGTTCATCCAGATTTTAGGCTAGGAAATTTTTTTTGATAAAATGTCAATGTATCAAAGTAAAGGCTAAGGTGACATCATAGAAGACAGCTGAGTAAAAAGGTCCAAGAAAAAGTCCTTCCACTGAAACAATTATAAACCTGGCAAGAACTATTAGAATCAACTGTTCCGAAACTCTAGAGTCTACTCAAACCTGCAGTGTCCATGAGAGGGCTGGATGAAGAAAGACACTGGTTAACTTTGGTGAATTTCAACATTTTGTGTAGCAGCTACTATCCCCCATCCACCAGCTATTAGGCAGGCACTCATGGGGACAGCAGCCCACCTTCCTGGTGTAGCTTGCTGATGTCCAGGTGAGCAATAAGGACCTTGTCCAAAATTCAGGCTTGTGTGTTTTGATCTGCTTGATGGATTACTGAGGGACCTGCACAGAGTGACCACTGTTTCAACCCCATTGGGCTACAGTGGCTTCCTAGGCAGCATCTACCAAAGAAATTTAAGACACAACACTTTTTTTCTTTTTCTTTGTTAGACCCAGACACTCAAGAACCTGACAAGTCACTGGCTGACCACAAAGATAGCAGCACAGAGACTTCAGTGACCACACACAAAGTAGCAACAATTCTTCATTATCGATAATCACTTTAAATGAAAACTGCTTTAAAAAATTAAGCAATTAAAAGGCTGAGACTGGCATAATTGACTTTTCTTTTAAAATCCAACTGTATGTTGCTTACAAAAGATTCACTATAGACCCAAAGACACAAACAGCTTGAAAATAAAAGGATGGAAAAAGATTTATTGTGCAAATAGTATCCAAAAGAGAGCTAGGATAGCAAAATTAACAGGACACAAAACAGATTTTAAGTCAAAAATTGTTACAAAAGACAAAGAAGAACAATGTATACTGAATAACAGGGTTAATTCATCAAGAAGATGGAACCACTATAAGTAATTACACACAGAAAAATAAAGCTTAAAAATATATGTGCAAACACTGAGAGAACTGAAAGGAGAAAAGACAGTTACATTTGAGAAAGAAAAAACAAAACAATAACATTTGGAGACTTCAAAACCCCACTTTCAATAATGGCTGGAACATCCAGACAGAATATCAGTAAGAAAATAGAGAACCTGAACAACATTATAAACCAAGTAGAAGGGCCAGGCATGATTGCTGGCGCCTGTAACCCCAGCTACTTTGGAGGCTGTGGCAGAAGGAGTGCTTGAGGCCAGGAGGTCAAGACCAGCCTGGGCAATACAGTGTGACCTCATCTCTTAAAAAAAAAAAGGGAAGGAAAGAAGGAAAGGAAAAAGGAGGAGAAGCAAAGGAGAAGGAAAGGAAAGGAAAGAAAAGAAAGAAAAGAAAGAAAAGAAAGAAAAAGAAAGAAAAAGAAATTAGCCGTGTGTGGTGGCACAGCGGTGCCTCTAGTCCCAGCTACTAGGGAGGCTAAGGCAGGAGGATTGCTTGAGCCCAGGAGTTCAAGGCTGCAGTAAGCTATGATCATCTCACCACACTCCAGCCTGGGCAACAGAGAGACCCTGTCTTTAAAAAAAAACAAAACAAAACAACTAGACGTAACAGACGTATCTAGAACACTCCACCCAACAGCAGCAGAACACGCATTCTTCTCAAGTACATGTGGGACATTCTCTAAGATAGACCATATGTTAAGCAACAAAATAATTCTTAATAAATCTAAACAAACTAGAATCTACAATGTATTTTCTCTGACCACAATGAAATGAAACTAAAAGTCAATAACAGAAGAAAAACTGCAAAATTCACAATATAACCCACACTTAAACAAGCAATGAGTCTTGAGTTTTCTCTCTACTAAAATAAACAAAAAAGAAAAAAACAAAACAAGCAATGAGTCAAAGAATAAATCACAAAGCAAATTAGAAAACAATTTGAGACTAATGAAAACACAACATTCCAAATCTATGAGATGCAGCAAAAGCAGCTGTCAGAGGTAAATTTATAGTTGTAAACACCTACGTTACAAAAGATCTCAAATCAAAAACCTAACTCTATGCTTTAAGATATCAGAAAAAGAAATGCAAACGAAACCTAAAGCAAGCAAAAAAAAGTAAATCATAAAAGACTAGAGCAGAGGTAAACAAAATAGAATAGAAAAACAACAGAATCAACAAAACCAAAATGTGATTCTTTAAGAGATAAACAAAATTAGCAAAGTTTTATCTAAAAAAAAAGAAGCTGCAAATAACTAAGATCAGAAATGAAAATGGGGACACCACTACCAATCTTACAGAAAATGAAAGGATTATAAGAGAATACTATGAACAGATGTACATAAATTATATCTTAATGAAAAGGAAAAATTCCCAGAAACACAGAAATTATCAAAACCAACTCAGCAAGAAAATCTCAACAGACCTCTAATAAGAAAATGAACTGGTAATCAAAAACCTCCCAACAAAGAAAAGTCCATAACCAGTTAGCTTCACTGGTAAATTCTACCAAACATTTGAAAAGGAATTAACACTAATCCTATTCAAGTTCTTCCAAAAATTAAAAGAGGGAGTAATACTTCCTAACACATTCTATGACAGCAGCATTACAGTAATACCAAAGCCAGACAAAAAAATCTCAAGAAAACTACAGACCAATACCCCTTATGAACATACAAGCTAAAACACCCACAAAATACTAGCAAACCAAATACAATAGCATATTAAAAAGATTATACACCATGACCAGCGGGATTTATTCCAGGAATGCAAGGGTGGTTCACCATAAGAATATCAACCAATGTAATACATCACATTAACAGAACAAAGGGAAAATGCCACATGATCATCTCAACAGACATACACAAAAATAAAGCATTTGACAAAGTTCAACACCCTTTCATGCTAAAAAAAAAAAAAAAGGCAAAAATAGCCACTCAGAAAACTAGGACTAGAAGGGAACAGAAGGAAGTTTCCTTAACGTGATAAAAGGCATTTATGAAAATGCCCACAGTTAACATCATGCTCAATGGTGAATGACTAAAGGCTTTCCCTCTAAGATCAGGAAAAAGACAAGGATGCCCACTTTCAATATTGCTATTCAACATCATACTGGAAGTCCTAGCCAGGTAAGAAAAGAAATAAAAGGCATCCATATGAAAAAGGAAGACATGTAGCTATCTTTAGTTGCACATGACATGTTCCTATATAAAGGAAATCCCAAAGAATACACACACACATACACAAAACCCACTAAGCTAATAAATAAATTGAGCAAAGTTGCAGGGTAGAAGATCAAAATATAAAAATCAGTTATGTTTCTATACACAATGAAAATCCAAAAAGGAAATTAAGTAAATAATTCCATTTACAATACCATCCAAAAATTAAAACACCTAAAAATAAACTTAACCAAGAAAGTTAAAGATTTATAAACTGAAAACTACAAAACACTGCTAAAAGAAATAAAAACCTAATTAAATCAAAAGACATTCCAGAGTCACAGATTAAAAGATCATTTAATATTACTTAAATGGCAATACTCTTCAAAGCAACTTACATATTCAATTTAATCTCTACCAAAATTTCAATGGCCTCTTTTGCAAAAATGGAAAAGCCAATTCTCAAACTCATATGGAATTGCAAGGGGCCCCAAATAGTTAAAACAATATTGAAAAACTGAAACCGATCCTTCTGTTGTTCATAAGCGTGATGATTGGGTTTTCACGGTCATGCGTGAGATGTGCTTCCCTCAAACCTTGTTACAATATCGGCACATTAGCCATCTGACGTGGAAAAAAAAAGAAAAACCGAAACAAAATTGGAGGACTCAAACTTTCCAATTTCAAACTTACTACAAAGCTAAAATAGTCAGGACAATGACAGAAATATAGAGCAATGGAATAGAACTGAGATTCTAGAAATAAACTCCTACATCTACAGTCAACTGATATTTTTACAAGGGTATAAACAATCTAATGGGGGAAGGAACAGTCTTCAACAAATGGTGTTGGAATAACTTGATATTCACATACAAAAGAATGATCTCAGACCCCTACCTCATACCATATCAAAAATTAACTTGGCCAGGCCCACTGGCTCCCACCCGTAATCCTAGTATTTTGGGAGGCTGAGGCGAGATGATCGCTTAAGGCCAGGAGTTCAAGATCAGCCTGAGCAATGTAGTGAGACCCTATCTCTACTAAAAAATAGAAATAATTAGCCAGGTGTGGTGGTGTGCACCTTTAGTTCCAGGTACTCAGGAAGCTGAGGCAGGAAGATCACTTGAGCCCAAGAATTTGAGGTTGCAGTGGGCCATGACGATGTCACTGCACTCTAGCCCAGACAAAACAGTGAGACTGTCTCAAAAATAAAAAACAAACTCAAAATGGGCTCAAAAACCTAAATACAAGTGCTAAAATGATAAAACTTAGAAAAAAACATAGGGATAACCTATGACCTTGGATTTGGCAATGATTTCTTAGATATGACAACAAAAACATACCTGAAGAAAAATCAAATAAACAACTTCATCAAACTTAAAAGCTTTGTGCTTCACAGGACACTATCAAGAGAGTTAAAAGACAATTCACAGAATGGGAGAAAATATTTGCAAATCATGTATCTGGATAAGGGTCCAGTATCCAAAATATATAAAGAACTTATAATGCAACAACAAAAAGACAAACAATTAAAAAATAGGCAATGGACTTGAAAAGATATTTTTCCAAAGAAGATATACAAAAGACAAACAAGCACATGAAAGAATATTCAACTTCAGTGGTCATTAAGGGAGCACAAGTCAAAACCACAATGAGCTACTACTTCATATCAATTAGGATGGTGTATCTGTCCATTTTGTGTTGCTTAGAATACCAGACTGGGTTAATGTATAAAGAAAAGAGGGTTATTTAGCTCACAGTTCTGCAGGCTGAGAAGTTCAACGGCATGGCCCTACCTTCTGGAGAGGACTTTTGTGCTGCATCACAACATGACAGAGAAGGTTAATGGGGAAGTGGACACGTGAAGAGGGGAAAACCTAAGCAGCATTCTGGCTTTCCAAAAACCCATTCTCTGAGGAACTAATCCATTCCCTTAAGAACTAATTCAGTCTCTGGAGAGCAAGAATACACTCACTATCGTGGGAACAGCACCCAGCCATTCATGAAGGATGCATCCCCACAACCCAAACACCTCCCACCTACCACCCATCCCCAAATTTGGGAATCAAATTTCAACATGAGTTTTGGGGGGTACAAGCAAACCATATCCAAACCATAGCAGATAGCTATAAACAAAACAAATGGAAAATAACAAGTGTTGGCAAGGATGTGGAGCAATGGGAACTCTCATATGTTGCTGGTGGAAATGTAAAATGGTGCCAGCTGCTATCGAGAACAGTTCGGCAGTTCTTCAAAACGTTAAAAAAAATTACCACATGACCCAGCAATTCCACTCCTAGGTATACACACCCAAGAGAAATGAAAACATATGTCCATAAAGGAATTTGTACACAAATGTTAATAGCAGCATTATTCACAATAGCCATAAGGTATAATGAACGATGTGGTATGTATATACAATGGAATATTATTGAGCCATCAAAAGGAATGACACATGTTACAGCTTGGATGAACCTCAAAAACATTATGCTAAGTGAAAGAAGCCTAATACATATTAAATGATTTTATTTACAAGAAACATTATGAATAAGCAAATCTACAGAGACAGAAAAGCAGATCAGTGATTGCCAGGAGATGGGTGGGGAGGGAGGTATCAGGGCAAATAGGAAGTGATTACTTAATGGATATAGGGTGTTCTTCTGGTATCATTGAAAACATTCTGAAACTACAGCGAGAAGGTGGTTGCACAATAACACAACTGCCTAAAAGTGTACTAAACTGTATACTTAAAAATGGTCAAATATAAGTTATCTGAATTTCACCTCAACTTGAAAAAAAAGTAAAGGCTAATGCTGAGAAATCAATATTAACTACCAAACACTAATATGAAATAGTTTTGCTTTTTACTATATTGGTATTTACACTATTGTTAGGTGCTTAGTTCACCCTTCCCATCTTCTTAAAGAGTAATCTGTAGTTACCAGTCAGGGAAGCTTTGAAAAATGTAGTAAATTCTGACAATTATTTTAAGCATGTGTACATTTATTCTACCTACTTTATAACTAACTCTAATGGAAACGAATTTACAATATAGATAAGTCATCATTTACATAGATGAACTGTGGTTATTTCTGTGAGTTAAAATGAATTTTTCCCTAATCAAAGAAAGGTTTGGGAACTCCAGAGAAGTATTACAGAATTTGTTCATAAACCAATACATATTCTTAGCCTATATATAGCCCTGGAAATATGCTGAGGTTTTGCTCTTTTTCCTTTCTTTCTGGATATTCTGTTTTTAAAGAAATACAAAAGTTCACCCAAACACAATTCCAGTGTTAAGTTTATATAAAAATGCTTATTCTGAATATCAGTTTTTATACAGTATTACATTCTGAATTTATAATGGTTTTCCAGGAGCTACACTTAAAATATTATTTTATCATTCCCTTCTCCAGGCTATTTCCTTTTTCCTTTATTCTCCGAATCTTTTCTCCCCTTGCTCTTATTACAATGTGCCAATTCCAGGGCTTGGGTCCTAGAATTCAGAAATAAGCATTTTTTCTGTCTCTCTCACACACACCACTATGCGGAATTAAGTCTACACTGTATTTTGCTTCCTTTCCACAATACCAGGATTTCAAGTCTTTTTTTTTTTTTTTTTTTTGAGACAGAGTCTCACTCTCTTGCCTGGGGTGAGTGCCATGGCGTCAGCCTAGCTCACAGCAACCTCAAACTCCTGGGCTCAAGCAATCCTACTGTCTCAGCCTCCCGGGTAGCTGGGACCACAGGCACCACCATGCCCGGCTAATTTTTTCTACATATATTTTTAGCTGTCCAATTAATTTCTTTCCATTTTTTGGTAGAGACGGGGTCTCGCTCTTGCTCAGGCTGGTCTCGAACTCCTGAGCTCAGAATGATCCGCCCGCCTAGGCCTCCCAGAGAGCTAGGATTACAGGCGTGAGCCACCGCGCCCGGCCAGGATTTCAAGTCTTTATACTTCACATCCATTGCAATAAAGTTGCAATGTCCATACAGTTTTTTACTTTAATGTTGATTCGCGTCATTACCACCCACCCTGTGCCACCCAACTCCCCGCATTCCAATCATGGACCAAAAGAAACTACTTAATGCAATTATTTTCACGAAGATTAAAACCGTAAATGTAACTTAACACCGAATACCAAAAAACACAATGTACTCAACCAAACTGAAGTAAGTGAAATGGTCATGTTTTTATGTTTTTATTTCAATATACAATAATCATTTTATCCAGTCTTCTTTGAAAACAAAAAGGGAAACGACATCATCAAAAGCAATCAATTTGTGTAGCATCACAGACTCTCTGGCTTTTTAAATATTTGAGATGCTTTGGACAATGTGACTTAAAGCTAGAATGTAATTTTTCCACAAAAAATTTTCTCACACAACTCCTGATTAAAGCATCACAATTTCTGAAAGCACACTTAAAAATGGAAAACATTGAAGATAGTACTTACAACTGCATAAAATTAAATCAAGTATCTAAGAATAAATTTAACAAAAGATATGCAAGACTTCTAACCAGAAAGCTGTAAAGCTGCAGTCCCCAACCCCCAGGCCATGGACTGGTACCATGGACCAGTACCATTGGTGGCCTGTTAGGAACTAGGCCATAGAGCTCCACCTCCCCTCCTCCCTCCCCCTGAAAAATTGTCTTCCATGTCTTCTGCAAAACTTAGGAACCAGACCACACAGCGGAGAGCAAGAACAAGCTAGGGAAGCTTCACCTCTTCATCTATATTTATAGCTGCTCCTCATCATTCATATCACCGCCTAAACTCTGCCTCCCCACCTCCCCTCTACCTAACCTCCCCACCCCTCACCCCGTGGAAAAACTGTCTTCTATGAAACAAGTCCCTGGTGCCAAAAAAGTTGGGGACCACTGTTCTAGGTGATATAGATGAATAACGTCATGATCTCCAAACAAGGAAAGCTTTTTTTAAACAACACAAAAAAACACTAAGCATAAAGGAAAAACCTTATACATGTAACCAACCATGTAAGAACTTTTCTGCACCAAAACATAACCATTTTAAAAGGCACCATTTATGAAAAAAGAATTACTTTACAGAACAGGATATCAAAATGGCCAAGGCTAAGGTGCTCAACCTTATTAGTAGCCAGGAAAAATGCAAATTAAAACCATCAAAAATGGCTATAATTTTAAAAGATTGACAATAATAAGTGCTAAGGAGAATATGAAAGAAATAGAACTCTCATATACTGCTGGTGGAAGAAAAGTTTGGCAAAACCACTTTGAAAAACAACTTGGCCTTATATTACTAACAACACACCTTATGACCAGGAGAGTTCACTCCTACATATATATCCAGGCGGTACGTATGCATTGAAAATGCATTAAGAGTGTTCTTACCAGTATTATTTGTAATGGCCCAAACCGAAAATAAGCTAATGTCCATCAAGAATAGAATTGATAAATGTGACATAATCACACAATTTAATAAAAAATGAAGTACAGGTCCACACAACATGGATGAATCTCACAAACAATACTGAGCCAGGGAAATAATACACAAAAAATAGTGTGATTTCATCTACGTAAAGCTCAAAAACAGACAAAGCCAAACCACAACATTTAGGGATACAGACTTAAGAGGTAGAAATATTTTTTAAAACCAAGAAAATTATAACCAAGAAAGTCAGGATAATGGTTCCTTTAGGGGAAAGAAAGCTATTGTAATGCAAAGAAGCACACAGTGGGGGGAGTTTCCACGGTGCTGACAATGTTCTGGTTCTTGATCCAGATACAGTTTCAGTGTTTACTTCATAATAATTAATTATTTAAGCAATATATTTATGTTTAATGCACTTTGTTTTACTTCACAATCAAGTTCTTTACAAAAGGCAAATAATTGGGAAAAGTCTATTCAACATTATAAACAATTACTGTAGCTAAAAAAGGTATATACAAATTGATATGAGTTATTTTTAATGGTTCATGTCACTTTTTGGCCTGGTCACAAATGGTCTCTGCTCTGGCCCTGGTCCTGCTCTTGCTCTTGCTCTTGCTCTGGCTTAGTATGAATACCAGCACCTTTCTTCGCTCGATCTTTATTTTTCTATCAGTTTGTTTTATCTTGGAAAATGATAAAGCTGTGAGTGTTAAATCTTCCAAATTCCAGTTTTTGAATGGTAAAATGCAAACTATCAGTGGGTAAGGAATAGTTCCAGGTACTACACTGACCAAAAGATTTTTGGTTTTTTTGTTTCTTTTTGAGATAGAGTCTTGCCTTCTCTGTAGCCAAGGCTGGAGTGCAGTGGCCTCATCACAGCTCACAGCAACCTCAAATTCCTAGGCTCAAGGGATCCTCCTGCCTCAGCCTCCTGAGTAGCTGGGACTACAGGTGCAAGACACCACACCTAGCTAATTCTTCTATTTTTTTGTAAAGACAGGAGTCTCTTTCTTGCTTGGGCTGGTCTCAAACTTCTAGTCTCAAGCAATCCTCCTGCCTTAGCTTCCCAGAGTGCTAGGATTACCTGTGTGAGCTACCACACCGGGCCCAAAAGTTTTTATCCTAATAGTTGTTTAAACAGTTATTTTCCATTCATGGAAAGTGACATTGGTTTCCCACTCACTGTAATATTCTAGTCTCTTTCCAGAATGAATTCAGGGGGCAAACTGACAATTTAAAAAACTGTTGAGTAAATAATAGTAAAGATAGTAGGTATCTAGAGCAAAATTGATGACATTTGTACCTGAATGACTCAAATTCTGAAAACACAACTTTGATCCACAGCTTTTACTATGTGTTTCTGGGATGTGTATTGGATAAACCCAATTCAGCCATGCAGATAACAGACAACAAGATTATTTACTCTTCTGTAAAGCCTAAATAAATTACTGAGCAAACTCACAAATGTTACTACATTAGAACTATATTCTAATTAGCTAACCAAAGAACCTCTAACATTTCAGTGCTTTAAAAAAAAAAAAAAAAAAGTAAAAACATCTGTGCATTCTGTCCCTGGTATACAATGGCCCACAGTAGAAAAAAGCATAAACTTTCCAATTAAAGCTGCACTAACTAGCTGTAAGACTTTCTGGAAATTACTACACTTTTCCAAGCCTTAACTTCATCATATATGAAGTGAGGATAACAGTATATACTTCCTGCAAATAACTTCACATTTCTGAGCTTTGGTTAGGAATGAGAATAACAACGTAACAGCATTGTCATACGGATTAAATGGGAATTTATGTAAATGGCTTATCAAAATAAATTGTACATAATAGGCACTTAACAGTTGTCATCGGTTTTCCCATTTCTCTTTGCTCTGTACATGCATAGAACACAAAGCCACACAGCATTGTTAACCCTGCCCCAACAGCAACATGCCCACCAAAATAAATCCATATGCATTCCCTTAACCTACTCGTTTTATCTTTTGGGTAATGATAAGTGACTAAAAAACAGATACTATACTGTCCCCATTTCATATGTGAACTGAGGCTCAAAAAAAGCAGAGTAGCCTATATGGATCAGTCATAGAACTAAAATTAAACTACAGATTTACCATAAACAGTTACTGACTTTGGCATTATAAGCATTTTAGTGCTAATGAGAAAACAATTCTACATAATATGGAAAAAAATTATAGTGTTTTCAGAAAACAGACCATGGACCTGAGAATATCCAATGGGATCCATAACGTAAATCAAGAATCACGTACAGAAAGCAAAATTTAAGAATTTAATTTTTAAAGCAACTGAACTGCAAATGAAAATGATAAAAATAATTTCCCTAAAGCAGTAATAAAATGAATTCAAATTAGAAGTAGCAAAAATCTTCCAACTTCAGCCCATGTTCCAAAGATATCTATTTTCATGTAAATGAACCAAGTGAAAACAACCCAGCCTCCACATCCTCAAAATTTTGTTATTTTTTTCTGGGGAAGGGGAGGAAGGCATAGGACCTAAAATCTCTAAAAAGGAGAACAATTCTTTAAAAAAAAAAACAGAACACACACGCACTGACTCATGTTTTTATATAAAAGCACTCCAATTTCTCAGGGCGGGAACCTATCTTTAAATGTTTCTATTTTTAAATAAAGGTAGATGTTTAAATTTTTCTTTCTGTATCTCGCTCTTCAAAAGTAATAAATTCTTAGCAAAGAATTATTAATGGCTTTAGGCATGCTAATGGCAATACATTTATCTTTAAGATGTCTAGGAATTGCTTCAAAACAATATGGAGGAGATGGGGTATAGTATGAGCATAGAAAAATAATTAGGTTATTAAGTACGAAATGTCCAATTTCCTTAAGTACTAAGTTTGACAGTTGATACAACTTACATTTCACTTTGACACGTCTTGTTTTATTTTTATTGTGAAGGTATATCCTCAGTCTTTCAAATGCATGTTTTGGACTGTGATTACCTTTCAAAAAATTTTTAGAGCACTTTTTGTGAAACCATGGATAAGTCAAAAAATCAAGTTATTTTCAAATATGAGTTCCGTCGAGGAACAAATGCAGCACAGACAGCTCGAAATATCAATAAAGTGCTTGGAAAGGATGTGGCTAATGAATGCACAGTACACTGATGGTTTGAGTTCTGTTGTGCTGATTTTAATCTTGAAAATGAGCCCAGTGAGCTCCCTGAGACCGAAGTGGATAACGATGAGCTGAAAGCGGTAGTGGAAGTGATTCCATCTCAACCTACATGAGAATTAGCAACAAGGTTGGTTTGACATTACTATTCCAATCATACTGTACCATTGTAAACAAATCAGGAAGGTAAAGAAGCTGGATAGATGCATTTCGCGTCAATTAAACGAGCATCAGAAGAGAAATCGTCTCCCCGCTTGCCTTTCTTTGCTGTCATGATATAAAGGTGAACCATTTCTACACCATATTGTTACATGTGATGAAAATGGATTCTTTTTGACAATCGCAGGTGTTCGGCACAATGGCTGGATAAAGATGAAGTGCCAAAACATAGTCCAAAACTGAATATTCACAAAAAAAAGCTAATGGTGTCTGTTTGGTGGTGCAGTGCGGTATTCTCCGCTACAGCTTCATGAAACCTTGTCAATCGATTATAGCAGATGTCTACTGCAACCAACTAGGTGAAATAATGAAGATGCCTGAGATTAAGCAGCCAAGATTGGTCAACAGAGACAGGCCAATCCTCTTGGAAGACAATGCTTTCACCACATGTAGCACAAACAATTCTACTCAAACTACAGAGGCTGGACTTCGAAACTCTCTGTTATCCACCACATTCACCAGACCTTGCACCAACTGACTACCACTTCTTCCAGGCTTTGGACCATTTCTTGCAAGGAAAAATAGTCAATTCTCAACAAGCTATGGAAAATAGCTTTTGTGATTTTATCTTCACTGGCTCTCCAGGGTTCTTTGCTGCTGGCATAAACAAGCTACCGTTAAGACAGCAAAACCGTGTCGATAGTTTAGGTGCATACTTTGATTAATTGTACTGCTTCTTGTTTGAGATAAAACTACACTTTTGATTTGAAATGAGACATTTCATATTTAATAACCTAATAAAATTGAAGTGACTTATTTTTAAAGCTGGGGTATGTGAGGGTTCACTAAACTATTTTGTCTTCATCTGCATGTCTGAAATTTCCATAATTAAGTTTCTTATAAAGTAATAAATTTGACAATGTTCTATGGAGTGCTTTGTCTTGCTTTAGGGAAACCTTTTAAGCAAACACATTCACCTAGAAAAAAATCTGTATTTTTAATCATTAAGCACTGTATTTTGCATGTGACATATGTATCATTTTAATACTTTTTCGTAGTTGGAGTAGTAAAATCCTGTGATGCTATCTATGACTCTTCTTCCATGGTAGCAGCTAGTATCATGTGTGACACTGAAATCTAATCAGACATCCTAAATATTCAAAGAGGCAAATTGAAACCCTCATACATTGATGGCAGAAATATAAAACAGTACAACCATTTTGGAAAACAGTTTGATAGTTTCTTAAAATGTTAAATATAAATTTAATGTATGGCCCAGCAATTCCGCTCCTAGGTATCTACCAAAGAAAAATGAAAACATATTGTCTACACCAAAACTTGTACATGAATGTTCATAGCAGCATTATTCACAATAGCCAAAAATTAGAAACTCAAATGCCCACCAAGTGGTGAATGGATGTATTCAAGTGGGTGAATGGATTTTTATTGTGAAGAGTATTCGATGGATATTCTTTACAATAAAATGGAATACTCTTCACAATAAAAAAGAAAGTATTGAAATCCCAGTACTCTAGGAGACCAAGGCTTGAGATCACTTGAGGCCAGGAGTTTGAGACCAGTGTGGGCAACATAGCAAGACCAAATCTCTACAAAAAATTGTTTAAAAAATTAGCCAGACATGATAGCATATGCCTGTAGTCCCAGCTACTCAGGAGGCTGAGGCAAGAGGATCGCTTGAACCCAGGAATCTGACGTTGCAGTGAGCTATAATGATGCCACTGCACTCTAGCCTGGGTGACAGAGCAAGATCCTGTCTCAAAAAAAAAAAAAAAAAAGGTACTGAAACATGCTGTAACTTAGATCATATTCAAAACCATTAAACCTTTAATCAAAGCCAAACAGAAAAAGACCATATATTATGTGATTCCAATTACATGAAATGTCCAGAAGAGGCAAATCTGCACACAGAAAATAGATTGGGATTAGGAGTGGAAATGGGAAAGTGACTGCAAATCAGCACAGATTTTCTTTTCTGGGTGATGGAAATATTCTGAAATTAGATTGTGATAATGGTTGCACAGTTTTCCAAATTAACTAAAAATCACTGAATTACACACTCAAAATGAGAGAATTTTATGTTACGTAAATTATACCTCAACATACCTGTGAAGGAAAAGCAGAAAGGCAGAGAGGAGCAGGACTATAGTTCCTCTAGGTTGATGGATAAATGGAAGTTTACAGCTAAATACATAGCAGAGCCAATATTGAAATCTAGGCTTGACTACAAAATCCACGTTCTTCCTACATACAGAACCAAGGATGCACTAGAAGCACTAGAAGCAATATATATCTCAATATATCTCAACTTTGCAAGGATAAATGCAATCCACAAGTGAGGCAGTATATGGAACACACAGAAAAGGTTCTTTTAAAATGAAAGTTAACACTGAGAATTAAATTAGGAAGAACCTAACATAAGATAAACCATCTGTAGAACAAAGAATACATGAAATCCAAAAAAGGTGGCATAGAAGTAGGAACCACATCTTGTCCATGACTATATGAAACTGAAACTGAGTTAACTTGAATAGTGAGGAATATTCAAACAAATTAAATTTGGCAGTTTGTCTTCACACTGTCCCTGGAGAAAGTCCTGACCCAGATCTGCTGTAGTACAGATAGATTTATCAGGCTATCAGAGCTCAATATTACTGACAACTAAAACGCTCCAATTTGTTTTGTGCTCATTCCAGGTTTACTAGTCCATCTTAGGACTACCTGTCTTACATAGGTTTTCCTACAAAAAGAGAATGAATGCACTGATTGCTTAGCACAGGCAGTCAATTTCATTTGAAGGGTGATTTTCTAATGTGTATTAATAATTCGACACCTGGTTTATACCTCAGACTTGAAACCACCTAAAACCAAAATCACTTCTAGATATAAACAATAAATTTCATTTTTAAACATATCAACTCTGAGAACCAGAGTTTGGTACGTAGTTCATCAGTTCATGTGACACTTAGGAATAGACTTATCAGGCAGTCAGCCTCCCGTAGACACACACTGCCCTGCTGCGTGCCTCTCAAAAACTCCAACTTCTATTTTGTTTTACAAACTGGATGAATGCTGCTTAGAAATCTGCAACTGTACAAGATGTCCTCCCCAAAACACAGCTGCTTATATTCGTATTTCACAGTTTACAGAGCACTGTTATATTAACTAGCCAAAATTCTCTGAGATGACAAGGACATACATACTTATTCCCAATAAAAGTGAGGTAGTGAAGTAAAAGTAATTTATAATAGGAAACGCTGGAATAAATAAACTAATCTGGGTTAGAATCCAGGTCATTGGTCTCCAAATCCAGTAGTTCCTTCATTAGACACTGAAAGTGTCTAAAAGGTCAACCCAATATAACCAAGAAAGCTTGAGTTTCTGCTAGGAAGACCAATGATTATTTTCTGCAGTCTTATAAGTAGTCAGAGAAAAAAGTCCTCTAATACGATTATAAACTTATAGACAAGGACAGACAATAGAGAGAAACACTCAAAATTTGGATAAAGGAAGGAATAGAAGACTTACAAACAATACTGAAGGAAGTATTAATAGAAACAAATAGTTCAATTTAGAACTAAATTTTATAAGTAAAATGATAACAAAGATGCACCTGTAATACTAGCTACTTGGGAGGTTGAAGTGGCAGGATCGTTTGAGCCCATAATTTCATGACCCGCCTGAACAACATAGCAAGATCCCATCCCAAAAAAATTAATAAAGAAAAAAAGAAAATCTAATACTTTTTATATTCTTTTCAAAAGGAATAAAATTGCTTACAGATAGGAGGAGGTGAAGTTAATAATTTGGTTCCATTATAAAAGTGCTATTAAGAACTACACTATGAGCCACAAATTCCACTCTAGGTACATGTATGCGATAGAAATGAGGGCGTATGTTCACCAAAAGACTTGAACAAGAATGTTCACAGCACCTTTATTCTAATAGCCAAAAACTGAAAATAACCCAAATGTCCATACACAAAAGAATGAATACATTTTAGTATGCTCATACAGTATAATACTACATAGCAATAAAAAAAAAACTACTGATATTTAATATGTGCCCCAATATGGAGGAATATCACAGACATCATGTTGAGCAAAAGAAACTAGATAGTAAAGTACAAAATTAACGGATAGCTACAGAAGTTGGAATATAAGAGGGGAGCAATAACACAGAGAACCTTCTGGGGTACTAGAAATGTTTTGTATCTTCATCAGAGAGGTGTTTACACAGGTAAAAATGCATCATGCTTTGAGTAGTGCACTTTATTACACATATTAATATTAGACTACAATTAAAAAGTTAACATATTTGGTACCTTTTACACAACAGAATGTCCTTTAATTTGAAATTTTAAAATACAAAACTACTCCAAACACTTAATTGTAATTGAAAAAAGTGATTTCATACTAAAATTAGCCCATGGGAGATCCAATCAAAATGATCACAAAGACATATATTTCAAATTTTCTCCTGAAATTTATACATTCGTTTGCTATATGCCTCCAAGGGATAGGTATAGCAAATATCAAGGTGATCTCTATCTAGTCTTATTTCAATCTTTTTTGACATCTTCCAAAAATAAAATAATAATTAAATTCGAGTTTCTCAGTGAATAGATAGGATTATCTACAGAGAAAGAGAAGGGAAATGGTGAGGTAAGGGGGCTACAGGAGAGTACAAGTTTTTAAACAACTGCTATGAGGAATGAGAAAGCAACTAGGAACAAAGGGGGATTACTAGGCAAGGCTCAGGGTCCAATTAAGATTGGAGAACATGAGTATTTAGTGGTTCCAGTCTGCAAGGTTGTTATTTTCTCCAGCTGTGCTCAGCAGTTGAAAGACAGGTACACAGAAGTCAGAAAGACACACTGATCTGTGGTTGGGTTTTAGTTACACAGATGCAATGAAGAGACAAAAACACAAGGCAATTGAGCATATTTCTAGAGGCGAATATAGTTCTAAACTAGATAAGAAAATAAAGGCAAGAGGCGGTGACGCACTAGGAGAAAAGAGTTGTCAAAAGACTAGAGAGCTGTAAAGGTTGTAAAGAGACCACCAATGTCTGCATTCAAAAAAAACATTAAAAAGCTCAACATACGTAAAAATTCACGAACAGGTCTTCTATAGTAAAGTACCATTTCTTATTTTAGAAAATGGAATGCTCCTGCCTGACAATTCAAATTGCCTTTTTAAAGGGAACTAAAAAGGTTCCAAATGGAAGCAGTCAAATGCTTAAAGCATTATAATTGCAAATCTAGATGTTCCTCAACATTTCTATGTAAATCCAATGGTATTTTTTCCAGTATTTTAAATCAACTAAGGAAGCTTCCAAATTTCTTAATGAGTCTTTTACCAAAAATCTTAATGTAAGCAAATCAGTCACCCCGCACATACACATCAATATTATCACTCTTTAATAAGCAACAATTAGGAGGGAAATTATATATGTATGTATAGGTTTAAAGTGCTATGACAAAAGAATTATTTCTTATTTCTAAGCTCTGTCTAGCTTGACGAATTGTCATCAATTAAGCTTATTTACATTGTTGTTTCCATGCATGTTGAGTTAAACTTTTTCATTTTTTTAATCAATCATATAGGAAACTTAAGAGTTTAACTAACTCAAAATGTCTTTTAAAATATCACTCTACAGGCCGGGCACGGTGGCTCATGCCTGTAATCCTAGCTCTCTGGGAGGCCGAGGCGGGCGGATTGTTTGAGCTCAGGAGTTCGAAACCAGCCTGAGCAAGAGCGAGACCCCGTCTCTACTAAAATTAGAAAGAAATTAATTGGACAACTAAAAATATATAGAAAAAATTAGCCGGGCATGGTGGCGCATGTAGTCTCAGCTACTCGGGAGGCTGAGGCAGAAGGATTGCCTGAGCCCAGGAGTTTGAGGTTGCTGTGAGCTAGCATGACGCCATGGCACTCTAGCCCAGGCAACACAGTGAGACTCTGTCTCAAAAAAAAAAAAAAATCACTCTACAATCTGGCATTGAAAAGTTACTAAGTATGCAGCAATATACAAAAATTGAGATTAGCAAGTCAAATGTTCATTACTGTTAGCAATAATCCCAATTCCATGTTTTCTTACAAAGCAACAATTAAGTGATGTATGGGATATGCGAACAGTCATATCAACAGCAGATGAAGCTGTATTATGTTTTGTTACTGAGATGCAAAAGGACAGCCTGTCACGTGCCAGGCAATGTAAATAAAGGCAGAATTGCCAAATCCCTTAGGATAAAAGATTTCAAAGCAACGAGTGGCTGGTGTGACCAATTATAGCCTGCACAGGACTATTATAAGACATATGATTCCTTCTTATTGTACCTAAAATAGTGCTGCATCTTCTATTAATGGCAATTCAGATTTAATGAAATAAGATTTAAAAATAAGAGCCCTTCATTCCTGGTCTTCTCTACTTTAGGATGGTACCACTATTCACTTCATTATTAGTCAGAAACCTGGAGATCATCCTTGACTCCTCTCTTTCCTCACTTGTCTACTAATCTATCTCCAAAACACACACAGAATCAAACACTTCTCACTATTACCTCTATTACACTCATGGTCCAAGGCACTATATCTGTCAATTCCCCCTCTTCCATTCCAACCCTGCCCCCTTCACCCAATCCAATATTCACACAGCAGCTAGAGCAGAGGTTCTCAATCTTGGCACTAGTGACATTTTGGGCCAATAGCTCTTTGTTGTAGGGAGCTCTTCTGTGCACTGTAGAATGTTGAGCAGCATTCCTGCTCTCTACACACTGATGCCTATCATCCCCAGTCGTGATAACCAAAAACCTCTGCAGACATTGCCAAATGTCCCCCAAGAAGCAAAATCACTCCCAAGTGAGAACCACTGAGCTGAAGGATGTTTTTTAAATGTTCCTTTGCTTAAAACTCTCCCGTAGCTTCTCATTTGACTTATAATAAAATCTGTACTCCTTAAGAGTCCTAACTATCCCAAACATACCATACTCTACATAATCCAGACTCTATCTACCTTTCTCTTTAACCTCATGTGATGCCACTATACTCGTCCTATATTATGGTCCCTCTAGTCACTATGGCCTTCTTTCAGTTCCTAGATAACACAGCCATTTTTGCTGAAGAGATTTTTGTCTTTGCTAGTCCCTGTGCCTAGCTCATTCTTGTCTGGGTTCTGTGCATGTCTCAGTTTAAATTTTACATCCTCAGAGATGTCTTTCCTGATTCTCCCTATTTAGCATATGTATGCCATTATCATACGTTACAATATCTCATTTATTCCCTTCACAGCACTTATCACAGTATATGTTTACAGATACAATATCTCATTTATTCCCTTCATAGCACTTGTCACAGATATTTTGTTTACATGATTATTGACTGTCTCTCACATGAGGATAAATACCTTGTCTGCCTTATTTTCCAGCATATAACTGAAATGAAATGAACAGCTGTATAACGTGGACAACCTTAAGTAATAGGTGAGTTGGCACCAGTGATAACCTGAGCACCACCCCCATGTCATTCTCCACCTATTATTTATGATCATTTCCCCTTGAAGTGGAGAGAAGATAGAGCAAGAGTTTTGTTAGGCCCTCATCTGTGAAATATCTTTGCCATCATCATGTTCTCTGAATGGTTGTGTGAGGATTAGATGACATATACAATGAATCTAAAGCATCTGAAGGGCTTAATAAACAGTTCATATTCAATAAATGATGACTATGTACTTAAAGAACCAAACACAATGTCTATAACAGATACTTGAGAAATGACAGTTCTCTCGCCCCTTTTAATTTCATTCTACCACCAGCTTGGCCTGAATATGGTTAAGAATGGAACTCTGTGTCTGAGAGAGACTTTTTTCCCCCTTCTGGGCCTCTAGGAACATAACATACTAGCTGTAAACAGGTTATTCAAATATGTTATCTGAGGAAAACCAAATATCCATTAACCAAAGCTGACTCCTCACAAAATGATCTCAGACTTTTATTTCAATTTGTTTCAGTAAGCAAAATAATATTATTCAATTTCAGAACGTAACTTTAACTTTGGAGGGGAGAAAAATCTCAATTATTGTTTAACAATGTCAGTGTTCGTTATTAAAAATACCTCCTACATCTAATACCAGTTTGCTTACAGGAAATAAAATAGAAAATTTGAGTATTAGAATCAATAACAAAGGGTAGATGAACTATAACATACTGCAGAGTTTTTTGTTAATAATTAGAACAAAATCATTTATCTAAAATTCCTTGTAATAACCTATTTCTGAAGCCATTCTGTATATGCTTGTGGGCGTAAGAAAAATGATAAAGGAGTTTATTATAAAGGAAGCCAGACTGTCATAATCTGAATCCCAGATCTGCTAATTGCTAGCTGTATAACCTCTGGAAAGTGTTTCCTCATCTATAAACTGAGACTTAACATTAGTACCTATCTCAAGGGGTTGTTGTTAGGATTACAAGAGTTAATATGTGCAAAATGTTTAAAATACTACCTAGCATATAAGAAATACTGTTAGTTATTATTCATATTACTTTGTTTCTTTCCATCATTGTGGTTAACAGCTACCATATTGGACAGAACTCAATCAAAACATATCCATTATTGCAGAGTTCTACTGAACAACACTCAATCACAAAACAGGATAGCTAAAATGTCTGTTGAGATAATGCATATTGTCTTCTTCCCTGATTTTTCAGAACATGCTTAGAAAAAAAAACACTCTAAACCCAAAGTATATTTTAATTTAATAACTCTGACATCTAACAATGAACTTAGGCTTCATTTCTATTTTAAAAACCAAATAAAAGAGGGGTAAGGAAGGCCAGAAAGACTGTCTCTTCTATAAGGATCTCTATTATGAGGGTTAACCAAAAAAATGGATTTTTTATTTTCTATCTACCATACATCAAGCTATCCACTAAAGTCTCCTTCACAGTGAATAGTATCATGCTTACAAGAGAAATTAATTATATTCAAATATAATTATCGATATATTTAAAAAAAAGCAAACCTGGGATATTATAATATAATGTGGTTCTTTAACACAGTAAATAAAAGTTGGCTCTGACAACTAGACTAATTTTGAAGTACTGATTAGGAGAAATTTTGAGATACCTACAACATCTGTAATATGAAAATATTTTTAATTTCTATTGGTGACAAAAGAGGTATTGCTAATACAACAGTGATTTGTTGCCTACATTCAAAACTCAGGCCAGCTCCCACTGCTTCACTTGACTAGCCTTTAAAAAAAAAAAAAAACTCTAAGCCTAGGAACAATGGCTCATGCCTATAATCCCAGAACTTTTAGAGGCCAAGGCAGGAGGACTGCTTGAGGCCAGGACTTCTAGACCAACCTGGGCAACATAGTGAGACTCTCTCTCCACAAAAAGAAAAATAATGAGTCGGGTATGGTGGCACATGTAGTCCCAGCTACTCAGGAGGCTGAAGTGGGAGGATGGCTTGATCCTAGGAGTCTGAGGCCGTAGTGAGCTATGACCACATCACTGCACACCAGCCTTGGTGAAAAAGCAAGAACCCATCTCTTAAATTTAAAAACAAATAAATAAGTAATATAATTGAAGGAACTGCTAAATTTCAGTTAGAGGTTAGTGAAAACAAAGATGCGATTATCTTCCCATCCAAGTTCATGAACCTGAGGGGTTTTCTGTAAGTGCTTAAGAGGTTAGACCTTGGAGTCACAAAAAAGTGGACTCAAACCCACCATTATCTAGCTATATAATGTTGGGAAAAGGTACTTAATCTCTCTACCTTACCTGTGAAACGGGAATAATACCTACATAAGATTACTACATTATTTAATTATCATGCGTGTAAACTAGTTGACACAGTATTTGACACATTTTCAATAAACATGTACACTATTAAGATCAGTAACCAAGTTCTGTCAATTATATAGTTCACAACCCTAGCTGCGCATCAGAAAACTCAGAAATTTGGGTTCAGTTGGTCTGGGGTAAATCCTAAACATTAAAGCTCCTAAGTGATTCTAAATTGCAGCCACAAGCCTAAGGACAAAGTTCAAACTCTTCAGTTTTGGCACTCTCTGGTCACCACTAAAATACACTGTGTATTTTAGTTATTCTTCCACAAGCACCCCATGCTCCAAACACACTCAAGTAACACTTACAGAGAGGTGGGCTATAGTAGTGGTTCTCAAACTTCAGCCTGCATCAAAAACACCTGAAGGACCTGTTAAAACAAAGATTGCTAGTCTATACCCCCATAATTCTGAGTCGGCAGGCCTAGGGTGAGGTCTAAGAATCTGCATGTCTAACAAGTTTCCAGGTAATGCTGACACCACTGGAGCAAGGATCACATTATGAGAACAACTAGGCTATACTAGATCACAGCTCTGACTCTTTGCATATACTGTTCCCTCACTTGGAATGTGAATTCCCATCTCCACCATCCCACTCTAGTCTGGCTTTCACTTCTCTTTCAAAATTCACATGAGAATTCACCTCCTTCAGGAAGCATTTGTTCACTTCAACAAACCACCTCAAGGTATTCATTACCTACTATAAAGTTGACTACAAAAAAAAGCACAACAGGCCGGGCGCAGTGGCTCACGCCTGTAATCCTAGCACTCTGGGAGGCCGAGGC
>NW_012136080.1:13192180-13210245 GCF_000956105.1 Propithecus coquereli
AAAAAAAAAAAAAAAATTAGGAAAGGCCTACTCCTCTGGACAGGTAAAATAGGAAAATACGAAAAAAGCAAATGGACAGTTTGTCAAGCAGAATAAAATCTGGATTTCAGCCTCCACCTCTACATGGCCAGGTACCTCTATGCAGGGCACCAATTCCACAGCCATTCATGGCAGTCCTGGCACAGTGTACCACTGAAGCACAAAGGCAGAGAGAGCACTTAGACCAACCTTGGATGGGAGGGAGCAGGGAGCAATAAGACTATTAGGAAAGGATTTCTGAAGAAGGGTATATAAGTTCTTTTTTCTTCTTCCTCTTTTTTTTAAGAGACAGGGTCTCACTCTGTCACCCAGGCTATAGTGCAATAGCATCATCATAGCTAACTGCAGCCTCTAATTCCTAGCCTCAAACAATCCTCCTGCCTTGGCCTCCCAAAGTACTGGCATTACAGGTGTGAACCACCATGTCCAGCCCTAAATTCCGAGTCTTGATGTACCCCCTCCATACTTCAGGAAAACAAGAACTGTGTTTTAATGTCTTTATAACCACACGTATGGCTCGCTGCTGATATTCAATAAATGCTTGATGACTGACTCAATGAATAAAATTATATAGAAATACTTGCCAATCTATCTTTTTCATAAAATCAATGAAAAAGCAAACACCCATACTTGGCACCAAAAACTATAAATGCTATCTAAATATCAACACTGTATTTGGTCTGTGACACTTATCAATAAGAAAGAATGAATGAGGGCTGGGCGCGGTGGCTCACGCCTGTAATCTTAGCACTCCGGGAGGCCGAGGCGGGCGGATTGTTTGAGCTCAGGAGTTCGAGACCAGCCTGACCAAGAGCGAGACCCGTCTCTACTAAAAATAGAAAGAAATTAATCGGACTACTAAAAATATATACAAAAAATTAGCTGGGCATGGTGGCACATGCCTGTAGTCCCAGCTACTCGGGAGGCTGAGGCAGTAGGATCGCTTGAGCCCAGGAGTTTGAGGTTGCTGTGAGCTAGGATGACACCACGGCACTCACTCTAGCCCAGGCAACACAGTGAGACTGTCTCAAAAAAAAAAGAAAGAAAGAATGAATGAATTATTCTAATAAACAGGTGGAAGGTGTCAAAGTAAAATATCACACTTAGATCTTTCTAAACTAAGGACTTTCAAAGCCAAAACTGCATTACCTGATTAAGAGTTGACTTCATGATTATTTCAAGAGGGACTAAAAAAATTATAGGAATCTTGGAAACCAGGTACCTAGTCCAAGACACTAATTTTAGAGATGAAGAAATTGAGGCCTAGAGAAATAATGACTCAAAGACACACAGCTGGCTGGTCACAGTGGCTCACACCTATAATGCAAGCACTCTGAGAAGCCAAGGCAGGAGAATTGTTTGAGACCAGGAGCTCAAGACCACCCTGGGCAATATAGGGAGACTCTGTTTCTACAAAAAATAAAAATTAGTCAGGCATGGTAGCACACACCTTGTATTCCCAGCTACTCAGAAGGCTGAGGCAAAAGGACTGCTTGAGCCTTAGACTTGGAGTTTGCAGTGAGTTGTGATCATGTAACTACACTCCAGTCTGAGCCACAGAGCAAAACCCTGTATCTTTATGTATTTTTTTTATTTTTTATGAAACAGAGTCTCTGTCGCCCCGAGTACAGTTGCGTCACCATAGCTCACTGCAACCTCAAATTTCTGGGCTCAAGTGATCCTCTTACCTCAGCCTCCCAAGAAGCTGGGACTACGGGCGCACATCACCACGCCTGGCAATTTTTTCTATTTTTTGTAGAGACAGGGTCTGGTTCTTGCTTAGACTGGTCTCAAACTCCTGACTTGAAGTGATCCTTCAGCCTCAGCCTCCAGAGTGCTAGGATTACAGGTGTGAGCCACCACACCCAGCCCACCCTGTATCTTTAAAAAATAAAATAAAAAAGACAGCTAATTAGTGGTAGAGCTGTAATTAAAACTTGGATCCTTAGCCTGTGCTAGTTTTCTCTCTTCTACACCATGCTACCTTTATATTTATAAAATAAAATCTTACCTGTAATTTTTAAAAAAAGCTCTTATTTAACCACGATTTTGTTCTTTGTATCCCATTCTTACAGGAGGAAAAAACAGTCATCTATCATGTTATTTTGTCTAGGAACTTACTCTAAAAGGTAACCTTCCAGGATATATTTTGCTCTTGGAAAAGATTAATCCCTATTCCCTTTGTTTGCAGAATTACACATGCAAAGCTATATTCATAAATAATCCTGATAAAGCCATCAAAATTTACTAATTACTAAAAAAGCATTAAAATGACTTTCTAGGATGTAGTAATTTTCTAAAGAAAGAAAAAGGGCCTAATTTTTGAAATATGTTTAATAATAAGCAGAAAACACTGGTTATAACTTTTATCTCTCAATTAACCAGAGTACCTAATCATCTGACCATTCTCATCAATAAAGTTTTAATCTACTGCTAGCTCCTCAAGCTGGCAAGAACCAATTAATTAAAATTCTCTTGGTCAGATGCAGTGGCTCACACCTGTAATCCTAGCACTTTCGAAGGCCTAGGTGGATGCTTGAGGCCAGCCTAGGCAACATAGCAAGCGCCATCTCTACAAAAGATAGAAAAATTAGCTGGACATGGTGCTACACGCCTGTAGTCCAGATACGTGGAAGGCTGAGGCTGGAGGATTGCTTGAATTCAGGACTTTGAGGTTGCACTGAGTTATAACAATGCCACTAAACTCTAGCCTGGGCAAAACAGTGAGCAAGCCTCTGTCTGAAAAAAAAGAAAAAAAAATTCTTTGCTTCTGCAAAGTAACATCACCATTTATCTAGACCATAATTTTATTCATCTTTTAAGATTAATGTTCTTTGGATCTATGTACAATGTAATATAGTCTAATGGTTAAAAGTTAACTTTTTTAACTATAGCTATTAAAATATTTTTATTATTATTCCCACTTTACAGATGGAAAAACTGAGGTTTTGAGAGGTTAAAGAATGTGCCCAAATTTACATAGCCAGAAAGGGGTAGAGTCAGAATTTGACACAACAGTGCGACTCCAGTGCCAGGAACTCTCTTGGACAATGGACAATGGCTTTCTTAGCCATTTATCATGTGACAGTGCTTCCTTCATCTGTGAATACGTGAGCTCTTTAACTAAAATAGCAGCACGTGGTACATAGTAAGGTATTTTCTTCCCAAAAGTTAACTTAGGCTGTAACAATAAAATAGAATATAGCCTAAGATATTCTTTAATTTTTCTATCTTGCATTATGTTTTAAGAATTTCTGCACACTTGCTAGTTTGTACTACCTGTGATAGAGAACAGAGGATACTTACCTCTCAGTGCCCCAAATGAGATAGGAAAAATTGTAACCTGATATAATCACACTTAACTCTGAGCTTTAGGATAAAAAAAGGAGGCAAGTACCTCAAAGGAGAGAACCAGGTCATATTCATGCTTGACTATGTATGAAACATCTTTTTTCTGCCTCTCTAAAATTGAGGACAGACAGTGGTGTCTCAAACTACCACCTGGACCTTTAAACCAATTCAGTAATTACGAAGGGAAATTTTGTCAGAAAGCCAAAAAACAGCAAAGGCAATATTTAACTAATAATGTTATCTTAATTAGAAAATAAAAGGACTCTGCTGAAAACTCTTCAGACTTCTGTTTGTCACTTCCTGACACATAAAAATAATCTACTGTTATTCAGGGTAGGGGACTGACAGGGAGAAGGGCATCTCCTCTTACCTTCATACTTTATGCTTCCTAAGTATCCTGAACCTAGTTCCCCCCATCCACAACATTTCATGTGTTATTCCTGTTGTTTTGTCGCTCTGGGGTTTTTGTTTCTTTTGTTTTAAATCTCTCTCAATAGAACAGAAGTCTTTTAAAAACAGAACCTACGTATTTATCAACTTTGTATACCCACTACCAGACAAGGGATAAGCACTCATAAAAATATTGCTGAAAAAAATCTTAACTGAAGGAAATCCTGTCATTTGCAAGAGCATGGATGAACCTGGGTGACATTATGTTAAACGAAATAACCTAAGCACAGAAAGACAAATACCTCATGGTCCCATTTATATGTAGAATCTTAAAAAGTTGACCTCACAGAAACAGAGAGTAGAGTCATGGGTTACCAGGGGCTGATGGTTAAGGATGGGAATTGGAAAGATACTGATCAAAGGATACAAAATTCCTGTTAGGAGAAATAAGTTCAAGAGACGTATTGTACAACATGGTGACTACAGTTAATAACAATGTATTATATATTTGAAATTACTTAAGAGAGTGGATTTTAAGTGTCCTCACTACCAAAAAAAAATATGTGAAGTAATGCATGTGCTAATTAGCTTGATCTAACTGTTCCATAATGTATACACAGATCAAAACATGGTGTTATACACCATATATACAATTTTTGTCAATTAAAAATTAAGTTTTTAAAAATAAAATAAATAAGAAAGAATCTTAACTGTATTCCCATCATAGAGATAAGACAATTGAAGCCTCCAGAAATTAAATGTTCTACCCAAGATAACACAAGTATTACATGGTAGAATAGGGAAGAAAACCAAATCTCTGTAAAATAAACTTCAAAATGCAAAGCATTTCAACATGCAGAAATAAAGCTGAAAGAAAAATAGGTCATTAAGAGATATAGAGTCTGCGTTCTGAAATTAAGCCTGGGTTCAAATCCTGACTCTATTACTTACTAGCTTGGGACAATTAGTTTAAAGCGTTACACAGGATACTGTGCCTTATGAACACCACCACTCTACTAAACCTTATGATGCCAACAATAAATGCAGTAATAGGTGATATACACAGAGTATGATAAATGTTGGCTGAAGTTATCAGGAAAGATTTTACACAGGTTCTATAGTTGTTTGCTTTTTCTGTTTTTCTTTTTGTGAGCTGTATCAATTATACAGTACAATATGTCACTCTAGATAACTCTTTAAAGAATTTTAAAGCAAGTACTCCACTTAATTACTACTAAGGTCAAGAAATACACTACAAAAGCTTCTCCACAATGTGTCCCTCCCTAATTACAAACATGGGACATTTAACCCAAGCCTCAGTTCCTCACCAGTAAAAGGGAGTAAGACCAGCAAAATAACTACCCCACAGAGTTACTGTAATTGTTTATTGGTATATAATAAATGCTCAGTGAGTGTTTTCTTACTCACATATATAGACCAGAACAGAGATGTGGGAGAAGAAAGGATACAAGTACATAATCCAATTTGGTGACAGCATAAAACCCACAGAAAAGTACAGTGCATGGATAAACCTGGAAAGCTAGGTTGTGGCTATGTAGGAAACAGAAGAAAAAATTAAGAAGCAAATAACGTAAGAGAAATTGAAAAAATCCATTTGGCAGTTTTCAGAGACAATTCTCCATGGTTCTCTTGATTTTCTGCATGTCTTGAGAACAGTGGCACTGAACGCCTTTGTTCTGATGTTTTCCTAGGATGTTTATATAGTGTACAGTCCTGAAAGAGAGATAATGTCCCTACCACAGCAAAAGGCATACTTATTCCCCATTATAAAAGATGTGAGTTTCCCTAAATTTGAGATTCCTCTCTTGTAATGCAACCCATTCATTATACAGGTATCACCTGGACCTCTTCCCACTGTTCTGTGCAAACTGGGGTTCAGAGATCTAATGCAAATGCTGATTCTCTGGCTACTGCTATAATGCATTGCTCTTCATCTCAGACTGAGTCATTTCATGGCTTCTAACAGCACCCATTAAACTATGCCAGGTTAACTTGTTAGCCTGCAAATATTAGGGTAAAATCTCAAACCCTTCATGGTTCTTCACAGGCGTTAGCATACAACCATGTTTATTATAACTGAAACAGAGATTTCACTTCCGTATTGTCAGAAGGGATTAAAAAAGACTCAAATACATGGTACTATCAAAAGGTGCACTTTAAATATAATGAAAAAGAGAGTTTTAAGGAAATGGGTGGAAAAAGATATACTGTGGAAAGGGCTCAAGGCGGCTATGTTCATATCAGATAAAGCAGATGTCAAGACAAAGATTATTACCAGAGATACACAGACATTTCATAAAGGTAAAAAGGTCAATTTGTCAAAACATAACAATCACAAATTTTACGTGTCTAATAACGGCACTTCAAAATGAATTAGGTAAAATTTGACATAACTAAGGGAGAAATAGACACTTCCATGGTCATAGCTGGATAATTTAATTTTCCTTGTGGCAACTGATAGAACAAGACCAAAAAAAAAAATCAGTAAACACACAGATGATTTGAAAACAACTATTAAAACACCTTAATCAAAATGATATTTATAGAATACTAAACCCAATAATTGCAGAATATACATTCTTTTCACGTGTGAAAGATACATTAACCAAGATGGACTATATGGTGGCCCATAAAACAAAGTTCAATAAATTTAAAAGGACTAAAACCATACAGAGTATATTCTTTGATTTCAGAATGAAATTCAGTTAAACATAAGGTATCTAGAATAATCCCACATATTGAAAATTAAACATACTTTTAAATAATCCATGGGTAAAAGAAGTAGTCACAAAGCAAATTGGAAATGATTTCAAACTAAATGATTAAAAATATAATGTATCAAAATCTGCAGGATACAGCAACAGTGCTTAAAGGGAAATCTACAGCTTTAAATGCTTTTATTAGAAAACAAGAAATGCCTAAAATCTATGACCTAAGGTTTCACTTTAAAAAGCTAGAAAAAGAAGGGCAAAGTAAGTGGAAGAAAGAAAATTATAAAGAACAGAAATCAATGAGATAGTAAAGACAATACAGAAAATCAGCAAGGCTGATTACTTGAAAAGATAAAAAAAAAAACTGATAAACTACTAGACTGGTCAAGATAAAAAGAACACATTAACAATACTACAAGTTAAAGAGGAGACATCACCACAGATCCTACAGAAATTAGAAGGATAACAAGGGAATCTTATAAACAACTTATGCCAAGAAATTAGATAAAATGAACATTCCTTAAAAACACAATCTACCAAAAGTGACACAAGATGAAACAGAAAATCTGAATAGCCCTATGTCTAGAATAAAAACTGAATCTGAATTTATCAAAAAACATCCCATAAAGAAAGTTCCAGGTCCGAATGGTATTATTGGTAAATTCTAACATTCAAGGAAGAATTAATTAATTAGAATATTACACAAATTCTTTCAGTAAACAGAGGGAACACTTCCCAACCTTTTTTATGAGGTCATAATAAACCTAATACCAAAACCTGACAAAGACATTACAACAAAAATACAAAACAATATCCCTCCTTAAGAAATATGCCAAAATCCCTAACAAAATATTAGTAAATACAAAAAGGATGCTTAATATACTGTGACCAAGTCAGGTTATCCCAGGAATCAAGATTATTTTAACTTTTGAAAACCACCATTAACTTTCTCTTTTACCACTGACATTTAGTTTATTTCTGAATTTTGGTTACTGCAAATAAGGCTATTATGAACATTTTGTTCACATATCCTAGTATACAAATATAAGAATTTCTCTCATCAGGAGTATAAAGACAAGAGTGTAACTACTAGGTTTAAAATATGTGTATCTTCAACTTACTAAATACTCCTACTAAAATGCTTTCCAAAAATGACTGTATCAATTTACACTCCTACCAAAAGCTGGAGTATAATTTCTCTACATTCACATGAACATTTGATATTATCAGACTTTTTAATGTTTATCAATCTGATGGAAGTGAAATGGTTTGTTCTTATTGCTCTACTTTGCACTTTACTTTCTACTAATGAGAATATACTTCAGTGCTTTTCCAACTATCTGTTCCTGTGAATTATATCTCTTAGATGAGTTGCAAGCAGCACTCTTAATAAAAAAGATCAGAAAATATCAGGGTATACTACGTAAAGATTAAATATTAGTTCATGAAACTTTCCTCTGTGTGTGTGCATGCATGTGTGTGTGTATACTGGGTCACAGTGTAAAATGTTTTTGTAACTGCTCCCTTCTAGTAAGTTAAAAAAAAAAGCCATTGCAATAGATGTTTACAGCAAAACTCCCTAGAGACAGCTGGACAACCAACTAGCATATCATTTAGGCCCATGGCACAAAGGACTGTATTTTACAAAGAAGGTAGAACTTGAGATGTCCTTCAAGTACTGACTAGCAAGAACAGAGATTTAGAAGAGAAAAAAATCTGAGGGAAGCAATAAGGAGTGTGTTATATGAAGAAAAGATTCTATAAAACCAAATGGACTATGACGTACTTAAAGTTCACGTTAAAAGAATCACATTTCTCAATAGGACAAGGTTTCTCTCAGCACTAAAAGATGGGAAGCCAGGATTCTGTCCTCTTGACTACCAAAATGACAGAAAATCGACCCCTCCTTCTCTATAGACACAATGCTAACTCCTTCCTGAAGAATACTCTCATTCTGTGGCTTATAAAGATCATCTTTTTAGGTCTCTACTTCCAACTTTTTCCCTACAAAGTACCACAGTAGCAAAAATCATCTAAATTTTAAATATTCACATTTTTATTCAGTGGACAAAGATTCACCAAGCCCCTATTATATCATCTCTGTATTTAAAAATTAAGCTGTATCTCCCTAACAATTTTAACTTCCAGTTATATTCTTTTAAGCTTGATATCCTTACCTAATACTGTCCTAATTGCCTACTTTTAAAAATATTTTGCTTCTTGGACTAATAAAATACATGCCATGACCAAACTTCTGCTACCTTCTTTGTTTTACCAATAATATCCCTACTCTTGACACATTCAAATAACTATTTTCTTCATAAGAATTCTCTCCTCACAAGCTGCTGGACCAATCATGCCACAGCAAATGTCTGATGCAATGAATGTGCGAATCTGCCACTTAATAGAAATGTGATCTAAGCATTTAAATTCCTTAACATCTCTGAGATCCAATCTCATCTCTAAAATAGATAAAAACAATATGCATCAAAAAATGGCAAGAATTACTTAATCTCCTTTCCCCCATTGCCTTCCTTTTTAATTTTTTTTAATTTTAGTTTTTATTTTTAATTTTCTCTCAGTGCAATAAAATGCTTTTCTAGAAGGAGGTACTTAAACTGAGGTACCAGGAAACACAGGAAAGGAAAAAGAGGAAAAGACTAAGAACTGATCAAGTGGGGCTACTGTTTGTCTTGCATATCCAGATTCTAAACAGGCTAATAATGTAAAGATACTTCTTTCCCCATGGCAGGCAAATTATTAAGAACCTCCAATGACCCACACCTTTGTATAATCCCCTCCCCTTGAGGGTAGGAGAGACCTGTAGATATAATAGGATATCATTCCTGTAATTATATGACAACAGAGATATTTGCATATGTAATTAAGGTCCTTAATCAGTTGAGTTCACCAAAAAGGGCAGTATCTGGGTGGGCATGGCCTAATGTGAGCTTTTTTAAAGGGGTCTTAAAGGGAAGTCAGAGGGAAGAGAGACTGGTTCCTGCTTTGCCTGAATAAAAGCAAACAGCCATGTTATGAACTGCCTATGTGGTCACATGGCAAGGACTGAGAGCAATCCTTGGCAAACAGCTAGCAAGAAGATGGGGACTTCAGTCACACTGCCACAAGGAAATGAATTCCATCAACAAGTAGTGACCTTGAAAGAGGACCCTACGCCACAGATGAGAATTGCGGCCATAGCTGACACCTTGATTTCAGCCAGTGAGATATTAAACAGAGAGCCCAACTACACCTACCCAAACTTCTATAGAAACTGAAATAAACAAACGTTAAGCTACTAAATTTGTAGTAATTTGTTATGCATCAAAAGAAAATAAGAATATAAAAGACACAGCACAAAGCAATGAAGAAAATAAAAGGGGAAAGAGGCATGTATCTTTTCCCCAAAGTATATCATATTTTCTCATAGCGGTGAGATTATGAAAATATACAGATCCAGAATCAAGGGAACAAGATTAAAACTGTATAAAGTATAAACGCAAAGTTTTAGCAATTAAAAAGGGGTTTTTACACACACATCTTGTTAAACTACCACATCACTCCCATTTCAGAGATGAGGGAAGTAAGGCTCAAAGAGTAACATCCTAAAGATCGCAAAGCTACGGCCCACTTCTTCCCTATACCACAGCTCCCTTTAAAAGAGCCATTCATATCAACAATAATTGTATTATTCTCCTCAAACGAGGCAATCCTAATAATATATTTCCATACTTCATATCTATGTAAATATTCCCTAGCTTTATCAAAACACCAAAACTAAAGTGGATACAGAAAACTGTCTGCTCAAAAGTAGTTCGTAAAAATGACCACTGGTAGACCACTTGAATGAATTTGGTTTACTCGAATACATTTTGAATATGTAAAGAAAAAAAAATTTTTGTCAAAACACCTGTAGGTTTTTTATAACTTTATTTAGGTGACAATTTATGTTATAAGCATTCTCAAAAATCAAAAACAATATGGTCTTTCCATATTTCCCTCCTTGGTCAAATTTTTTTAATCTTTATTCTTCATAAATTATGAACATGAGAACGAGGTATTATATACCATACAATAAACAAGTCGTTTTTATTTTCACTTTTCTGTATAGTTCCATAAGTGCTTCACCGTCATAATTTGCAATTTTCTTAAAACACACGGAAAACCAAAAAGTAGAGACCCATCAAATTCCACATAAGTTACAAATCATACAACTTTACGCCAATTCAGATACTTTCACAAACACTATTTTTGCTAAGAAGATGCAAAATATAGTCCTGGTCATAACCTCAAGAATAAACTATATTTATTATCTAATCACCAACTTTAACAGCAAATAATTCGTTATCACAAATAGCATTGTTTTAAGTCTATAAGCGTCCAAAACCATCCCACGACAGATACGTTCCGGGCACGATTCCCCGCAATGTGAAGAGAATCGATAACATTTCAAATGTGGGAAGATGGGGTGACATGACAATCCCAAAGCCTAAAAATTTCTTAGGACCTACATCACACAAGTAGCACCTAGTTCGGACCCTCCAAATGAGGTTCAGGTCCAACTCCAGGCGCTCCAGTTTCCCACCCCGCCCCCACCCTGAGAAAGGAGGGAAAACAACTTTTATTGGCCTCGTCTCCCGGGGACTGGCAAACTAGCGGGGCAGTGCTCGGGCCTGCACACGTTTCACAAGGAGGCCCCCGTCGGGGGCGGGGAAGGCAGATAGCGGGAAAGCCCGGCTTCGACACCCCATCGCCCCCCGTCGCTAGTCCCCTGCCCCACCCCACCAAGAAGAGGCCTGGGCCAGCCGCCACGCTGAGCGACCCCCAGGCCCCTCTGCTAAAGCGAGCTCGCTGTCATGTGACGACGCCGCCGCTAAAACACCGCAGAAACGCAGGTCGGCGGTCGGCGGAAGGCATTCGCGCCAGCCTGCTTCGGCCCAGCCCCGTTGGGCGCGGGCGAGTCCCGAGAGCCCGGGCGGGGGGGGCGGAGGGCGGGCTTGGCGACGGGCCCGAGCGCGCCACAAAGGCTTCCGTGCCTGTCGCCGTAGCGCCGAGACGGGCGGGGGCAAAATTTTCGGGGCCCGCGGGAGGGGTGGGGAACGACGAGGGCGCCAGGGTGCCCGCCGCGCCCACAGTCACCTCTCCTGGCACTCGGACGGTCCGCGACCGCCGCGCCCCACACAGGCCCGCGCGGCCTCCCTCCCCCGCGCGGAACCCGCGCCCGGCCCGCCCGCCCGCTCCCCGCTCGCGCTCTCTCGCTCTCGCCCGGCCTCCATCTTGGATCGGCACTTCCAGCCCCCGCGCTGCTGCCGCCGCATTCCCCCTCTTTCCCGCCCCCCGTCGCCGTCGCCGCCGCCCGCACTCACCTCAGCTGCCCATCCGGGCGCCGCCGGCCGTCGACCTAGTTTCCCCCCAAAAGTCTCCGGTGTGTTATTCCCGATGTGGGGGGGTTGTTACGGGGTGGTCGCCGGGGGTTCGGGAGCGGGGACCGCGCCTTCAACGGAGCTGCAATCCTAACCCGCCATCTGGTGGCATTTTCCACACGCCAATGGCGCCGCTGCAGACTTGGGTCCGGACCGCCCTCTGCTGGCCGCGGTGCTCACTGCCTCGCGGACGGGACGGGCCTGCTCGGAAAGGGGAGGGAGCAGAGGCGCGAGCTGGGGGCCGCGACGGGGGCGCGCGCAAACCCTTTCCTGCGGGTATTGCGCGCACGCGCAACAGCGGGCGGGAAACGTGGCCGCGGCGTGGCGGCTCCGCCCCGACAAGAAGCGCTCGCGCAGCTCAGCCAATCATGAGCTGTGTATACTTCTGGGTGAGGGCGCTATGGACGATTCTTGGACCGCCCAAGACAGGCGGAAGGACGGCTGCCGCGGCGCCTGCGCGGCCGGCTCACCGAGTTGCCGCCCGCCATTTTTGGAGCTTCTCGGAGACCTAGGCAGGAAGACGCCCCCAGTTCCTTCATCTAGGCTCCTCCCTGGTCTCAGGGATGGCGCGTCCCTCCGGCCCAGCTTGGCTACTGCTGCTCCCACCCACCGCCCGCGAGACACATTGCGAAAACTGCAGGGAGTGGTCGCGCAAAGCTCAGCTATCGCCTCTCCCGGGCTTAACATGGGCATCGGAGTAGCATTCTATTAGCGATTTATTGTTGACGAGGCGCTTTCACCAGGCGAGAGTGAAAAGGTTTCGGGAACTGTTTGGGACTTTCCCCGCCGTGAGTCTAGAAGCAACACTGCCCGCCACAAGCCGACTGGCGTCATCCTGCCTCTGTAAAACAAATCCTCTCCATGGTGCCGGCTTTGCATAAGGCGGCAGCATTGGCTAGTTAGTGGGAAGAGAATATCCCTAGACTGGGAAAATAGAGACACATTGGAATTAGGTTTCTCCTCCCACAACCTAGGACTACTCTGACTGGCTCTGAAATGGACGTGAGAATCCCAGCCTAGCCTTCTAGCTGCCGGAAGGGAAATGATCACTAACTTGAGATCAAGGCCGAACTATTCTGTTGAATCTTGCTTGCCCCTGCCCTCCACCTGCCTCTCCATGGCTGGGGCTCCTCCTACCTTTAACCTGCTTACAACTTTTGGCTACAAAAGTGAATACTCTGCCGGGTCATTAGCCTCATGTATGGCTATATTCTCTATCGCTATAGACAGCTCTATTTTAGTCTGACCTTACAATAGCTCAACTCCTTTTGAGTCCTCAGGGCTATAAAATACTTACCCCTATTTCTGGTTTTTCTCCGAAGGGTTATAAGATGTGTGACTTTTCACTGGAAGAAGTCATAACCGACCAGATCGGGTATGGATTCGTGAGTGGACTCCCACTTATAACAGATTTTTTTTTACTAGTCTCTAGTTGACTTCGTATTGTAATCTCCGCAAATACCGTTTCTAGCTTTCCTTGTTATTAAAGGTGCCAGTCCCAATCCATGCTAATAGATATAACTTTATCTAATTTCCTGGGCTCAAAGCTTTGAGACTCCAATTCTGGTTTGATGGTCTCTCCATCTTAAAATATCTGTAGCCACCTCCTGTTCGTGGTCTCAAAAATTCTCACCAAATTAACCCATTCCCCTTTCCCTTCTCTCCAAAGCCAATCCTTCTGCCTGGACTATGTATGCCATCCCTTCCCACTTCCTCTTTCCACCACTACTTTCCTAGGGTCTTATATTTTCAATACTTTATTTATTATCCACTGGTTTTTTCCTTTCTGTTTCTCCAGTTTCCATTGTCTAAAAAAAAAAAAAAACTGTGTTGTCACTACCTCCAGTTGCTGTAGTATCAATCTTCTTCTCACTGTCACATTTCTCAAAAGATGCAGTGATGGTCTTTGTTAATCCCCATCCTCTCCTGAAAAGCCTTTTACCCTTTCTTTTAAGACACTTCCTGGATTTAAATCTACCTCATTTATTGGTCTTCTGATTTCTTTGCTAGCTCCTCCTCTTTCTTCCATCCCGTAGTTCAACCCCTAGCTCTCTGTTCTTCTCTACTACATTCTTTCTCAAAGGTATCCCAAAATTACTATTTGTTCCTGATTTTTCCTTAACTAAGGGTCCTTGTGTTTGGCTACTTGCCAGGAAGCTCCAGCTCAAAACTTAACATTTAAAATAACTCATCTCTCTTACTTGAATTTCCTAATTTTTCTTAATAACATTGTAATTTCAGCATAGTATAGTGATTAAGAACATTGTGGAACCAGACTGCTCTGGAAAGCTATGCAACCTTAGGCAAATCCCTGTGTCTTAGTTTCCTCAACTGTAAGATGGGAATAACAACATCTATCTCATAGGATTGTTATGTGTATTAAGCTATTTAACATATATATAAATGCCATATATATTATTACATTGTTATTTTTATTGTACTAAGAACTTTTTAGCATTTTTTAATATTCAAGAGCCTGGATAGGCAGCTTTCTGAGTTTATAGGAATCTAAAATTTTTTTTACTTTGCCCTCACACTTAATACTTGACCTGGTGTTTACAAATAATTATGTAGTCCCCTAGGCTCTTGTAGGGCCAGACTTGACTCTTAAAAAAGCCTGAGTCCTATCCTACGTCATTCAAATCCCTTGCTTTTTCTTCTACTGCTGCTACCTTCATTTTAGCTCTGCCCTCCCTATCCCCTCCCATTGCCTTACCAAAACAATTGTAGTAACCTTCTAAACAGTCTTTGTCCTTCATTCACCTCTCTTTTTTAAAATACAACATTGTATACCTACAAAAAAGCTTTCTGTGATTCCTATGGCTTACAAAATACATCTAAAATACTTAATGACATTCAAGGTATGCCTTGATCTTTTTCCAATTTCTTTCTATTTTGTCACCCATTCTTCGCACTTGCTGATCTTGTTTCATCAATCATAAATGTAAGAAAAGGACAGATTCATTCATCCTTTAGCTATCTGGTAAGATAAAGTAATAGAGGTCCCATAATATGTTGACTTTGTTACAGAATTACATATTTTCCAGGAACCTCTGCTTTTATGAAATCCTTTTTTTTTTTTTTTTTTTTTTTTGAGACAGAGTCTCACTCTTTTTGCCCGGGCTAGAGTGCCATGGCGTCAGCCTAGCTCACAGCAACCTCAAACTCCTGGGCTCAAGCAATCCTTCTGCCTCATCCTCCTGAGGGGGAGGGACTACAGGCATGTGCTGGGACTACAGGCATGTGCCACCATGCCCGGCTAATTTTTTTTTTCTATATATTTTTAGTTGTCCGATTAATTTCTTTCTATTTTTAGTAGAGACGGGGTCTCGCTCTTGCTCAGGCTGGTCTCGAACTCCTGAGCTCAAACAATCTGCCCGCCTCGGCCTCCCAGAGAGCTAGGATTACAGACATGAGCCACCGCGCCTGGCCTGAAATTCTTAATAAAGATTCCAAATCTCTTGGCAAAGATTTTCAAATACCACAATTTTCATTACCAGCTCCAAGTCATAGATATGATTGATATATTGTTGGACCACAAAAAACAATTCCCCAAAATATGGTGCTTCAGCATGCTAAGAGCTTTGAAAATTGAAAGGCCTCAGAAATAAGCCTCAGAACCTCTGTATAATTTTAGTGCACAAAATATTTCAATTATTCCAGTGACGTTACAGTTCTGCTGAAAGTAAGAGACATTCAATCAACTTTTTTTGTTGAAGATAATGGTGATATTCCTTTCACAGAAAGGCTTTTTAATGTAACATTTGATTCATTACTCTTCCTCTCCCCTCCCCTTTCGCAGAGTTCCAGATGTACCTACTGAATATTTAGACCAAAGAGAGATTTTCTGATCAAACTTCCTCACCCTTCACTTTTATGACCTCTAGAAACCCTGTGTCTGGGGATCATGACCACTGTCTCATCTCAATCTCCGCCGAATCAAGTATTCTTTCTTTGCATTTTTCACTTGGTTATAGAACATTTGCTGTTGCTTAGACCTTTGCAAAAATAAGAAATGGTTTTCCCTTCTTTTCTACTCTTGCAATTAAGGTGTGCTGCCAATTGGTGGCAGTAATGTGCCATAGTGTCCTACCTACCAGATTAAACCATGATTTTTCCATTTCTTTTTTAATACTAAAAACACAATTCTTTCTAAAAATGAGCAATCAATTCTGTTCCATCGTTGGTAGTAAGAGGGACCCAGAATATCTCCCTTTTCAGAATCAGTAACCTAGTTACAGGCAAAACTCCATCCCTAAAATGTAGAGGACCAGAACTGCTCAGATATTTAAGAAAAAGAAATCTCACAGGCAGAGGGCTAGAACTAGTGTTGGTAGGAGCTAAGTGTTCTTACTTATTATTTAGAATAGAGAGTAAAGTATCAGTAGAACAACTATTTTCTTAATCCAAGTTTCTTTGTGTCTTTGGAATTTCCACGTAATTGCTTATTCCGAAAGATCTGAATGTGACTTGGCTTACTTTGGGGAACCATCCTTGACAGAGTAGATGTCTAAAACATTGTTTCCACATAGAGAAACCATCCTCTAATTTTATTTTCGGTCAAAGAAATGCACACATGGCAACAAATAAAAGGGAACAAATTAAAACAAATAGTACAAAAGAACTTTTTTTAATTTTTATTTTAGAGACAGGGTCTTGCTCTGTCATCCACCCAGGCTGGAGTGAGTGCAGTGGCACAATCATAGCTCACTGCAGCCTCCAACTCCTGAGCTCAAGCAGCCTTCCTGCCACAGCCTCCAGAGTAGCTGGGATTACAGGTTTGAGCCACCAAGCCAAGCTACAAAAGAATTTTTTTTATTTTTTTGAGACAGAGTCTCACTCTCTTGCCTGGGGCGAGTGCCATGGCGTCAGCCTAGCTCACAGCAACCTCAAACTCCTGGGCTCAAGCAATCCTACTGTCTCAGCCTCCCGAGTAGCTGGAACCACAGGCACACGCCACCATGCCCGGCTAATTTTTTCTACATATATTTTTAGCTGTCCAATTAATTTCTTTCCATTTTTTGGTAGAGATGGGGTCTCGCTCTTGCTCAGGCTGGTCTCGAACTCCTGAGCTCAGAACGATCCGCCCGCCTCAGCCTCCCAGAGTGCTAGGATTACAGGCGTGAGCCACCACGCCTGGCCTACAAAAGAATTTTTGATGAAAAGCAACAAGCTGTCATGCTAATCTTTCTACCTCCAGGGCCTAATTCTTTACATGTTTTTGTTTGTTTGTTTGAAATTACTTCAGTTTTTCTAAATATGCTGGTGTCAACTTTAGACCATATCTAATGACTCCCTGCTATGAAAGATAAGGATTATGCTGATACCCACTGGTCCAACATTTAATAATTACATTAATTTTAGCTCTTTTGTTGGTTTTCTTTGTAATTTTAAATAATACAGTGTAAAACCCTAGATAATATTTTAACTTTAGATAGTATTGCAACTTTCTGCTGTTAAGACTGCCATTCTTCCTTCTCAACTTCTGCTCACCTCCTGTGCACGTCCCTTAAACAAAGTCAAGAAGTTTTTGTGTTTGTCCATAGGTCAGCTCAAAGTTAACAGCCAACTTCCAGACCAAGGAGTGTGCTAGGATTACATTTTCCCCTCTATAGGACTACTCTGAAAATTACTAGAAAGCCACTCACAGGAAAATGTTCAGAGTATCAAGATCAAATGGATTCTCTTCCCTTATTATCAATTGCCCAAATATTTGTGCTTCATATTTAGGTCACAAACTAGTATAGCTTTGTTTTTCCTGAAGTTTCAAGTTGCCTTCCTTGTCCCTGCATATTTTACCTAATTTATCATACCATGCTCTTCCATGTTCTCTGTCCTTTTGCAGAAATGCTCTCTCTTTTGTCTCCCTAATGAACCTTTGACCTTCTGCCTAACCTGTACTTCTGCCTAAGTACCACTGAGGATTTCCCTCTACTATGCTCCAAGGTTGGAGCCACTGTTTTCTAGAATCCATGTCTGTCTTGGTTTATCTTCTTATTTTGCTGAAGAACATTGCCAGTAGCTACTTACGAAAGAATGGGAGGTAAACTTTCAGTTTTTGGATGTTTGAAAATATCTTCATTCTGCTGGGTCAGTATAACTGAGTTTGAAGTTATTTTCCCTCAGAACT
>NW_012136080.1:13212139-13215221 GCF_000956105.1 Propithecus coquereli
TGCACTGGCCAGTGTTAACAAACCTTTTTTTCTTTTTTCTTTCTCTTCTTCTCATGAGGGCTATCATAAGTTCAGGTTTTTATGTGAAGTTTCTTGATTTTGTTCTTAATCTTTAAAATAATACTATTTTCTTCTAAACTATGGAAACATGAAAAATGAGGTTCAGGAATCAGGAGGAAATCAAAATATTGGCTTGAATAAAAATTCTGATATTTGTTTAATTGGGTACTGAATCTATGTGCATTCATTGTTTTATTCTCTCTCCTTTTGGTCATGTTTGAAATTTTCATAACAAATAGAATTAATAAAAATTACCTTAGATAAAGCCAATTAGAGAAAGAGTTTGGTTTGGCAAGTGGGCTTGCTAATGGTTCTCTCACCCCTACCCACAACTGAATATATCACCCAGTCACAGGCAGAACTGGACAACCTCTAGAACTTCCCGTGGGATTCTGGCCTGCGCCATAAACTTACAACATGGAGTGCAATAGAATTTATTGAATCCTACAGACAAGCCAGGGAAGGAGACAAAGAGAAAGAAAATGAGACAGAGACAGAAACAGATAAAGCCCAGAAATCTCATCTATCAGAGAAATTATTTCTACTTCCCTGGGATGAGAGAGACTGAGGTGTTCTTCTTATTCTTTTTCCTTATAAGGAGTGGACATTTTCTCCCCTTTATGAAAATAAGAGATTTAAATGTTTCATTGCTGTGGTGGACATTGTGATGTGCTGCCAAAATCCCCTTCAAGTAAGGACTTGTCACAGCTACTGGATCCACTGTTGCTGAGTCTTTGGTACCTTCAGGATTGCTACATTTGCAGGGAGCCACCTTGCCCACGTTAGGTTTCTTCCCAGGGTGGCCCACATCCAATTGCTGATCAAAGTGAGGGTGTAATAATCTGACCATCTTAGCTCAACTTGAAACAACTCTGAATCAGTCAAATCTAATATCCCAAATTCCCTATGGGACTTGCATAATCTCTCTCTGCCCAATCCTGCTTCCTTCCCCTCTATTCCACAAGTGTTAATCCTAAAGGCACTCCTTAATAAATACCCTGCCTATTAAATTCTGTCCCATAGTCTGCTTCCCAGGAACCTAACCTGTAACAGTTGTTGCCAGGAGTGAAATTTGAGAAAGCAGTCACTAAGATAGGGTTTTGGAACATGATCAATAGCTGTCTACCTGACAATAAGTACCCCTATCACAACATTACAGTCCAGTTGTTAAAACTTTCATGTGAGGTGAATGGGTTGGTACACCAGTGGAAGGGTATATATTTACTGGTGTGATATATAAGACATTTGAGAAATATGGGGAAAATAGCAACTATAAGGACAATGGAATTGGGTGGTACTATGGACTGAAATATATCCCCCCAAAACATACATGTTTAAAGCTCTAACCCCCAATGTGATCATATTTGGAGATGGGGCTTTTAGGAAGTAATCAGGCTTAAATTAGATTATGAGGCTAGGGTCCTAATCTGATAGGATGGGTGGCCTTATGAGAAGAGGAAAGATCTCTCTCTCTCTCTCTCTCTCTCTCTCTCTGTCTCTCCATGGACACACTAAGGAAAGGCCATATGAGGATAAAGCAAGAAAGGAGCCATCTGTAAGCCAAGAAGAGAGGAGTCCTCACCAGGAATCAAGTGAGCTGGCACCTGATCTTGGACTTCCTAGCCCCCAAATTGTGAAAAATTTCTGTTGTTTAAGCCATTCAGTTTATGGTGTTTTTTTAATGATAGCCCAAGCTGACTAAGACAGACTAAGACTATTGCTTAGCCAGATCGATGCCCTGGAAGAAAGATAATGAAAAGGTGACAGTGGTTAATCATCAACTGAAAGCTAACAATGAAGCTGTTAGTAACTCACAAAATGGCTCTCATCTGCATTGGGAGGCCAAAATAAGCTAAAGAACAAATTCAGTCAAAGTACCTAAGCTTCAAAGAAGATTAAATTTCTAATCAAGACAGGTATATCGAGCCAAAGTTAGAGCCCTAGTTGGGAAAGAATGGGGCTTGACACATTAGTTGAGGACATTCCCAGAAGTGTCCCACTCCTCTCTATTAAGACATATCCCTCTCCCCTTGCTTGGATACGGTGCAGAGACCTCTCCCCATCAAAACGACAAGTGTCCCACACCCTTCAAGATTTGCTCTCAGGTTGTCTCCTGTCCAGTATGCCTTAACTAGTGTTAAATCTCAATGTACTGGATATGATAATGAAGGAATGGAATTATAGCTCAAAGGATCTTTAATATCTAGCCAGTATGAACTGGGATAATATGTAGGGGATTAAATTTTGAAGATGCCTAATGGAGAAGAAGGGAGCTTAATGTTGAATAAGGGAGACATATATTTGGGAGCACTCTCCCAGTACTCACAATTTAAAACCATAACAAGAACCCCAGAAAACAGTGTGAATTTGTTACTAGGATGGTTTCTAGAAGCATAGAAAAAGTGAAGGCTCATACTAAGTAAGGTTAAAATGCCATAGTTGCCATGACAGACAGTAAAAGAACAAATTTAAAGAATCAAAAAATTGATTATGCTAGAAAGCATATATTATGTAAAGATGGAAAACCCATCAGATGATTAGTTTATAGAAGGCCAGGAGGATACACCACATTTCAAGGCCATTAGAAGTACACTGTTGTTAGGGGCATCAGTATCACTAAGAGGTTCAGTAGTGACTCTCTATAGGCAAGAGCTTATGGTAAAAGAGACTAGTAAAGAACTAGGTCCATTGATAGCAGCAGGGATAATAGGACCCCAAAACAATAGAGAACAGGTTATGATGTTTAACTGTCAGAAGTCAGATTGGACAATTATCATAATATATGTTCAGAGGGGCAGTCAGGGAGCAGTGACCCACAGACAATACTATGGAGATAATTAATATAATTTGGTGTCCTGAGAGAAAAAATAGATGGGAAGCCAATGAGGGCACTACTCATTTTGTATCATCAAATGAACTTAAGGATGTATGACCAGGAGACTGAGGCAGTCACCATATTTGAAATAATGTTCCTTGACAAGATTCCAAATATGGATCCATTTTTAGACATGGAACCCATTAA
>NW_012136080.1:13225066-13230080 GCF_000956105.1 Propithecus coquereli
AAGAGAAGTTTCTCAAAAGAAGAAAGACAAATGGCTAATAAACATATGAAAAATGCTCAACATCACTAATCATCAGGGAAATGCAAATTAAAACCACAATCAGATATTCTAACTGGAATGGCTTTTATTAAAAAGTCCAAGAACAATAGATGCTGGCATGGATACAGAGAGAAAGGAACCCTTATACACTGTTGGTGGGACTGCAAATTAGTACAACCTCTATGGAAAACAGTTTGGAGATTCCTCAAAGAACTAAAAGTAGGCCTACAATTTGATCAGCAATCTCGCTGTTGGGTAAATAGCCAAAGGAAAAGAAGACTTTTCATCAAAAAGACACCGACACTTGAATGTTTATTACAGCATAATTCACAGTTGCAAAGATGTGGAATCAACCCAAGTGCCCATCAATTTATGAGTGGATTAATAAAATGTAGTATATGTATACTATGGAGAACTACTCAGCCATAAAAAAGGTGAATAATACCTTTTGCCACAGTCTGGATGGAACTGGAAACTATCCTCCTAAGTAAAGTATCTCAAGAATGGAAAAACAAACACCACATGTACTTACTATTAAATTGGAACTAATCGATGAGCACACATGTGCACAGAGGGAATTAAAACTTGTGGAAATCAAGCGGGGGGGAGGGGGGAATAGGGAAGGTGAATAAATGAACTTAATGGGTACTATGTACACTCTCTGGGTGACAGGCACGTCTATAGCCAGGACTCAAGCATTAGAAAACTGATCCATGTAACCTAAAACATTTGTATCCCTTTAAAATTTTAAAACAAAAAAGGAGGAGTTTGGCCCCCTTTTACTCTCTCTCTTACCCTTCTACCATCTGACATGAGATGACACAGCAAGAAGGCCTTGCCACATGCCAGTCTATTGATGTTGGAACTTCCCAGCCTCCGGAACTCGGAGAAATAAATTTCTGTTCACATTAAATCACCCAGTCTGTGGTATTCTGTTACAGAAGCACAGACTAAGACATACTCCTAAAGATCTAAAGGATTCAAGGGTGGTGATCCCCATCACACCTCCATTTTATTCACCAGTCTGGTCCCTACAAAATCCAGACTGATCCCAGAGAAAAATACAAGATGTGGTATCTTTGCTAGAGTAATGCGGACACAGGTACATGGTATGTAACCATTAATCTTAAAATTACATTATTTTCCATCTCTCTTGGGAAAGAGAATCAGAAATAGTTCTCATTTACATGGAACAGATAACAGTATACATTTACTATTATTCCCTAGGGTTATGTTAATTTTCTCACCCTCTGTCATAATGTACTATGTCATAAGAACTGTAAATGGACTGAGATTTTATCCCATTTGCAAGCTATCCTGCCACTTTCGTGGATGCTGACAGAAGACATGAGACTCCTGGGTCAGAGTCAGAAGACTTTATTGCTTACAGCATAGCAAGTAGCAAGGGCTTTAAGTTTGTACCAGTTTCCCTTGCCCCAAATACTGTGAGGAAGATGTGGAGTGATCTAGATGGAAGCTCACATACACTGAGTTTGTGTCATGGCTGAGGTATTTTGAGTTTAGAGAACCCAATTTTTATCAAGCAATCTACCCAATCTTTTCCCGAGAGGGAGACATTATCTTTTTTATACAAGGCAGTAAACAAATCTATCATTTGCTCTGAAGAAATATACTATTCTATTTTCTAAGACTGTTCACTATACAAACATCCTTGAAAAGATAGTTCAGAATAAAAGGTGCTGATGTGTTGATATCTCTGTTCTTAAGATGTGTTCTTAAGAAATGCAAGAGATCCATGGAGAATTGTCTTCCAACTCTGAGCCTTGTAGGGTTCGAATTACAGGTCCCCAAAGAGAACATAATCTTACCAGGGAACACAACAAGACTTCTTATGAGCAACAAGTTATATTTATCAACCTGGGCCCTTTGTGTTCTTTACGTCCAGGGACCAGCAGGCAAAAAGAAGAGCCACCATTCTGGCATCAGGAGAAGGTTACACAACAGAAGCATGGAAAAATATGTTTGGCATTCAGGTGATCCAACTGGGCACCTCCAGGTGCACCCTTGCCCAATTTTGACTGTAAGTGGACAAGTATATTCAACACAAGCTTGAAAAGGACATAGTGACCAGGGGTTCATACCCTTCAAAAATGAGGGTCTGGGTCATGCCAACAGGTAAGCCACTGAAACCAGTAGAGGTAATAGGTAAGGTTAAGCATAACCTAGAATGGATAGAAGACAAGGGAAGCAGTAAGTACCAGTTGTAGCCCTGAAACTAACAGCGATGACAGGCACTATATTTTGTTCCATAACCTTATTTTTCTAAATTTCTCACGGAAAAAGAGGCTCACCTAATCCTGGTGTTCCTCCTCCTAGAACATATATGAAGAAGTAGATCTGATCACAATAAGACTGTGGTAGACACTGTGATATGCTGCTCAGGTCCCCCTTCAACGAAGGATTACCCCAACTTCTGGGAATGCTATTAGCTCCTTCCGGGATGGCCTCAGTTGCAGAGAGGCAGGCTCCTTCCCAGAATGACCCGTATCCAATGATCAATGCCAGGGTAAAAAGGCCTGCCTGTCTCCAATTTAAGATAACTCTAAGGGGCCATTTCAGTTCCAGAACTCCCTGTGGGGTCAGGTGGGGCTATCATTTGGCTTTTATCCCACCTTAACTCCCTCTGTTTTATTCTGCTTCCTTCCCCTCTCTTCCACAGAAGTTGATAAGAAGGGCACCCTTTAATAAATATCCTACCTGTGAAACTTCATCTCAGAGTCTGCTTTCCAGGGGACACAATCTGAGACAGCCATTTACACAGTATATCCTTAGGATAGGTTACTATGTACCTATTAAATAGATATAATACTTCTATATTATCTATTGGATTAGAAAGAAACCCAAGGCACATTAAATTAAACAAAGTCAGGTTAATATAAACTAGGAAAAAATCTGGATATATACGTTAGTGTTAACAGTAAGTATCTCTGGATAGTGATTTTTATTTTCCTTTTTACAACTTTCCCGTATCTTCTGAATTTGTATATTTAGTACATGTTATTTTTATACTCAGAAAGTATAGCAAAGCTATTTTCATTTTGGAAAATCAACTTTATAGAAAATAGATAATCTCTTAAACAGCTGTAATAGTAAATTGGTATAGATATTCTAGAAAGTAATAGTAAAGCTTTATAAAAAGTACAGGATTGCAGAAACAATAAATTGGTATGGATATTCTGGAAAATTTTTTTCTTTTTTGTATTTTTGTACATGTTCCAAATTTCCTATCATAAATATATACTATAATAATCAGAGAAAAAAATATTTTAAAACTAAACAATATTAAGTGTTTCAAACATTTGCATGTATTTATTTCCAGAAACTGAATAGAATTATAGATATCATTTTGTATTCTACCTCTGAGGCTATAACATAATTGTCTTTAATTTGTTACAACAAATCATAAAAAGAGATGACATTAAAATACTAACATTCATGTTTAAATAATTAAAGAGCTATTAAAATAATTGCATCTAATTTCCACTTCTGAGAAGATCCTTTTAACTTAGAGCTAAAGCACTGAATGATCCCTTTAAATGAATGGTCTCTAAGCATATGTGCCATAAGCATATACCTAGAACTGGAGGCCATAAGACCAAAGTCTACAAGGGCTCCTAGTAGAAAGAATCAGGCTCCAAGAATCTGTATGTGGCTCCAAGAATCTGTATGTGCCTCCCAGAGGCTGAAAACAAGACAGATTCTGAGTCCTAAAAGGGATTTCCCCCTCCAAGAATCTGTATGTGCCTCCCAGAGGCTGAAAACAAGACAGATTCTGAGTCCTAAAAGGGATTTCCCCTCTGACAGAAGTCAGGGGAAACTGAGAACAGACAAGTTCCTATAGGTCACATTTTCATTCACTTAACAAATATATTTGAGTGGCTGTTGTATGTAATGCACCATGTCAGGTGTTAGGAAGACAATGATGAACAAGACAGACATCGTCCCTACCTTCTTAAACATTTACATTCTATCAGAGGATAAAAGCATTAAACAGTTAATTATATAATAACTACATTATATATTAAGTGACTAATTATATGAATACTAGGTATATAATAACTATTCTAATTGTTATAAGTGCTATAAAAAAGCATAGAATTCTATGAAGCTACATAATTGGGGCAGCTGACTTATATGAGGATTATCAGAAAGGCAACTTCAAAGAAATGATGCTTTCACTGAGACCTGAAGAAGATGGATTGCCAGGGAGGGGGGAACCACATGTACAAAGGCCCTTTATCAGAAAGGAACATGGAGCACTCAAGGAACTAAAAGAAGGCCAGTATGACTAGAAAGCAGAAAGCCATAGCATGCACAAAACAGTCCTGGGTCCACTCTGGCCCTTCTTCAGCTGTACCCTTCCCGTGGAGCGAAGAATTCACAGGGCCAAAGGGGCATGCCCATCTGAAGCCTGTACCTTGCTTCTTTCTAGAATATATTCTGGGTACCATGAAATTCTCTGCCCAAATGTCTCTGAACATGCTTCCAGGGCCTTGCAAGTCTCCTTCTAGGCCTGTCCTTTTGAATGTGGACCTAGTTACTGGTGTGCACACTCCTGGGTCCACAAGTTGTCCAAAGGGCAGCTATTTATCAGGGATGTGAAATGTACGGTTTTGGGTGATCACATATGGACACGTGAGGCACCTGTGATGCTCAATGGAACCTGGGATGGGAAAAAATGTTAGAAGGGCCAGGGCTTGGGGCTCAGCTCTCCCTGGGCCAGAGACTTCATGTCTGAGAATTCTAAATGCAGACCTGACTGACCTTCTAGAGGAATCATGAATATATATTTATCAAAATAGGAGGATATTACTTATTTTTGTATTTGTCTCTTAGCTTATTTTATAACTTAAACATTTAGAAATTTGGTATATGAGTCTCCATATTTCAGCGTGGTGGATGTTAGGATGACCCTGACCTTATCTGTAAGTCTTATTTTGATTTTTTTTTTTTT
>NW_012136080.1:13230991-13244423 GCF_000956105.1 Propithecus coquereli
CTATACTCAAACTCCTGGGCTCAAGTGATCCTCTCGCCTCAGAACTCCCAAGTAGCTGGGACTACAGGCACTTGACGGTGCCCAGCCTTAAGGACTATCTTTAAGAGATTATTTGGCAGTGAAGTCACCTCCAAGAGATAAGGTAATCAACTAAATATGAATTATCCTGGAATTTCTGACTGGAACCATTCGATGGAGAGTGGTACCATTTACTGAGATATGAGATGAAAAAAAAATTGTTTTGTTTTGTTTAGGGGGACAGGGTTATGTTCTAGCTAGAGCCAAGGAAGTCACTTCTCTCAGTAATAATCACATGTTTGACAATTGTAAATAATGATATTCTCTGATGAGATGGAGCCCTTCCCTTTATTTCTCTTGGATCAAATAGCTGATAGAGGGAGAGGAGACTTATTTGATGCAGTACCAGAGCAAGTGCCCATGGCAACAATGGTTCACAAGTGCACTGGGGCCAGCACAAATGACTGCAGCTATGGGTCATGAGGAATGGCAATGCAGCTCAGCAGTCAAGAAGCCAGCTCAAAAGGAACAGCAAAGTCTATGCTGGGTGGGAATGGGGTAGGTGGGCTCCTCTGTTTTGCCCCTTGACAGGAACTGCATAGGTGAGAGTTGCCGGATTCACTAGTGTGTGATGATGGGCTCATTGTAGAAACTTTCATGTAGTTTGTAGAATGACATGCATGAAGCCAGAGAAGGAAGAACCGTCCTCAGCTCAGAAGAAGACTGATGCTTGCTCCTCTGGCCCAGGATTTAATGATACCCAAAATGGGGACAATGCACTGTCTGCACTGAGTTTCTAGGCTGAACCAGATACCAAACCCACACGAAGTAGAAACCGGGAGAATTTTGTCACAATTCTGTGCCATCACAATGGTAATGTCTTCTCACCACTCTGTCATTATACACCTTAATTATGACATTGTATTAAACATTTGAGTTTTGTTTTTATTTTTTTATTTTTTGAGACAGAGTCTCACTCTGTCGCCCAGGCTAGAGTGCCGTGGCGTCAGCCTAGCTCACAGCAACCTCGAACTCCTGGGCTCAAGCAATCCTCCTGCCTCAGGCTCCTGAGTAGCCAGGACTACAGGCATGAGCCACCACACCCGGCTAATTTTTTGTTTCTATTTTTAGTTGCCCAGATAATTTTTTTCTATTTTTAATAGAGACGGGGTCTCGCTGTTGCTCAGGCTGGTCTTGAACTCTTGCACTCAAGCAATCCACCCACCTCGGCCTCCCAGAGTGCTAGGATTACAGGCATGAGCCACCACGCCTGGCCAACATTTGAGTTTTTGTAGTGAAAAAAAGGTACTAAATCAAGATTTACACAATAATTTTAAAGGTAGAAACTAGAAAAGATTTCCATTCACATTTCTAAATGCAATTAATTAGAGAGATATAAGGAAGACAGAGCGAACAGAATGTTTGCTGTTACTCAACTGTCAACAGGCAACCAGAATAAAACTGATGTGTGAAAAACATGACCCAGTCATCAGATGGAGGATGTGGCTGCAATGGCCAGCAGCCAATGTAATCGGTGAAACAGTTGCAAGTTCAATTTTACAATGTTACTTTAACATAATACGCACTGTCTTTTTAAACAAAATCCATGGTTGTTTCATAAGAAATGAAACATGAGCCTAGGAAATTGCCTCATGAAATCCAAAGGTTGATCTCAATTAATTCTTAGAGTGGGTTATATTGCATCAGCTGGTTAGACACCTCCTCCAGCAGCCAGAGGGACTCTTGCCCTTGTCTACTTACAAGCAGGAGCAGGGGAAGAGAGGGGATGGACCAAGTGGTGGCATGTCAGCCCGACCACCTTTGGAGGGATGTGCATTATCTAGTCCAGTGTTTTTGCAAGTATATGTGGAATGTGGAATGATTTTAGGAGTTGCAAGTGCAAGGCATGAAATTACACTGAATAAGAGAGAGAAAAATATTCCCTTTTAAGATCACTTTTAATCTTCCTATTTACTGAGAGAAAGCTGTAGTTTACTAATAGCTTATAGTTGATATTTGCAGATTTCCTTTTCAACCAAAACTGATTTTTGGCTGAGAGGGTCCAACTAGAATTTTAAAATACTATTTTTTCTTTTCATTTTATTTATGTTCACAGTGACATTTTACTTATAGGAAATATCTTTGTAGCTCACAAGATGGAAGGAACTTAGGAACAGCCAGGCCTCACAAAGGGCAGGGGCCAGCATGCCTCTGGTTATCTCAGAAGTCCTCTCTCAGGGAGCTACCATTAGATAATGATTTGGCTTCAACCTCCTACTTCAAGATTCTAATTCCCAGGATAGAGAATTTGATCAGCTTAGCCTGATTCTTGAACCTTTGTCCATGGCAAAGGGAGTAGCCTGTGATTGTCAGTCCCACCTAGAAAAACCAAAAAGAAAGTGGGAAGAACAGTCCTTGGAAGTAAGGGTAGAGAGTCTCTCTTAACCAAAGGAGCTGAAGTTTACTGTGCAGATAGCAACAGATGTCCACTATAGCCATTAGTAATATGTAGGGGATCAGGGGAACTGAATTCTCAGACATGGTCTGATTCAGCAAGACATTTTATAATGCCTTACACTGGTGTGCCATAGCTGGCTCTTACCAGCTTATATGAGCTAATTGTGAACATTTCTTCCCAACTCTGTATTCTGTGATGTCAAGTTGAAATCAGGATTATTTACAACACAGGTATTGGCCAATGCTACAAATCAGTGATTCTCCCCAATCCCTGCCTTCGAGAGCCAGTTGTTAAATATTTAGCAGCACACCACCGCTACTAATATATTTTGCCATGGCGGGACCTCAGTTGCAGGGCAGCAGATGCTATCTGCACCTGAGAGGAGCAGTAGGGTGAGGGTGGTGGTAGAATCAAGTACGTCTCTCTGAGTCTAGTAAGGGGTATTCATTTACCTGTGCAAGGTCTATCAGCTTGTCAAGGAGAAAACACTGATCATGCTCCAGGAGAATGCATGATGGCTTCCCATGAATTATCTTTAGGGTTGTAAGTTGTCCTGTGTGGTACTGTGGTTCTGCCTATATTTGATTCGATTAGGTAGAGTTCCTACCATGAGTCCAAGTCTGTAGGTAAATATTAGCCTTTTTCTTACCCTTGCCCCCTCCCAGCTGTTCAAATCAACCATTCAGCTATTGGCAGATTGTCCACTCATCCTCTGGGATTATAGGCTGACAAAAGAGGGCAGTAGGGTGACTCTTATCCTGGGAGTCAGTAGGATTAGATACAGTCCTGGGCTCCTTCTTAACTGCTATAGGACAGAATTTTCAACACTCTCACCTAGAAGGAAGTCCTGCTGCCTCCCAGACCCACTGCTGAAAAGTTTCTTAGGAACCATTGGTCACTCTGTCCCTTCTTCCCTTTCTTCAACCAGTGATGTCAAGGTGGAGAACAGTCTTGCTCCTCGGTAGCTTACTGGAACCTGCTTAGATGCTTTCCCTGGCCAGGCTCATTTTCTGGGGGCTATCTCTTGACCTTTTCTTCCCCGTCTGATTTGCAGATGGCTTTCCACAATGACCCTGCTCTGGGTGATACTGCTACCGTCCCTACCCATAAAATGTCCTAAACATCTTACCATAGGGTGGGACTGTCCTTGTAGCTCAGAATTCAGGCTGGCTAAGGGTCTTCAGTGGCAAGGTCACAGTCTCCCCTGAAAATCTCTAGCTACTGCCTTCTTCAGCTCAGACAATTTCCAAGGCCCCTCCTATACTTTGCTTTACATTGTCATGCTTGTATTTGATTTCTCTTCTTCTGCCTGTTGTCTTTAATAGTCTCTCTCTCTCCATTGTTCTTTAGATATACTTAGATGATGATGATCTACTTAGCTGTTAACTTGTTACTGTTAAAATTTTTTACTATCGAAAATTTCAAATGTGTACAAATGTTGAAAGAATTGTATATGTAGACTGTATATTAATGTACTCATGACTCAATTTCAAACTTTTTTTTTTTTCTTTTTTAGAGATGGGGTCTCACTCTGTCACCCAGGCTGGAGTGCACTGAGTGGCACAATCATAGCTCACTGTAACCTCAAATTCCTGGGCTCAAGCAATCCTCCTGCCTCAACCTCCTGAGTATCTGGAACTACAGGAGCGTGCCCAGCTAATTTTTTAAAGTTTTTAAAATTTTTGTAGAGATGTGTCTTTCTATATTGCCCGGGCTGGTCTCAAACTCCTGGCCTCAAGAGATCCTCTTGTCTTGGCCTCCCAAAGTGCTGGGATTACAGACATGAGCCACCATGCCTGGCTTCAAACTTATTTTATCTATACTCCTATATATGTCCCAACAGATCTGATTTTACACAGATAAGAGAAGTCTGAACTAAATTTCTTTTTTCTAGCTTGAGGACAGTGTCATGATATGCAAAGCCATCTCTCCAAACCTCTCCAAACCACTTGTGTACCACTCCTTAGTAACCAGCCCCACTCTCACCAGGTTGACTCTTCTCCTTAATCCGCCACCATACAATTGATCATCAGGTCCAGCTGGTCTTGCCTCACATACATCACTCCTCTCCATTCCCTCTGCCACTGTCCTGGTCTAGGCCTCAGCATCACCCTCCTGTACCAGCCTCCCTGCATTCCTGAAGACTGGCACTTGAGATATTGGACACTTTTGAGACAACCAGGGCTAGGAATTTAGTGGACATATTAGTTACCTGTTGCTATGTAACAAATTACCCCAAAACTTAGTGGTTTCAAACACATATTTATCATCATCTTACAGTTTCTGTGGGTCAAGAAACTAGGCACAGCTGAGCTGGGTCTTCTGCTTCACAGCCTCTCACAAGGCTGCAATAACAGTGTTGGCCCATGGTCTGTGGTCTCATCTGAAGGTTCAACTGGGGAATGATCAGCTTCCAAGCTCACTCAATGGTTGCTAGCAACATTCATTTCATCATGGGTTATTGGTCTGAGAGCTTCAGTTCCTTGCTGGCTGTTAGCCAGAAACTGACCTCAGTTCCCTGCTATGTAGGTCAATCCTTTGCGGCTGCTTACTCCATCAGAACATTCAAGCCCAGAAGGCAATAGAGAGAGTCTTCTAGAAAGACCAAAGTTATAACCTTTTATAACTTAATCATATATGTGACATCCCATCACCTAACTCATAAAATCAAATCACTAGGTCTAGCCCATACCTAAGGGGAGGGAATCATACCAGAGTGTGAATACCAGAAGTTGGTGACTTTTGGGGGCCATCTTAGAAGTCTGCATATCACAGGGAGAGGCAGAAGGGACACTTCTGAGTCAACCAGGACTAGGGATTTACTAGTTACCTATTGCTGTGGAACAGATTACCCCAGAAAGAAGGAAGGATTTTACAATGGCCAGAGAGTAGAACTGGGAAAAAAAAAAAAAAAGCTGAGGTATGAATAAAGCTTGCAATTTCAACATGTCTAGACAGACTAGAGGCCCAAAGTCTAGCACATACAAATTCAGAGTAGGACACTAATGAACAAAGGCAAACAGTAGGCCGGGCACGGTGGCTCACACCTGTAATCCTAGCACTCTGGGAGGCTGAGGCGGGTGGATTGTTTGAGCTCAGGAGTTCGAGATCAGCCTGAGCAAGAGCAAGACCCTGTCTCTACTAAAAATCAAAAGAAAGAAATTATCTGGACAACTAAAAATATATACAGAAGAAATTAGCCGAGCATGGTGGCGCATGCCTGTAGTCCCAGCTACTCAGGAGGCTGAGGCAGGAGGATCGCTTGAGCCTAGGAGTTTGAGGTTACTGTGAGCTAGGCTGATGGCATGGCACTCTAGCCTGGGCAACACAGTGAGACTCTGTCTCAAAAAAAAAAAAAAGGCAAACAGTAGAAAGTTCTGCAGTAAAATACAGGACAAAATATAGTTATGTTTGATATAAGTTTTCTTGTCAGTAGAAATATTGCCTGCCAGCTATATGTATATTATATTTTCACAGGGAAGCAAAGTTGATATATCACTAAAACACAGAAGCAGTTCTCAATTTTCTCTTACCTCACTGACTATTGTTTTTGCCTCCTTCAAGGGCCTCACTTTCCTTAGTCACCTCCTAAACATGGGTGTTGCTTAGGGCTAAGAGCTGTACTTTTTTTTTTCCTACCTCTCATTTCTCTTTCTCACATTTCCTCCATGCTCATACCATTACTGATTAACTTTGGGGTAAATGATTAGGGCTTTGGAGGGAGGGACATTCTTACTTTCCGTGTTAATCTTGTCTACACTATATTCTTGTTACAAGGAGCATGTTTAACATAAAAATAAAATAAATGAAAAGGAAGTCATATTTAAAAACTCTGCCATCAAACCATCTTATTCAAAATCTATAAAAAAACAAAAACAAAAACAAAACAAAACAAAAAAACTCTGCCAGCTCTTTGTCCTGACTTACGCTTTTACATTTGTAGTCATGGTTCCCTATCCTTGGTCATCCAGACTTGGCCTCCTCTGTGACTCTCCCTCTATAAGGGTCTATTGAAGTACCTGAGTTGATGAACAAAGGTGTCACTTCCAATTGCCAGGATAATGAGGATGATCAGAATGCAAACTAGAAAGACTCAGAAGGAAGACTGTAATAAACCTAATCAGAAGGTGACTATGGGCAAGGACATAAGCTAGAAATTCTTCAAGTATTCATTAACCCCCCCCAAAAAAGGAAATAAAATGTATACAAGGTATACAGATTGGGAAGGAAAAAAATCAAATTGTCCTCGTTCCCAGATGACACAATTATCTACATATCAATAGAAAATCCAAAGGAATTGACAAAAAAAAAACAAAACCCTCCTGGAACTAATAAGCAATTATAGCAAAGTTGCAGGGTACAAGGTTAACATACAAAAGTCAATTGCTTTCTTACATGCCAGCAATGAACAAATGGAATTTGAAATTAAAAACACAATACCATTTACATTAACACCAAAAAAAGAGAAATACTTAGGTATCAATACAACAAAATATGTATAAGATCTATATGAGGAAAACTATAAAACTCTGAGGAAATAAATTAAAGAACTAAATAAATGAAAAGCATTTCATGTTCAAGAATAGGAAGACTCAACATTATCAACATGTCAGTTCTTCCTAACCTGATCTATAGATTCAACACAATCCCAACCAAAATTCCCAGCAATTTATTTTGTGGATATTGAAAAACTGATTCTATAATTTATAGGAAGAGAAAGATCCAGAAGAGCCAACACAATTTTGAAGGAGTAGAACAAAGTCAGAGAACTGATGTTACCGGACTTCAAAATTTACTATAAAGCTACAGTAATCAAGACAGTGTGGTACTGGTGAAAGAATAGACAAACAGGTCAATGGAACGGAATAGAGAGCCCAGAAAAATATCCACATAAACATAGTCAACTGATTTTCAACAAAGGAGTGAAGGCAATAATGAATCTAGACACAGACTTTATACTCTTCAAAAATTAACTCAAAATGGATGATAGACCTAAATGTAAAACACAAAACTATAAAATTCCTAGATAATATAGTAGATGACCTTGGGTATGATGGACATTTTAGATACAACACCGAAGCTATGATACATAAAAGGAAGAATTGAAAAGCTGGACTTCATTAAAATTAAAAACTTCTGCTCTGGGAAAGATACTGTCAAGAAAATGAGGACAAGCCACAGACTGGGAGAAAATAGTTGCAAAGACATATTTCATAAGGGACTGCTATCCAAAATATACAAATAACATTTAAGACTCAACATTAAGAGAACAAACAACCCAATTAGAAAATGGGCCAATAACTTTGAGAGACACCTCACCAAAGAAGATATACATTTACCAAATAAGCGTATGAAAAGATGCTCAATAGTATATGTCATTACGGAATTACAAATTTAAAAAACATTGAGATACCACTACATACCTATTAGAATGGCCAAAATCCAAAACACTAACACCACCAAATGCTGTCAAGGTTGTGGAACAAAAAGAACTCTCATTCATTGCTGGAAGGAATGCAATGGACTACAATTTGGAGTTTCTTATAAAACTAAAGATAGGGCTGGGCATAATGGCTCATGCCTGTAATCCCACACTTTGGGAGGCTGAGGCAGGAGAATCTCTTGAGGCCAGCAGTTCAAGATCAGCCTGGGCAACATAGCAAGACTCCGCCTCCATATAAAATAAAAATAAAAATATTAGCTGAATGTGGTGGCACACATATATAGTACTAGCTACTCAGGAGGCTGAGGCAGCAGGATTGCTTGAGTCTGGAAGTTAAAAGCTGCAGTGAGCTATGACCATGACACTGCGCTCTAGCCTGGGCAACACAGTGAGACCCTGTCTCTAAAAATAAAAAATAAAAATATGATTACCATCCAGCAATTGCTCTCCTTGGAACTTACCCAAATGAGTTAAAAACTTATGTCTACACTAAAACCTGGACACAGATATTTATAGCATTTATAGCAGCTTTATCATAATTGCCCAAACTTGGAAGCAACCAAGATGTCCTTCAGTGGGTAGATGGTTAAATAAACTGTGGTACATCCAGACAATGGACTGTTATTCAGCATTAAAATAAATGAGTTATCAAACCATGAAAAGACATGGAGGAATCTTAAATGCATATGTGGAAAATGTCAATCTGAAAAGGCTACATACTACATGATTTCAACTATGTGACATTCTGAAAAAGGCAAAACTATACAGACAGTAAAAGGATCTGTGGTTGCTGGGATTTGGAGACTGAGCAAGGGATGAATAGGCAGAGCACAGAGAATTTTTAGGGCAGTGGAACTATTCTGTATTGTACTATAATGTTGGATACATTTTCATTATACATTTGTCAAAAACCATACTATATACAACAAACACCAAGAAAGAACCCTAATGTAAACTATGGACTTTAAGTGATAACGACTGTCAATGTAGGTTCATCAGTTGCAACACATGTACCACTTTGGTGCAGAATTTTGATAGAGAGGGAGTCTGTGGCTATGTGGGGGCAGGGTATATATGGGAAATCTCTGTACCTTCTGCTTAATTTTGCTGTGAACCTAAAACTGCTCTAAAAAATAAAGTCTATTTAAATTCTTTTAATGGAAATAGTTTATATCGCACATATATTCTCCAGGAAGCAGACTCTGAGGTGGAGTTTAGTATACAGGGTGTTTATTGGGAAGTGCCCTTGGGATAACTCCTGCTGAAGGAAGAGGAAGGAAGCAGGAGTTGACAGAGGGAGAAATCAAATTGTGATGCAAATTGTGATGCAGGCCCAACAGCAGCCTTGGCTCCCTAAAAGGAAGTTCTGGAGTGAAAATGGCCCTTCAGAGTTTTCCCAGGTTGGGCTGAGGGGTCAAATCTTTATTTCTTATGTTTTTAGTCATTGGATATGGCCAGCCCCCAAAACTGTGACTTTGAGAGAGGCTAATCTCTACAAATGAGACAGTCCCTGAAGGGGCTGATGGCCGAGGGCTATTCGCCAACAGCACTCGCAGCAGCTGAGGCAATAATGCTGCACTGAAGGGGATTCGAGTGGCATATCACCATGTCCCTGACATTCACAAAGGAGGAACTCACCTGAGCTGGATGGTGCAGCTGTCTAGAATGCAAGGAGATAGCCTTTGGCATTGCATTTAAGAAAAATAAAAATTCAGCTAGAAATCCTAACCTCCAAATTTTTGAGTTCTATTCTAATTTCTAATATATCACTCACTAGTCCCACAAAAATACTGCTAATATTTGGAGGATGTGTCTCAGAAATAACATTTTCAAACTTTAGGTTATGGAGAAGGGAGAGAGAGTCACTCAAAAGTAGCCAGCTGACCAATAGCTTGACACTTTATAGTGTCTTCAAAATTGGATTTTTTGATTTTTTTTTAATTTGTGGTTTTTCTTGCACTCTTGATTTTGGCACTATCCCTGTCCACTTCCAGGAATTCAAGGATTTTTTTGGTTTTCTTGATAGCAACAAAAGAGTAATGGGCATATGTTTCATATCCTTAATGAGATCTTCTTCTGGCCCTTAGCCTGCTGGCTTCTTAAAATGGAAGAAGTACAGTGCCAACAAAGGCCCCAAGCGAGTGCAGCCCAGCCTGCATTCACAGAATGCAGCAGCAGCCTGTGGAAAGGGCTGCTCTCAGCATGCATGTGGCCAGGAAGCAGAGCTGATGGGTCAACATAGAAGCTGACCCTCAACTTGTCCCAATCGTGTTTTGAGTGGAACATGTGATCACTCTGAAACTCCGAGGAGAAGCAGCAGAGGGCACAGGACTTGGTGCCCTCCAAAGCTGATGGGAGTCTTGAGAGATATTCCAGATGTGAAAATGCTCCACAAACCAGGCTGCACTGAACAAACAACAGACAGGGTTTCTGTTTGTGTTTCTCTTACAGTGTGGCTGACCTTATAAAACAAATACTCTTTCCTTGGCCAAAGTATTTTAGTCCCTTCCAAGAGCTAGGGCAGCCTGGTGCCGTGGAACATGTCTTCAACTTGACATATGAGGTTTGGAGTGTAATCCTCAATCTTCTGCTATTTTAATCACATTTAATCTCTCCCCTGAAGTAAGAGAATTGGACTCCATAAGTACTGAGTCTCCTTGCAGGTGGGTTAAGCTGATGAGTTCTGAAGGGAACTGGACACACTGCGGTGGAGGACACACTGGCATGCAGACGGAAGAACACTAATTAGCCTCAGTGTCATTGGTGCTCTGTTTCTCTATATTACTCTTGTTTCCTTTCAGTTGACTCTTCCCAAAATGGGTTCAAGCACTCACAGGCAGGCATCGTACTAATTTCACAACAAAAGGAGAGATTATTTCCCCAAATGGTTCCAGCAGAAGTTCCAGAATTGAATCTCGCTGTCTAAGATTAGCTTGGTTGGGACACGGGCAGTAGTGGATGTTTTGGTGCTCCATTGAGATCCTCTTTATCAGCTAGTGCACCCCTCCCATTCCTTCACATTCCTCCACCTTCCTTACCCCCTCCACTCTCCCACTTCACATCTATTTCAAGGCTGTGGCTAACAGGTTCAATATATGGCCTGGGCTATTGAGAAGTGCCTTGGCTGTTGAGAGCCTCCTAGCCTAGGGATGCCCGGAAGTTACACTCCCTCCATCTCTAGACTGATGACTGATGGATAAGGAGTTACTTAAAGGGCCAGCCTCCTTGCCTCAAGGCAGAAATCACTCCATAGTGCAATTTGTGTTCCAGAAGCAAGCTTCCCCCTCCACATACAAAACCAGGTCAAGTCTAGATTTTTACATGACATGAGGTCTTTGCTTGGCTCCTTCCCCTTGTCTATCTTGTTCTCTTAGAGGAGGTTTCTCCTAAGAGCATTAGCTGTCTTTCTTACATCTGAATACTTGCCTCAGGTTCTGCTTCTAGGGAATACATCTAAGCTACAAGCACATTTCTGAACCCATTACTGAATGAGTGGTTAAGTGTTATGCTAAGGGACAAGCCAGGTCACATGTCCACCTACACGACATAAACCTGAATTCCTGAGTAAATTTCATCAAGGACCTTGATTTGTTCACTGCTATAGCCCCAGTGTTCAGAATAGTATAGAGTAGGCATTTAATAATTACTTAAATTAAGGAAAGAATAAACTGTGTGTGTATGCGTGTGCATGTATGTATTTCGCTCCTTGAACTGGAAGAAATATAGTACCAACAAGGGCCCTGAGTGAGTGCAGCCCAGCCTGCATTCACAGAGGACAGCTGCAGCCTCTGCGAAGGGCTGCTCTCAGCTTGTATGTGGCCAGGAGACAGAGCTGAGAGGTCAGCACAGAAGCCGGCTCTCATCCTGTTCCAATTCTGTTTTAAGTGGAACATGTGGTCCCTCTCACATTCCAAAAAGATGTGGCAGAGGGCACAGGACGTGGTGCCTTCCGAAGCTTATGGGAGTCTTGAGGGATATCCCAGATGTGAAAAAAATTTTTTCCCAAGGAAACTGGTGTGTGTATGTGTGTGTGTGTTTGTGTGTGTGTATGACTGTTACCAGAAGAAAGAGGACTGAGTGTAGGAATGTGAAATGATAACTATGCACTACAATGATAAACAAACAAGCAGAATTGGACTTAAAAACCCAAACTTCTTTCCCTCTGCCAAAGGCCAAATTTCTGTCAATGACCAGATGTGTCACACATTGTGACCCCAAGTGGTGTCTTCACTTAGGGATTTAAAAAACATTCTAGGAAATGTTTTTGTGCTTATTTGTCATCTGGTAAGGAATGGAATTATTTCAAGTAGATAATGAAAATCTGCTTTTTTATTTCACATAGGAATTGCAGACAGCAGTAACTAAAATCCTGGAAACAGGTTTTTTGCTGAATCATTCACCCTTGCTCAAGATAAGCTTTCATTTTGCATTGAATTTTAACGTGAAGTTTCTTTATCTTCCCCCACCTTCTCTTCCATAGTCAGCTAGTCAGTAATTTCTCTTTGGCTGGAGTGACACTGCCCTCCCAGAATGGTCAAATAAACTCTGCTGAGATATTTCCAGAGATCCCCGCACTTTTTACTTCCAAGGATCCATTCATGATCTTTCCCCCAAGGGCTCACAAGTGAAACACCTCATTGCAACACAGACTGTGCATCTGGAAAATAATCCACTTGTTTTCTCAAAATTTATTAATTGTACTGAGTAAGCTGGTACAAGTTCAGCCCAAACTAAAGCAATTTTTTAGTAACTTTATAAAGCACTGCCATGAGTAAAAATGGGATTTCCATCAAGCTTTCTGAAATAATGAAAATGTTGGAAGTCACTGAATAATCCTATTCCAGGAGATATATGTTTCCAAAGATGATTCTGGGTTGGATGGGAGCAAAAGCCAAGTCAAGGAGATCCACCAGAAGGCTGTTTGGTAGTCCAAAGAGAGAGATTTGTTAAAAAGAAAAGCATCAGAAATGCCCTTTGGAGTAAAATTGACCACCTCTGAGTGTCTGGTTTCACTGTGCTAAATAAGGTGGAAACTTCCCTGCAGAGACTAAAACCAAAAGGTCTCTCAGAACCATGGTACTCAGCATCTTGCCTAAACAGTCTCTGTAGCTGTCACCAGATGGCAGGTGGTAAGAATCTGAGTCATGGTGCATAACCATCCTGTTTAGGCCTCATAGCCATGAACAAGTGAGAGAAGTGCAGTCCATATGACTTGGTCCATAAATACAAAACTTATTAATATTATTGATATGAATTAACCAACTACACATGACTAGCAGAGCCAAATTATGATTGTCATGGGCTCTGGGCAATTTTGAATCTGTGGGCCCCTTCCTCCTTAAAAAAAATTAAAAATTATATTTTATGGCTGCATTGTTATAAAGATGGATAGAATCCAGGCTGGATTTATTTATTTTTATTGTGGTGAAATATACATAACATAAAACTTACCATTTTAACCACTTTTAAGTGTATGGTTCAGTGGCATTAAGTACATTAGATTCATTTTTATA
>NW_012136080.1:13244473-13265434 GCF_000956105.1 Propithecus coquereli
AGTTTTAACTATCAGTTTTAACCTATCAAAGAATTTTACAAGCAATAATCTTCAAATTTAGCATAGATATGATAAATAATCACTTTTGTTTATTCATAGCAGGAGTCAAACTTCATAAAAATATTCTGAAAGAAATTTAAAACATTTTTGTGAGTCTTAATTTTCATAGCAGACACGAGATACCGTACGGAAAGAACCGAAAAAATAAAAAAATATCAACTGAAGTATGGTTCAGTGGCATTAAGTACATTAGATTCATTTTTATATATTTATTATTATATTTATTTTTATTCTGTTTTTGAAAGAAATTAAATTTAAAACATTTTTGTGGGCCCTTAAAAGTATCACAGACCCTAGATACTGTGCTTGATGTGCCTAATGGATAAGTTGGCCCTATTAAATGGCAAAAAGGGGCAAGAGAAAACAAAATTGAAATGCACTCAAAACTCATTTTACATTTCACAACACAAAATGACATTTAAACTTGCCTTTCCTTTCTGCAGGAGGATATTAATCCTAGGAAGCAGTGTCTCTGACCAGATGGAACACAGCACTCAGAAAGACTTAGATGAAGCCCTATTTTTGCCCCTAACAGGCTATGTGTCACACTCAGGACAACGTGGGGGTCAGAAAGGCTCATCTGAGGAGCCCGTGGGGGTCAGTGCCAGCAGACTCAGAAATAGCACCAGCTCCAGGCCAAGAGGGTGGGGCAGACACTCCAGATGAAGCCCAGGACAGTCCCCAGGGGTCCAATAGGAAGAATCCAGAGTTCAGTAGAGGACATATGTCCCAGTCATAGCCACAAACTAGAGAATGGAAACAATAAGCAACCAAGGCAACTGAGGTGAGAGGAGCAAATGCCAGTGCTGCTTTGCAAAAACCTAGCTTGAATCTCTTGCTCTTGCTGCGGGTGCTACCCATTGCCTGGAACTGTGTGCCCTGGGCACTTCTCGCCAAGCTTCAGTTTTCCCATCTATGCAATCAGGAATTGGACTAATGACCTCCAGGTCTGATGAACCTATTTGCCTGTTTCCAGCTTCCTAGTAGCTCTATCATTTTCCCTGCTCTAGCTCTAGATGATTGAAAATATGAGCTTAATGTTCAAGCTTCAGAGCAGAGGTTGAAAATTAGTAGCTGCAAGGCCAAATCTGGCCCACAGGCAAACTTTGTTTGGCCTGCTTAATGATTTTAAACTTTGAATTAATTGCCAACGTCCCAAAATCAGCAGATGGCTCATAAAAATCTGAATTTCTGCCTTCTCTTGAAAAGCTGTCCCCTCTCCCTTCTTTGGCTCTGTTTTCCCACATGACCTTGCCTGGAACTGAGCATGAATTGCCCCTTCTGGAAGAGGCATGAATGCTGCAGGGTGTCACAGTCTCCCCTAGTCCATTTTACTCTTGCCTTATCCCTGTAGGCGTTGGATTTGCTACCTGCACAGTGAGAGGTCAAAGCTTTTTCTTACCTGCTGAACCTCATCTCTCCAGTGCCCAGGCACTGTCCATCATTAGGCTGCTCGAAGCTGACCTTCAGGCCTCCAAACCATACCCTGGAGGCTCAGTCTGAAAAAGCCTCTGAGCACCGAGTCATCCACAGTACATCTCCCCAGGGTGACCTTGATCCAATGAGCAGTTTTCCCTGACACTCATCTGCTCCCGATAAACGTACTGCAACTGGAGATATGGAGTCTCCTTGACAAGATGTTCTTCCACCCTTTGTGGACACTGACTGGATAGTCTAGAGGTGCCTGCCTCTAAGGATCTAGTCAACTAGAGGCTGAAGTGCTGAAGAGGGGAAGCACCAGCGGGAAGCTCTTGTTAAGAGAGAGAAACCAAGAGAGCACAGGAACTGGGAACCACAGAGGTAGCACAGGCTAAAGTGCCTGCCTGCCACTGCCTATAAAATCCACTTCCCACGTTTCCTCATAAATGAGTTCTCTATTTCCTCTTCTAGACATCTCAATTACAATTAGACTAGAACGGAATGAGCTTTTATTTATTTATTTTTTTTTTTGAGACAGGGTCTCACTCTGTTGCCTGGGCTAGAGTGCAGGGGCATCATCACAGCTCACTGCAACCTCAAACTCCTGGGCTCAAGCGATCCTCCTGCCTCAGCCTCCCAAGTAGCTGGGACTACAGGCAGGTGCCACCATGCCCGCCTAATTTTTCTATTTTTTGTAGAGATGGGGTCTCGCTGTTGCTGAAGGTGGTCTCGATCTCCTGGCCTCAAGCAATCCTCCCGCCTCGGCTTCCCAAAGTGCTAGGATTACAGGTGTGAACTACCACGCCCGGCCAGAATGAGCTTTTAAAACAATCCTACAGGGTTTTGCCCGCAGTAGGTTGAAACAATTCAGTAAAGATAACATAGAATTGGGACAAAGAAATTCAAGAGCAGTACCATTTTCTGGATTATTTTCCTGAACCAGGTTCTAACATTATCCACTCGGCAATATCCGCACTCCTTTTGTCATTTCTACCACCTAAACCTCCGTGGGACCTCTGCACTCTATTCCCAGAGCCTCTGCTTTGGTTCAAGCAGCTTGGCCTTCCCTGAGCTCCCCATTGGCTTTGATTATCTCCTCGAGCCTGTCAGGGTGAAGGTTCTAAACACAACTCAGAGCATCCTTCTTTTTAACTTAAAACCTCTAAGGGCCCCTCACTGCCTCCAGGGTAAAAGCTGTTTCTTCTCATACCAGAGCCCTGCTGATACCTGGCCCTGTTCCCTCTGCAGCCTCATCTTGTGTTACTCTCCAGTCATATAAAATTACCTACAGATCCTCAAAATGTCCCTTATGCTTTCTGCCTCTCAGCTTTGGCTCTTGCTATTTCTCTGTATCTGGAATTCCCTTTTCCTCCTATCACACTCCCCCCAGAAAACTCCTACTCATCCTTCAAGACCGTATCCAAGTGATTCCAGATCAATGATGCCTCCTTTTCTACTCTGCAAGGGAAATAGCTTGGGGTAGAATGACTAGATGCCAGTTCCCTGGAGGCTGAGCTCCAAAAAGAGAGGAGGCTCTGGCCATGGGTGGGCATCAAAGAATAGATCAGGATTTGCAAACTGACAGCTTCTCCAGTCCACATTCTTTCTCCAGAAGTGGGTTTTTTTTTTCATCAGGCAAGAGTTTTAATTTTTTTTTATTTTTTATTTTAAACAGCTGTTCTTCAGGTCTCTGTGTTACATTCTTGGTCCCTGAAGGCCTCTGGGTAAGTGGGTAAAGGGGTTGTGAGAGGTGACCCATTAAGAGTGAAAGAGGTTTCTCTTCTGTCTACCAGGAGTTGGTCACATGGGGTGGCCTGAGAGTCAGAAACCCTGGCTCCACCTGACCCCATACCTGTGGGAGTGGCTGGACACTGAAGTCAAACAGAAGCCTTCCTACTCTTTACCTCCTCTCCCCACTCCGCACTGTCTAAGGGTGGGAATGTACCACTAAAGCCAAAGTAAAGGGATATTGGCATGTGTTCCTAGACTTCCCGTGTGTGCTTATCTAACTAATGGTAAGGCTGAGGCAGCTGAGGGTTGATAACATAGACTCTAAAGTCCAGATCAGGTTAAAATATCAGCTTTTTATAGAGTGTAGGGCTTTGAGAAGGTTATTTTACCTCTCTGTGCCTTAATTTCCTTGTTGATAAAATGGGAATAATAATAGTCCTACCTATAAAGTTGTACAGATTAGATGAGTTAACTATGTAAGGCTGTTAGAATAGTGTAAGTTTATACATAGAAAGAGCTACATAAGTGTTGCTATTCTTGGTTTTTGGGCAGTACTATCCTTCCAACCCACAAGAAAGAGTGTAGTGCTGGTGCTGCATGGTGTATGCATGGCCCCAGCTATAGGGCTCCTTATAAGTTCGGCTGGAGGAACCCCAGAGAATAGCCAGTACAGACAGAGCTTCCTGCAGCAGGTCTGCACCTTGCTGCCTGGGCATGTAGCTGGAAGGGCCAGGGCTGAATGCTTACAAGCTTGCTATCAATGGGCACAAACCTGGCCACCACCATCTCCTGTTCTACCTGTCCCTGTCATCCATGTGTGTCACAAGGTGAAGTTGTTGGGCCATGTTTACTTGAGAGAGAGAGAGAGAGAGAGAAGGCAATTTGATTTGCATCCTGCTGGTAAAGTCCTGCATATTTTTCTGTATCCAAATAATTCAGAAACATGGCAGTAGCTTACAAAGAGCTTTCCAGCTTAAACACTCTCATGCTGCTTCCTCCTCCCCTCATTGCTTGGCCCCTCTGTCCTTTGTATGTGCTTCTCTCACAGCTCATGGCACACTAGTACACCAAATTTCTTTAATTCCAGAAAGTTATTTTAAGACATCTTTTAATATATTAATTTAATAATAGATATCTGGGTCAGGGGAACCCATAACATCAAATGAACTCATTGACTAATGCATTTGATTTTAGAAGCTTTTAAAATGTAAAAAAAAAAAAATCACCTTTAAATTGAGGAAATAAGTCAATGATTTTTTACATTCTCTCTTCAACAGACTGCGGACTTGGTGGAGTCAGGGACAGTACGTTTTTGTCCTTCTCCTCCCAACCCCCCATCCCAGGCCATGCCTGTTGATGTCCTGAATGAATGTTTCATTTGGAAATTTTTCTAGAAGCTCCCTTGGTTACTATGGTAACCCAAAATTGGTTTCACAGCCCTGTGTACCAAGGGGAGTCCTGCTGAGGAAGGCTGCCTGCTGACCTGGACTCTGAACCGTGCTGCATCTGCTGACCTTTCTTCCTGGGCAAGCACAATGATGGAATAAAACACTTGTGATAAAACCTGCAGAGATGACACCTTTGCAAATATAAAGCAATTTATTTAAAATAATTCTGTTGTCTATTGTTGAACTTTCTTATCAATGCAAAAAAAAAAAAAATCTGACCTCTCAAAGTCTTTTCTCAGTGAGGGCTAGACAATTTGAACAAAGGACTCTCAGGGGAGAGTTAGGACATCTATTCTCAAGGTTTAGTAATTTGTTGAGTTTCAGTTGAATCCAGCTATTCTCTGGGAGTTTAGAGATTCCAGCTAAGAAAGAATGACTATGAATACAATAATAATTTCCATTTCCCCTCAGTGCTTATTCATGCTCCAGGTACTTCACATGGACTTATTCAACAAGCACTGATGTATCACGTACTATAATGTGTGCTAAATTATTTTCTAAGCACTTTACATATATTAATTCATTTCACCCTCATAACGAGCCTGTGAGACACCTTCTATTGTTATCCACATTTCACAGAGGAGAAAATTGAGGCACAGAGAGGTTGACTGATTTGCCCAAGGTCACATAGCTGGTAAGCTATAGAGACAAAATTCAAACCCAGACTGCCTGGCTCCAGAATCTGTGCTCCTGACCAAGTTGCTACATTGCCTCTTTTAATCCTTTTGATAATTCAATAACATAGTAACACCTATGTTATTGAATTATACAGATTGGACAGATGGGACACTGAGGCTCGATCAGGTAACCATGTCTCTATAGCCTCCATAGTCTCTGCTCCTGACCTGGGAAAATTCTGGAAAATCTCCCAAGGTTTATTAGAATCAATCTTCCATCTCCCACTTCCCCAAACACACACACATACATTCACAGGAAATTTATAACGTTTCTCTCAAAGTTATTTTTAGGAGACTAGGAGCCCTGAATCCTCATAGACAAATTATTTTGAAGTGATGCTCTAAGGCATACACTGGCAAGAATTGAACATGCAAGCATAATGAGTTCAATTAATTAGGAGAGGGTATTTCTTTTAAGATCACAAAATAACTGCTGTTTGAAGTGTGAGCTGGTAATCAGGAATACTGTAACTTAAATGCTTAACGCATTTGAACTGTATTATCCTAAGAAAGTGCTCTTGGAATATGGAAGAGTATTATCTTCCACGGATCTGTCAGTAGGGAGAAGATATAAATTAATACCCTAAACTGTGGCCACTTCCCCAGGCCAAATTGTGAGTCCCTTGTACATACAATAGTAGGGTGACCAACCATCCTGATTGGCCTGAAACAGTCCTGGTTTTAGCACTGAAAGTTCCTCATACCAAGGAAACCTCTCAGTCCTGGAAAAACTGGGATGCTTGGTCACCCCAAATTAAGAACCAGTTATGAGTGACAATTTCTGGGAGAAATTCCTTGTTGGATGGAGAAGGGGAACTGAGGGTAGTGAGAGGCAAAGGTCATCACAGGCAGAGGGAGCAGCTTGAGCAAAGGCCCAGAGGTGTGAAATGTTGCAGTGGTTTGGGGGAGTTGCAAGGCTCTTGTGTGCTTTAATTTAGAGTTAAAGAGGGGAGGCAGAGTGAGAAGGGAGTGGGAGGGGAGGTGGCTGGCCAGATAGTAAACTGATAGAATATGAAATAGATAGAGCTTTATGACCCTGGTTCAATGCTAAAGAGCAGTTACCAGGACCAGGAACTCTTTTTAGGTGATGTTGGTCTTTTGGGATCTTGGTTAACTTTAAAAAAAGAAAAGAAAACAAAGATGGGCCAGAATCTTAACTCGGTGGTCTTTAAACATTTTTACTCACGTATTACCTAAAGTAATTTATTAATATAAATTATTTATCACCTTGCATATTTTTAAATTGATATTTAAAATTTTTATCATAAGTTTAGTCATTACAGAAGGTATAGTTTCTGGCACTTTATACATATTGACATTTCAAAATAAACAGTTATATTACTCTTTAAATGAACCCAGTGGAATCTAAATACCAAAGCAATTCAATATCCTCCTCAACCAATATCCGTTTAAAACATACATGAACAACCTATTTTTCTTTTTTTTTCTTTTTTTCTTTTTTTTCTGTCAAGATCCTGGAGGGTAGAACCAGACATGAAACTGGGCACAGGACTCTCAACAACCTGTTTTTCAACAAAATTTTACATTGGTCGTTTTTGTCCTTGAACTTATATTTCCATTCCACTTCCTCCGCAGAATTTTCTTATGCTTAAAAGTCTTTATTAATCATACTATCACACTTCTTTGCAACAGAAGTTATGTATATAAATTGAAATGGAAGTAAAATTTTTTGGAAGTAAATTTATTAATGAGATGGAAGGTTATTTTTTAAAAATTGGTTTGTGAATGCATGGATGAAGATTTTTTATTGCTGAAATGAGATAGCATTCAGAATCAATCATATTTCTTTTTTGTTTGTTTATATATATGTAAGCCCTGAGAAATCTTTATATAAATAAGATGATGGGAATAGAAGAATGGAAGACATTTTGTTATAAACAAATGTCACTCAAGCTTCAAATTCCTCTTAAGTTATATACCAAAAAACCATATAATGATGTATTATAAAAATTATTTTTGTTGAACTATCAGTTGACAATTTGATTAGATCTCCCTTCGATTTCATTGAAATTAAAGAATAGGATACACCTGGCTTACAAAAATTTCATTATCTGATGATTCACTTTTCAACACCAACACCAAAATATCAAATCCCCTCCTGCCGCAACACACATGCATGTGCACACGTGAGTGTACACACACACACAGACACTTTTTTTGTACAACAGAGCGAGATTCAGGATGGGTGAGGTGTGTGCCTTTCTTTTGTAAAGAGGGAGATGGATAACTATAAAATGGTAAATAGGAAAGGAGAACCTGCAGAATACAAACCTGTACCAATCATTTAGAAAAATGAAATTAATTCCGCAGCACTTTTAGCTTGACACTGTTGGGGCAGAGTGGGATCCAGCAGCCAAAAGCCCCAAGACAGTAGGAGTTAGGAGTCCTGCCCTAAAACTATAAGACCTGAGAGTATATGGACAAGGGCACTAAATGGGTATGCCACCTCTTTCCTTCTTGGAAACCTGTACCAATCATTTAGAAATAAGAAAGCTGAGGATCTGAAAATTGGTTCTCTTAGAACCACCGTGCACTGTAACCGCTTGGAAAGTCTTCATGCGCCTCTAGGGCTACACATACCTCAGGTTGAAGACAGTCTTAGATGTTACTAGTGTCCCGTGTGGAAGCAAGAATGAGATTGTCTCCCTTCCAAGTCCAGAACATACTTTCTAAACAAGAATTTTCTAGGAAAAGGAAATCCTCTTCTTGTATCTTGCCATGTTGGCCTTGCCTTAACTTTGAATGCTTGTCCTGGGTGTGCTCCTTCTGCACCTTGAGGTTTCTTTCTCTGTGTCATGATCCCCATTCAGTTCTACTTCTTAACCTTGGGTCCTCCTCTGATGGCTGTCATCATAGAAGAAAAATACTAGGGGCTGTCTTTCCTACCTTTACCCTGAATCACGGGGACTGACCCCAGAAAAAGATTCCAATGGAGTTGTTGGTAAGTGGTGGGGGAAGGGGCCGATTCTTGTTTTGAAAAGAATTTGGGGATGGATCCAGAATCCGATATTCTTCAAGTTATGTGCTTGACACAATCTTCCCCAATTCTGACTACCCACATCCCTCTAACCACTGCTGCCTCCCTGCCCCCATCTACTCTCCCAGAAGCCTGGAAATGTTTTAAGCAACAAAGAATCTATTTTGTATGAGTGTGGAGGATGTATTGAAAGAGTCAAGAAGACTAAAAGCAGTGATATCACTTAGGAGACCTTTGTAGCCACTTAGAAGACCTGTACAGTCTGTGCTTGAGATGATGATGGCCTAACCTGAGGCAGGAGCAGCAGAATTGGAAGGAATAGGTGAACTTGGGAGATGTTAAAAGGGAAGACTTATTCAACTTAATGACTAAGTGGATGAAGGTGATGAGAGAGGGTGTGGTTCAGGATGAGTTCTATTTTTCTGATATGAGTAACTAGATAAATGGTAGTACTGCTCTCCAATCAGATACAAAGAAAAAATGAATTTGAGGAGAAGATGGCAAGTTCAATTTTTGCATGATTAATTGAGAGAACTGCTGGACAGACAGGAATAATTTTAAAGTAGGCAGTTCAATACACAGGTCTGGAGCCCAGGAAAGGGGTCTGGATTAAAGATACAAATTTAGGAATCAGTATTGTATAGATGGAAAATCTAAGCCATGGGAGAGGATTAAAGTATCCAGAAAGAAGGTGTAGAAAGAGATGAGTGTCAAGTGCATAATCCTCAGAAAAACAAACATTTAAGTCTGAGCAAAGAAGAGAAACCAAAGATATAGTTAAAACACAAGAGGGGTAAGAGGTGAAACTACAGAGGGAGGAGAGCGTCCAGGAAGACATGAATGGTTCTAGAATCAAATGTCAAAAAATATGGCTGGATATCTCCTAGATAGATGAAAGAAAAAAAAATTTTTGCCTTATCCCATTGCCCCATTATTGACTCCTCCATTTCTTCCTTCCTCTAGATACTAAACCTGAAAGAGTTGTTTTCCATTTCTGTCTCCAATTCCTCATCTTCCACTCTCCCCTTAGAAACCAGTAGTGTGTCTTCTCCCTTCTCTATTCTATGGCTTGCTCAAGGATCTTCAGGCTATCTTATCAATGGCTTTTTCTCACCTCAGTCTTTTGGAGGTGATGCAAGGGAGCTCTGTAGGGATATAGGGAAGTGAGAAAGAAAAGGGAAGGAAGCCAATAAATGGTGCACTATCAAGTCAGTCACAATTGTGGGTAACTCAAGCTTAATTCTGCTGGGGAGCTCTGGGAGTCAGTATAGTGCAGGGGCTCAAAGTTAACCTAAGGGTTGAGGGACCTCGGGTATTTATACACCAGTTCTAGTCAGTCCTTGGTTAAGGATTGCTGATTGGAGTGAGGATGTGGAAGCATTAATTCCCCAGCACTTTTCCTTGACACTGTTGGGGCAGAGTGGGATCCAGCAGCCAAAAGCCCCAAGACAGTAGGAGTTAGGAGTCCTGCCCTAAAACTGTAAGACCTGAGAGTATATGGACAAGGGCACTAAATGGGTACGCCACCTCTTTCCTTCTTGGTCTTCCCAACATATTTTCTGCTGCCCACCACCCTTTCTTGACATATTCCCTTTCTTTGATTCCTGTCCTTGTACCCTAACCTGATTCTTATTCCCATCTTTACTCTCTTTATCTCCTTGAATAGCTATTTTTCTTTCTTTTGCCTCTTAAACAGGAGCAAACTAGAAAGTGGAATTCCAGTCTTCAGATCCTGTGTTCTTTGTTTCTTTATAGACTCACTTGATTTTTTTCCCTCCTCACTATCTCAACTCTTGCTTTTATACAGATTACTCCCAGTGTGTTGTATATAATTATGTTCAATGACTTAGCTGTTGAGATCAAGATTTATTTAAAGGTCTTTAGGAAAAAAAAAGAGTTTGGTTATCTTTTATAACTCAACAGACTGAAAAATCTATAAATGTCTGCTGGGAGTCGTTCAGGAATTACACTTCCCGCTGATGATGTGAGAAGCAGGCTCAATATGTGACTCAGCTGCAATCAATGGAGCATTATGCTTCAAGGAAATGGGAAAGTCTCATACCAGTTTAGAATTTGTCACTAAATCTAGTCCAACTGTTTGTCCAGGAAGAAGTGCAGCTCCCTACTGTCAAAACCTGAGCTCGGCCTTTTTGCCTATTTCCTGAACAGAGCCATAATTAACAATGTTTGTTCTCAAGAAAAGCAGCATGATGCATGCCCTCAAATCAAGCCTGTGTGTGAGTGTGTGTGTGTGTGTGTGTGTGTGTGTGTGTGTGTGTGAAAGGTGAGAGTGAGATGATTGTGGTAGTAAGTGGGGAAAGGTGGGCTGTTGTAATTGGAGTCTAAGGGAAGAAAAAGGGATGGCTGGGCAGGTAGGTCCTTGGCTCTGGCTCTATCCTTCCCATTGGCTCCTCAAGGAGGAGTAGGGAAGGGAGGAAGTTTTAGACTTTTAGACTGTGCTCAGTCTTTTACAATCATCATTTACAAATTTCCTTTGACCTGTGTCTTTGACTCATACTTAAAGAGTGGAGTTCTGAAAATTTTATTGGAACCTCTGAGTACATGGGAGGTCCTTGATAAGAAGTCCCAAGAATTCTGATTCCTGATATTTTTTATATGGACTATTTAAAAAAAATTTTGGTTTTGTTCATTTTTATTCTAGAAGCTTGAAGATATTCTGTTTTCCTCCAGGGTTCTGAAATTTCTCTAAGATATGCCTTCATGTTGGCTTTCTTTAGAGTACTGTGCTCTGTACTCCACAGGCTGTTTCAATCTGCAAACTCTGGGGTATCATCCTGAATTATTTTGAGGGTTATTTCCTTCTCTCTGTTTTCTCTGTTCTCTTTTTCTGGACTCTGTATTTGGATGTTGGGCTTCCTGAGAAGGTCTTCTAGTTTTCTTACCTTTTCTGTCCTTTATTCCATTACTTTGTCCTTTTGTTCTATGTTATGGGAGACTCTCTTTCAACCTTTTTACTGTTTTCTTTTTTAAAATTTCTACCATCATATTTTAAATTTTCAAGCCTTCCTTTGTGTTCTCCAGATATTCCTTTTTATAAACACATCATTTTGGTTTTTTCTTTTCAGAGACAGGGTCTCACTCTGTTGCCCAGGCTGGAGTGCAGTAGCTTGATCATAGCTCACTGTAACCTCAAAATCCTGGGCTCAAGTGATCCTCCTGCCTCAGCCTCCTACACAGATAGGACTATAGGTATTTGCCACCATGCCAGGCTAATTTACTTTTTAGAGAAATGAGGTCTTACTAGTTGCCCAGGCTGGTCTCAAACCCAAGTGATCCTCCTGCCTCAGCCTCCCAATGTTCAGGGATTACAGGAGTGAGCCACCGTGTCTTGCCTACAAACACACCATTTTATCTCTTTCACTGATGTAATATCCTTCTCTCTGAGGATTTTGGTGATTTAAAAAAATATTTTCTTCTCCCTGGATAGTCTCTGTTTCCTCGAAGTTATCTTTGTCTGTTTGTTCGATTTGGTCTGAGGCGTTCCTCAGATGTGTGGTGATCTTTGGCCTTTGCTCATATTTAAGAATCAGGCATAGAAAACTGATTGGAAGCTCTGCTGAGAGGATGAACCGAGGCTTGTCAACTGTGGATTTCTCTGTACAGTGATCTAGCAGAACCAATCGGTTGGAAAATCCTTGTGTTGGAATTATAAAGTCTTTCTCTTGGGCTTGTCAGAATGCTCATAAGAAGGATCCTCTAGTTTCCTGGACAATACAGGCCTGGCTGCCAGTATTCTGGGAGCTGAGGGGAGAAGAGGGCTGGTGGTTTCAACATTCGGTATATAAACATTCACATAATCCTCCTGTTGTCCACCTGCATTCTCCTGTCCTCATTTGTGCCTGATGTTCCTTAGTACAGAGACCCCCAGATTTTTCTTCTCCAGAGAACGTTCCTCTTCACTCTGGGAAAAAGAGCCTCCAGTCTCCCACTAGGGTGGGAGAGACAAGCAAGCGGAGAGAATTCCTTGCTTTGCAGATTGGGGAAGGGCAACTGGGGATCTGACAGCTTCTTTTTGTTTTGTTTTTGGTTTTTGTTTATTTGTGGGTTTTTTTTTTTTTTTTTTGAGACAGGATCTCACTCTGTCACGTGGGTTAGAGTGCAGTGGCATCATCATAGCTCACTGCAACCTCAAACTCCTGGGATCAAGTGATCCTCCTGCCTCAGCTTCCCAAGTAGCTGGGACTACAGGCACGCACTACCATGCCCAGCTAAGTATTTTTAATTTTTTGTAGAGACAGGTTCGCACTCTTGCCCAGGCTGGTCTGTGAATTTCTGGGTTCAAGTGATGCTCCTGCCTTGGCCTCCCAAAGTGCTTGGATTACAGGTGTGAGCCACTGCCCCTGGCCTCCTGACAGCTTCTTAAAATAACTTTCAATTGATCCATTCTATGTCAACCCCTCCCTTTAGCCCCACTTCCAGAGGTGCCAATTCCTGGAGCTCTTTGAGTTTTTCAGTGTACCTCAGGTTGCTTCTCATCTTTCACCATCACTGGCTTAGGATTCAGTTTACTAGAGTCTGCTAAGCCAGTTTACCACATATTCAGCCATTTTCTAACTTCTAGAATTTAGTTATTATGTCCTCTCCTTTTCCCTTTTTTCCTGTGGATTTGTCTTAAAACACATTCCTTCCTGATTGTTTTAGTGAGATTTGAAGATAGAGTGAAGATTAATTCACACTTTCTATTTGTCATCTTCATTTAGGTGTCCTGGGACAAAACCTTGGATGCCCCACCCTGGTTAGGGCCCTCCTCTAGGAAACACAGGAGGGGAGAGGTCTGGGTCCCTGGAGAAACCTCTGAAGAAGGGAATCCTGTGAACCTAGAAAATTCAGTCTTTCCTCAGCCCAAGAGCATGGGGATTCCTGCAGTTCATTCAGTCCTCACTGTCTCCTGAGGCTCACTAAAGACTCTGTGGAGGAGGGTCCAGACTGCCAAAGATTCTTTGCTTGGTCAAATTTTAGTCAATCTCCTGAACCTTCTTGAAGCCCTATTCGTAAAATCCAGTTTTAGCAAAGAACTCGGCTAAATCAGTTTAGCGAGAGCCCCCTACACTTCATATCCGATCACCCTTAATCCCTGACCGGGTTCCTCACTCTCTGCCATCCCCCAGGTGATACCTTAACACCCTGGCAGTCTTTAGCAAGAATCCTGTTAGATTATTTTAGCCAAAATCCCCGCACCCCTACTATTTTCTCTTAGTAGTTTTCTATCCACTGACCCCCACCTTGCTCCTTGGTATTAATTCCCACTTGTCCATTGTGTATTTGGAGTTGAGCCCAATCTTTCTGCCCCACTGCAAAATCCCATTGTAATGGTCCCTACACCTATTGCTGACAGTCCTGAATAAAATCTTCCTTACTGTGCTTTTATTGACTATCACTGCATTATTTTTCTCTTTAAGAGGACCCTCCTTAGCGTCTTGTCTTTCATGATCCTGATCATTCTGAAGCCCCCCGCCTACACTGTACCTCCTCGTTAACCCCATTCAGCCTGAATGAGTCTCCTGGCCTTCTTTCTTGCTCTAGAAAAATAAAAACTCTTTACTGATAACTTCTCATTCATGAACTTTTAAAAACAAAATCAATTTCTTAGAAAATCTTAGAATGCTGGAGATGAAAAGAGCTTAGAGAACATCAAGTTTAATTCTGACATTTTGGAGTTGAATAACTGGTAGGTTCAGAGGGGTTAATTGGTTTGCTCAAGGTCACACAGCTGCTGAGCAGCAGAACTAACAATAGAACTGGAGCCTTCCAACCCTAGTCAGAAGCCTGTGCCTGACACCACCTGCCGTGTGGGCAGGCTGCCAGTCTGCATGGCTGAATCTCTTAAGGATCAGTAAAGTGGTTCATAAACCACCTTACAGCTAAGGCAGAGTTCACTCTAATTTTTATCACGTTGGTTATTATTACATATAATGTTAAATACCCAGCATGAGCAATCACATCGTGAGTTTTAAAATGAAAAACTCTTTGCAAATTAATGGAGAGAGAAGGTACTTTGCACTTAGGAAATTTGGTGGCAGCCTGGCTGTTCTTTGTGTTTGGAGAGGCTGCAGAAGGGTGATAAAGTGAAGGGGAAGAAGGGCAAACCAGGAAGCCACAGTGGACCACCTATTCCCCCAACACCTCCGCTGGGCCTAGCCCTTGTAACTCCCTCTTCACGGTAGATGCCCTCCTCCCCCTCTTGCCTTTTATTTGTATTTTCACAGTCAAATCTGAGCAACATACCCACAGGTAGATGGATTTTGGTGTATCAAGTGCAACCACCAGGATATTACTTTAAAAAAAACTCCCAGGCTGGGCGCAGTGGCTCACGCCTGTAATCCTAGCACTCTGGGAGGCCCGAGGCAGGCAGATCGTTTGAGCTCAGGAGTTCGAAACCAGCCTGAGCAAGAGCGAGACCCCCGCCTCTGCTAAAAATAGAAAGAAATTAATTGGACAACTAAAAATATATAGAAAAAATTAGCCGGGCATGGTGGCACATGCCTGTAGTCCCAGCTACTCGGGAGGCTGAGGCAGGAGGATCGCTTAAGCCCAGGAGTTTGAGGTTGCTGTGAGCTAGGATGACGCCACAGCACTCTATCCCGGGCAACACAGTGAGACTCTGTCTCAAAAAAAAAAAAAAACTCCCAGAGCAAGGATCAGGAGTCAAAATGGATCCCGACAGGGAAGATTAAGTTGTTTCTGTTTTGCATTTAAAAATTTTTTTAGTATTTTGTTCAATAAATGCTTGTTGAGCAGTAAGTCAAATCAGATCTGGTAAATAATCAGAGGTGGTGGACACTTGTTTTGGGCCACCCAACACATATTCCTTCTTTTCTTGGTAATAGTATCTAATATTTATCCCCAATGTTTCAGGGAAACCTGATGTTATCTCTCTTCTGCTTTAGAAATGAGATATTTGACACTTTGAATACACTATCCAAGAAAGCATACTAGAATTCAACAGAAGTGACAGGAAACAACAAAAGCAGAGGAGGAAAAGAAAGAGAGGCAGCCTGGCTGGCTGGGATCAGCTGGGAGCCAGAAGCGACTTCTCAATGTGCGGAAAGAGTAAGAGACTTTCAGCAGCCTGCATCCCCACCATGGAATCATGCAATCTTGGCCATGGGAGAATCCTTCAACCAAGCCCTGAAAATAACATAAGAGAGCTGCGAGGTTACCACGGGATAAAGCTGCTCCAGGAAGCTTGTGTGTGGGATCCCACTCCCTTTCCGAGACCTAAGTGGCTTTGTCATGGTGCCATTTTCAAACTTACCCTTTGGCAGACTGCATGCTGTCCTGGGGCCCAGTGGCATCAGGACTGAGGCATTAAGAAAACTCAGCTGTCACTGCTGGGGCTGGAGCACAAGCTGGGAGTACTCATGCAACCTGGGCTAAGAAGTAAGTGAGGCCTGGACTGCAGCTGCCAGTGCTGCTGGTAATCAATTGCTGCTGGGACAGAGACTGGGACGCAAGCAAGGTATGAGTTGCCAGTGGGACTTAGTCACCAGTTCGGTGGGGGTTCCTGTAGCCAGGACTGTGATGCAAGCTAGGCATGGGCTACAACTGCCAGGGATGGGGAATGAATCCCACCAGGACTGGGGCATGAGAGGGACACATATTCCCCAACTACTGGCCCAGGCTATGGTCACTGAGGCCAGTCCCACCCTCTCTAGTGGCAGGGCTTCAGCATGGCTGCTACCACCCCTTCCCTGATTACTCTGTCTGGGGCCTAGGATTGTCCTACCCCTACACACTATTATCTGATGTCTCCTCTCACCATTGGCGTGGGAGGACCTGAGCACAAGTCCACCCAGCCCAGCTTTGCCCTCCCGCAAAGGCAGAGCACACGGCCCAGAATCCTGGGTACTTTCCAACCCAATCTATGATCTTGGGCACCTGAGAACTCCTCTTGGGACCTGAGGTTGGGCCTAAACTCTTGGCCACTACCACATAAGCTGGCACCTACCTGCAAGAAGTACCTGAGGGCCTAGAGATTGGCCTGCCCAGCCCATCACAGCCACCCCTAACATCAACACACAACACTTGGGAGCCAGAGAATCATCCTGCCTTTGTTACTGCCATCGCCAACACTATGCTGGCTGCCCAGGGGCCCAAGAACCCACCCAGCCACCTGGTCCACTGCTGCTACTTCTGGCACCTGACCAAGCCCCCGGGAGGGCCGAGAATTGGCCTGCTGGTAACCGCCAACACAGGTACCAGTGTACACAGCCCTGGGGTACAAAGTTAAGCATGCTCAGCCCACTGCTGCCATCACTGGGGCCTGAAGACTGGCCCACATGGCATTCTAGATTCTAGCACAACTTCACCACAGCCTTCACTAATAACTGCACCCTAACCCACTGAGGAAATCACAGCTACCATGAATATGGATTACAGGTAAAGAAATCATATAGAGACTACACTGCTGAATGTATCCAGATTCAAAATCAAAGTGCTCTACACAACCAACATCATAGATACATCGTCAGGAAAAAACCCTCCCCTGTGAAAGGAAATTCAAAAATAAGAAGAAGCAATTGTTACACCAGATGTGCATATATCAACTTAAGGACACAGGAAACATGAAAAAGGAAGGAAATATGACACCTCCAAAGGAACACAATAATTCTCCAGCAATAGATCTAAACCAAGAAGAAACTTATGAAGTCCTAGATAAAGAATTCAAAATATTTATTTTATTTTATTTTTTATTTTTGAGACAGGGTCTTGCTCTGTTACCTTGTCTAGAGTACAGTGGCATCATCATAGTTCACTGCAACCTAGAATTCCTGGGCTCAAGTGATCCTCCTGCCTCAGCCTCCCAAGTAGGTGGGACTACAGGCATGTGCCACCATACCTGGCTAATTTTTCTATTTTTTTTTTTTTTGGTAGAGATGGAATCTCACTCTTACTCAGGCTGACCTTAAACTCCTGACCTCAAGCAATCCTTCCACCTCAGCCTCCCAAAGTGCTAGGATTACAGACATAAGCCACTGCACCTGGCCAAAATATTGATTTCAAACAAGCTCAGTGAGATACAAGACAATTCTGAAAAACAATACAAAGAAATCAGAAAAATAATTTAGGATATGAATGAGAAATTTACCACAGAGATAGATATTTTGAAAAACAACCAAGTAGAAATTCTGGAACTGAATAATTCATTGAAGTAAATACAAAGTACATTTGAAAGCTTCAACAATAGACTAGATTAGGTAGAAGAAATAATCTCAGAACTTGAAGACAAGTCTTTTGAATACTCCAGTCATACAAAAATGAAGGAAAAAGAAAAAAAAAAAAAGAATGAGCAAAGACTTTGTGGCATTTGAGACAACATAAAGTGACTAAATATTTGAATTATTAGTATCCCTGAGAGCAAAGAGATAGAGAAAAGATGAGAAAACCTATTAACGAAATAATAGATGAAAACTTCCCAAGTCTAGAAAGGGATTTAGACATTCAGATACAGGAGACTTAGCAATCCCCAGGCAGATAAAATGCAAAAACATCTTTTCCATGGTACATCATAATCAGGCTGCCTAAAATCAAAGAAAAAGAATGAATCCTAAATACAGCAAGAGAAAAGCATCTAGTCACCTATAAAGGAAACCGCACAGACTAACAGTGGCTTTCTCAGCAAACACCTTATAGGCAAGAAGAGAATGGGATGATATAGTCAAGGTGCTGAAAGAAAAAAAAAACCCTGTCAGCCAAGAATATTACATCCAGCAAAATCATTCTTCATAAATGGAGGAGAAATAAAGTTTTTCCCAGACAAACAAATGCTGAGGGAATTCATTATCACTAGACTGGCCCTACAAGAAATGCTCAAGGGAGTCCTAAACCTGTAAGTGAAAGGAAGATATTGACCATCATAAAAGCACACAAAAGTAGAAAACTAAATGATAAAGCAATAACATAAAGGAAGAAGAGAAAGGATTCAAATGTTACAACTACAGAAATCCACCAAACCACAAGGACAAACAATGAGAGAAGAAAGAAACAAAGGATACATAAGACAACCAGAAAACAATTAACAATCTGACAGGAACAAAGCCTCACATATTAATAATAACCTTGAGTGTAAATGGAGTAAATTCTCCACTTAGAAGATATAAAATGGCTGAATAAAATTTTAAAAACATGATTCAACTATGTGTTGCTTAAAAGAAACTCACTTTATCACTAAAGATACATATAGACTGAAAGTAAAAGAATGGAAAAAGATATTCCATGCAAATGGAAGCCAAAAGTGAGCTATACTTATATAAGATAAAACAGACTTTAAGTGGAGAACAGTAAAAACAAAAAAAACAAACAAAAAGAAGGTCATTATATAATGATAAAGAGATCAATCCAGCAAGAGAATATAATAATTCTAAATACATATGCACCCAACACTGAAGCACCCAGATTCGTAAAGCAAATATTACTAGATCTAAAGCAAGAGACACAAATTTGCAATACAATAGTAGTGGGGCAACTGCAACACACCACTCTCAGCATTAGATGGATCATGTAGACAGAAAATTAACAAAGAAACACTGGATTTAAACTGGACTTTAGATCAAATAGACCTAACAGACTTTTACAGAACATCGTACCCAACAACTGCAGAATATATAGTCTTTTTCATCAGCACATGGAATATTCTCCAGGATAGACATACGGTAGGCCACAAAAAAGTCTCAACAAATTTTTAAAAATGAATTCAGGCCAGGCATCGTAGCTCATGCCTGTAATCTCAGCACTTTGGGAGGCCAAGGTAGAAGGATCACTTGAGGCCAGGAGTTCGAGACCAGCCTGAGCAACATAGTGAGACCCTGTCTCTACAAAAAAAAAAAAAAGAACAATTAGCCAGGCATGGTGGCACAAGCCTGTGGTCCCAGCTACTGAGGAGGCTGAGGAAGAAGGATCACTTGGTCCCATGGGTTTAAGGTTGCAGTGAGTTATGATGCTGCCATTGCACTCTAGCCTAGACAACATGGCAAGACCTTGTCTCAAAAAAAAAAAAAAAATTGAAATCGTATCAAGTATCTTCTCAGATAACAATGGAATAAAACTGGAAATCAATACCAAGAAGAATTTTGGATAATATACAAATACTTGGAAACCAAACAACATGCTCCTGAATGACCATTGAGTCAACAAAGAAGTTAAGATGGGAATTTAAAAATTTCTTGAAACAAATGAAAATGAAAACACAACATACCAAAACCTGTGAGATACAACAAAAGCAGTGCTAAGAGAGAAGTTTATAGCAATAAATGCCTAAATCAAAAAAGTAGAAAGATCACAAATTAACAATCTAACAATGCAGCTAGATGAACTAGAGAAGCAAGAGCAAACCAAACCCAAAATTAGAAGAAAAGAAATAGTAAAGAGCAAAACTAAATGAGATAGAGACTAAAAAAAAAATACAAAGCATGAATGAAATGAAAAATTGGTTCTTTGAAAAGATAAAATCGATAAATGGCTAGCTAGACTAACCCCCTCCCCCCGCCAAAAAAAAGAGAGAGAAAAAGAGAAGACCTAAATAAACAAAATGGAAAATGAAAAAAGGAGATATTAGAACTAATAATGCAGAAATAGAAAAGGTCATCAGAGACTATTATGAACAATTGTACACTGACAAACTGAAAAACCTAAAGAAAATAAATAAATTTCTGGAAATATACAACCTATCAAAATGGAATCAGGAAGAAATAGAAAACCTGACTAGATCAATAATGAGTAGCAAGATGAAATCAGTAACAAAAAGTGTCCCAAATAAAGAAAACCCAGGACCAGATGGATTCACAGCCAAATTCTACCAAACATACAAAGAACTAATGTCTGTACTCCTGAAACTATTCCAAAAAATCAAAGATGAGGAAATTCTCCCTGACTCATTCTCTGAGGTCAGCATCATCCTGATACCAAAACCAGAAGGCCACAATAAAAAAAGAAAACTATAGGCCAACATCCCTGATGAACATAAATGTAAAAATCCTCGACAAAATACTAGCAAACCAAATCCCACAGCATATCAAAAAGATAATGTACCATGATCAAGTAGGATTTATACCAGGGGTAGAAGGATGGTTCAACATATGCAAATCAATAAAGCACATCCACAGAACAAAGGACAAGAGCCATATGATCATCTCAATAGATGTTGAAAAAGCATTTGATAAAATTCAATATCCCTTCATGATAAAAACTCTCAATAAACTAGGCATAGAAGAAGCATATCTCAATATAACAAAGGCCATATAAGGAAAAACCTGTAGCTAGCATCATACAGAATGGGGGGAAGATGAAAGCCTTTCCTCTAAGAAGTGGAAAAAGACAAGAGTGCCCACTTTTACCACATCTATCCAATACAGTACTGGAAGTCCTAGCCAGAGCAATCAGGCAAGAGAAAGAAATAAAAGGCATCCAAATTGGAAAAGAGGAAGTCCCATTGTCCCTCTTTGCTGATGATATGATCTTATATCTAGAAAAACCTAAAGACTCTACCAAAAAACTCCTTAGATTTAATAAATGAATTCAGTAAAATTGCAGGATACAAAATCAGCATACAAAAGTCAGTAGCATTTTTATGCACTAATAATGATCTAGCCAAGAAGGAAATTAAGAAGGC
>NW_012136080.1:13267174-13269177 GCF_000956105.1 Propithecus coquereli
TACTTGCATGTTTATTGTAGCACTGTTCACAGTAGCAAAGATATGGAATCAAAATAAATGTTCATCAACCAATGAATGGATAAAGAAAATGTGGGGTATACACACACTCACACACACACACACACACACACACACACACACACACACACACACAGAATACTGCCCAGTCATAAAAAAGAATGAAATCATGTCTTTTGCAGCAACATGGCTGGAATTGGAGGCCATTATCTTAAGTGAAACCCAGAAACAGCAAGTTAAATACAGTATAGGATTTTCCTATGTATGCTTTGAAATTCTTCGATTATTCTGTTACAAACTACTAATCTAAGCAAATAAGGAAACATCAGTACAGAATTTTCTTTCACTAAATGTTTGAGGGATTATTTTCTTATGATTTAGGTGCTAGCTAAAATAGTTGGAGAAAGAGCAGGTATTTCTTACATTTCTGATTGAAACTGCAGTGTAGACCCTTTCATTTTCTTTTTATTAATATAATCTTCAAATTTCTCATACTAGGCTCTGGTGAACTGATTCTTCTAGTCTCCTTGAAATACCCTTTCTCATGAAAGGAGACACAGAATGGTCCATCTCATCATTTACACTAAGGTTCTGCTTCATCACATCAAAGGAGCTGTGATAGAATTTTTACTTACAATTTCTTCTGGCATGTCTTTCTCTAGAAACTTTAACAGCTTCTGAATTTCACACTTTGGGTCCTCTTTCACGTCTTCATAAAATAGGTAAAGGATAAGACAATCTTTCTTTTCCCACCAGCTCTTCACATGGTCATACCAGGAACCAAAACACACCTTTCCAACCATGAATTTATCCAGGAACACCTCCCAGGTTCCAGGCTCTGGGAGCATTTTTGTCACCTAGTGGAAACAATAATAAGACACAGACACAACTTTAGCATTCTCTGCCATGTAGGTCATATTGCAGTCATTCTTTCAAAATGAAGAGGGGAGAAATTGAACAGGTAGGTATGTTTTCATTAATTGAGGATTCTGCATGTTTTTCAACTGCTCAATGCCACTTGTGATTCCAGGAATTATAAATTTTATGAAGGGCACTCAGTTGTATATTGCATCCAGTTTAAATTTCTCTGCACCGCATTGTTATAGATCAAATCCAATATTTCACTGATCCAGGTTGTTTCAGATTTGGGATAGGTGGAGATCAGATGGTATTATAAATGGAATTGTTTTCTTAATTTCTTTTTTGGATTGTTCATTGTTAGTGTATAGAAATGCAACTGATATTTGTGTGTGTTGGTTTTGTTTTTGTTTTTGTTTTAGAAACTGATGTTTATTTTCTGTCAACCTTATTCCATCTTATTTAAGAGTTTGTGGAAGAACAGCTTAAGACTACTCAGTGGTTGTTCCTGCCCATTCAGTGCCCTGAGCAGTGGGAGCTGCAGATCAGTCTTCCATGGCAGGCTGAGTGCTCCAGTCTTCAGTGGAGAATTGCTGAAGAGGCACAGAGGGCACCTCTACACCTTCAGACCCGTCTGCAACCTCGGGTTGAGCAGCAATAAACTCAGGAGCTGAAACGGTCCATTCTCCCTGAAATTCCTCCTTGGTCACAGCTTTCTCAGTCTCAGCCTGCTCTTCCTTTTCAATCTCTTCAGGATCCCTGTAGAAGCAGAGATCAGGCATGACCTCCCATGGGTGTTTATGGGAGATGGTTCCATGCCTGCGGAGAACTTCCTGGGCCAGCATCCACCACATCAGATCCACTGAGTGAGCTCCCTTGTTGTTCATGGGATGGTGATGTCCACATAAGGCAGAAGAGAATCTGTGTTAACCGGAACAATTGTAGGTAGGTTAACATAAGACACCTCTGTGAGAAGCTGGTGGTCAGCCCTGGGATTAGTAACTACCAGAAGATGCGGCTCCCAGAATGCTGCCTGGATCTGGTTCGTGAAGTTTCTGGGAATGAAGCGGCCAGCACTAGGAGTGGCTCCAGTGGCAGCAGCAAACTTCAGCACAGCTCACTGGTCA
>NW_012136080.1:13273312-13274966 GCF_000956105.1 Propithecus coquereli
GGTCTCCACCTAAACTTTTTCACTCATTTTACATATCTAGCCCTTAGAAAGATCTACTTTTTGGCCCCTGAAATCATAATAGCCTTCATCAATTAAGTGCTTTCTGGGTGCCTGGCATTGTCCTAAACCCTTTACATCTATTAATTCATTTAGTCCTCATAACAGCGTATCCAGTAGGTTATTATTAATATTATCCCCTTTTCAGAGAAGGGATCATTAGTATAGAGCTAGTAAATGGTGAATTAAGCAAATGTAGTAATAGAGTAGTAAGTGGTAATGGAAAAAGAATCGATGGGCAGAAAACAGCTGTGCTTACTGTTGGTGCCTCGATTTTATACATGATTTAAAGACTATGGAAAGTGCTTGAATTGAACTTTGTAACAGCAAGTTTCCTCCTTATTTCATGGTTTGTGGTTGTGCACCAGGTATTTGAGACTTCTGAATGAGGTGTTAGTGTGTGCCTTCCTGTGTGAGTATACAAACCAATTCTTAGTTGGTTAGCCCAGAGTGCTACCAGTACAGTTGACCCTTGAACAACATAGGGGTTAGGGCCACTGACCCTTGCACAGTCGAGAATCCACATGTAACTTTTGACTCTCCCAAACTACTTAACTACTAATAGTCTAGTGTTGACCAGAAGCCTTACCAATAACAGAAACAGTCGATTAACACATTATTTTGTATGTTGTATGTGTTATATATGTATTCTTACAAAAAAGTAAGCTAGAGAAAAAAATGTTATTAGGAAAATCATAAAGAGGAAATACATTTACAGTACCGTACTATATTTATCAATATCATAAGTTTATGTTGTCTGTTTATGAGACGAATTGTCTGTCTGAAATGGCAGCCAACCATAGCTGCAGACCTCAACCTATGGTACGTATCAATCAAACAATTCAACTTTCTCTTGCAATGCTGTGACTGTTCTCTGCTTCTTGGGAGCACTTCCACAGTCACTAGTGACACTTTGTGTGGATCTCCTGGTGCTATTCAAGGTTTATGGTATTGCACTAAACAGGATGAAAATTACGCAAGAACTTCAAGAGATCACTTTTTACTGCCATACGAAATTTACTGGAGAGAGGAACTTACATGGAGATGGCATTTTAAGTGGATACTCGCAACACATTAGCTCACCACAATAGCATCAGAGGCGGCTATGATATTGTTACAGTAGTACAGTATGTAGCCCAGTTAATTTTATGCAGTTTTGACTTAATACTGCATGATTATGTTTATTTACATTTCTTTTGACTATGAATGTTGCCATGCATGGTCTGTAAGTGTTTGCCTGCGTAAGTTTTGATAACTTTTAACTTTTTTTTTTTTTGAGACAGGGTCTGGCTCTGTTGCCTAGGATAGAGGTCAGTGGCCCAATCTTAGTCCACTGCAGCCTTGAACTCCTAGGCTCAAGCAATCCTCCCACTTCAGCCTCCCAAGTAGCTGGGACTACATGCATGTGCCACCACACCCAGCTAATTTTTCTTATTTTTTGTTGTAGAGATGGGGATTTTAACTTTTTATAATAGATGTGTATATATTTTATTGTTGTAAATGATAAAAGAGACTAGTACCTACATATATTTTATGCATTCATGACATACTTAACTTTTTCTTAATTTTTTCAATATTTCTAGGCTATGTGGTTCAT
>NW_012136080.1:13275016-13275931 GCF_000956105.1 Propithecus coquereli
CCATAAACATTCGGGTGCAGATGTCTTTATTATAGAATGTCTTGTGCTCTTTTGAGTAGATGCCTAATAGTGCTATTGCTGGATCAAATGGTATTTCTATTTTTAGCCCTTTGAAGTATCTCCAAATTCTTTTCCACAGAGATTGCACTAATTTTCAGTCCCACTAGCAGTGTAAGAGTGTTCCCATCTCTCCACATTCTCACCAGCATTTGTTGTTTTGCAATTTTTTGATAGAGGCCAATTTCACTTTGGTAGAGTCAGTATTGTTAAAATGTCCATACTACTTAAAGTGATCTACAGAATTAGTGAAATCCCTATCAAAGTGCCATCATCATTCTTTACAGATCTAGAAAAAATAATTCTATGCTTTATATGGAACAAGAGAAGGCCTCATATAGCCAAAGCAATCTTAAGTAAAAAGAACAAACTGGGAGGTATCAGTCTACCAGACTTCAAGCTGTACTACAAAGCTATAGTAATTAAAACAGCATGGTACTGGCACAAGAACAGAGACATAGACCTTTGGAACAGGACTGAGAATCCAGAGATGAAACCATTCACATACAATAATCTAATCTTTGACAAAACAGACAAAAATATACACTGGGGAAAAGAATCTCTTTTCAATAAATGGTGCTGGGAAAACTGGATAGCTACAAGCAAAAGATTGAAACTGGATCCCCATCTCTCACCTCTCACAAAAATCAATTCAAGATGTATAACAGACTTAAACCTAAGGCATAAAACCTTAAGAATTCTAGAAGAAGATGTTGGGAAGACCTTTTCAGACATTGGCCTAGGCAAAGGATTTTTGAAGAAGACCCCCAAAGCAATCACAGCAGAAACAAAAATAAATAAGTGGGATCTGATCAAATTAAAAAGCTTTTGCACAGACAAGGAAACTATCATTAGAGC
>NW_012136080.1:13280049-13288514 GCF_000956105.1 Propithecus coquereli
TATGGTTGCTTCCTACTCAGGAGTCATATAGCTGATGGTCACAAAGATTCTTAGCTTTCTTCATTGCTCCCATAGACAACATCACCCTTGTGAAACCTAAGGCTGATGATATTTGAGATATCTTCCAGACCCTGAATTCCCGTGGACCAACTGACTGAACCAGACCAGTGGCCCAAGGAACCAACTCCCCTGGTCTTGCAACCTGGGAACTGACTCAGCAAAAGAAGACAATTTCTGCTTATTGATCTATGAGTTCATCCCCAGCCAATCAGCAGTCTCAATTCCCTAGCCCTTTGCAAACAAAACTATCTTTAAAAACCCTTTCTCCCAAATTCTTGGAGAGTGGATTTGAGATTTTTCTCCTGCCTCCTGACATGGCACCTGCGATATTAAACTCTTTCTCCACTGTAACCCCCGCTGTCTCAGTGTATTGGTTTCTTCTTGAGCAGCAGGCAATGAACCTGGTTGGGCTGTAAAAATATCAGTCGAATGCTAGGGAAAGGTAGGGAGGTGGGAAGAAATCAGTATGTGAGAATAGATTCTTTGAAGTCAACAGAGAGGAAAAGAGAGACCACATCCTGGTCCTGGTAACATTGATTGCACCCCTAAATCCAACCATATTGGAAGTTATCTATCAATGGATTTTTCATTTATTAAGCCAAATACATTCCTTTTCTTAAATCAGTTTTAGTTTGAGTTTTTGACACTTGCAAGGAAAAGCCTTCAGTATTACAGCACAAAATAATTCCACTTATTACACACCAAAACGTCTAAAAACCCTCTTTCCTCCCTCTCTGAATCTCAGTGTCGCTCAGAATGGCAGCTATGCTAAATCCCTAGTCTCATGTTTTCAAAACCCCCAGAAACTTTCTGTCTTAAAGTCAGCTCATTCTAGGCTTTTTTTTATAATCTTGCTCCCATCCTCAAAACTTTTCTGCCTCTCTTCCTCACCCCCAAGCCACCCCACTTCTTTCCAGAGAAACATAAAATCTGGCTGAAGCTCTGTAGGTCACCCTAGCTTTCTGAGGCTTTTTTTGCTTCTGCACCTCTATCCCTTACCTAGATGAGCAAAATGAATGCCTGTCTGAACAGCAAATGATCCTTTCTCTTAGAAAGGGTGAAAGTCGGGAAATACATGTTAAGTGTTCTGGTCTCATTTGTATTCAGTACACATAATCTGTTTGCTTGGACATTAATTCTGTTTGCAAACAGCTACCAGCTATGCCTGGGGATCCCTTTGGGTAAGCTTTGCCAAGATATTGCCGCCTTGGGTTGTTGGTTTTTGAAGGGGGTGGGAGAGGAATCAAACTAGTCAAACCAGTTTGGTTGTTTTTACAAGCCTGAGAAATGGTCAAGTCCTGGATTCAGACCAAGCTGATATGGAGTGCTAGGGCCAATTTAATGATTATTACTCACTCTATGGCCCTTTCTTTTCCCTCTTTGGGAATATTCTCTGGGTTTTCTACAGGAACAGCCAGAGGCCCTCAATCTTGACAATTGCCTCATTCAGCAGTTTCCTCTTATGCACATTTATCAGACTCTGTGCCCAGGACTCTCTTAAGTGTCCTAAGAATATTGACTCATTCAAAAGCAGCCCAGCTGCAGTTGGCAGGGCACCAGCACTTGCTCCATAAAAATCTAGACTGTCTTTCTACATCAAGAGGTATCCAAAATTCTATTATGCTGGGCAGATGATCCGCAGCCTTTTTGTGAACACATTGGTTATAAGCAGTTCGAATTCCATTCTTGGGTCTACTCAAACTGTCTTTGTGTCGTGGTCCCATCCATGGCTGGACTTTGAAGTGTTTCCCCAGTTCTTGGGCTCCTAGCTTGGAGGAATCACAAGGCTTGGCCCATGCCAGGGAGAGAGATGACACTCAGCAAGTACGCATGAAGAATTCATTGTAAGGAAAGTTTAAGGGTGCAAAGAGAAAGTACATTTCCAAGTGGAGAAGACACTGTCTTCTATGTTTTTCCTTTTGTATTCTAGTAGTATATGTTGATGTAAAAGGTCAGTTATAATTAATTACTTAATGACTATATGTCATGGGTTTTGGGGTCTGGATTTTTCCAGGTATGGACATAACTTAAAGGTTATGTTCCAGACATTCCTTTCTCCTATATGTGTGATGGGAAAGTCATTGTTTATGGTGTTTTTCTATTTTCTGATTGGTGGTTACTGTTCCATGGTATAATTACCCCATTCTTTAAGACTGAAATAACTGTTTTCCCTGGTTATTTTTCTGTAACTATTTCCTTCTTATTGTTTTTCTTTAACTGTTGCCTCCTTCTTGTTTTTCTGCTTCTATCATTTCATTATCTCTTGCTTTTCTGTCCCTAACATTTGGCATCCTTGGGCTAGGGGGCTCAGTAGGGAGACCACCTAGCAAGACAGCTGCCTGGAACCCAGGGAACTGTTAAGATGGCTCCAGGAGACATCTCCCCTTTTAAAAGCCCCATGTTTCTTTTACATACTTTTTTTTTCTCATGAATCTTGCCAGCCACAATGGACTAAAAATCTATTATAGCGTCCTGGAAAGGTAGGAAAAGGTAGTTGAGGAAAGTGTAATGAAGGAACTATTTAAAAAGGTGTGGACAGGGTTAAAGGAAACCTCTGAGAGCCATTACCAGCCCCAGGCCTGAAGAGTTAAGGGCAGCTAATGGTAAGGAACCAGAGAAAACTGTAGAAGAGGGTCAGAGGACTGGAGTAATGGTTTTCAGATGAAGAACGTAGCCACTGTTAACAGGGGGCCTTGCTGGGGGTGGAGGGGAAAGTCCCTAATAACATCCTGCCCTCTAATCTCCTGCAGGTGCCTCAGACTTGCCAAACTGAAAGCCAGATTACAATTGATGAAGTCCATAAAGGTCAGCCCTGAGTCAGAGAGCACAGTGGAGAGTGGATTTGAAGGAACAGAGGAAAAACCAGCAGACACCTCCTGTCTTTTCTCACAGCTAGCATCTTGGTTCAGGCCTCACCTTTTCTTGCTTGGCCTAGGGTCATGGCCTTCCTGCCTGTGCCCTTGACCCATCTAATGCATTGCTTTGATGACCAGGTCATTTCCAAGAGATTACATTCATTCGGCCTGGTATTGGGGTATGTAGACCCAAGTAGAGGAACAAGTTCTGCAGTGTCCAGACCTTTCCCTAAGAGACCTCACGAGTAAAATGTCGGGTGGACTCGGGGATATCCGAAGACCTTTCCAGACCACGATTTACGGATGCTGGGAACATTTTTAAATATCAAAGAACCGGCTAGCGACTTTTAAACGCAAGCAGTTGGGTGGAAATGGACCGAGACTGCCTCCCTGCCCCCTTTCAGAGGACTATGTCGCCCAGGCTGACAAGCGATTGCTTCACACAGGCTCCCTCCTAGAACGTGTAGGCTACAGGCGCCTGGGGCAGGCAGTTTCCCGTGGCTAAGAACTTCCCACCGCGCAGGGAGAGGAAGTCCCTCAGTCCAGGCGCAAACCCTGAGCGCCCCCCGCGGTCTTAGACTCCCACACCGGCTGGGTCAGCACGGTGGGGCGGGGTGGGAAGGGGGAGCGGGGGGCGCAGGCGCAGTGGCCGCGCCGGCGGCCGCCTCTCCCTCCCGGTCCCTCTCAGCAGCGGCGGTCGCGGTTTTGCAGGCCGTGCGCTCAGCGGCCTCAGCTGGCTCCGAGGCTGTACTAGGCGCGCGGAACACCGCAGTCCCAGCTGGAGTACCGGGCGCGCCTTCCTCGCCGCCACACGCAGGTAAACGGGCCCCGGGAGTCGGTCGGCAGCGGCGGACTGGGACCTTGACGCTGCCTGCCGGATCGCCCCACGGGGAAGGAGTGGGAGCGGACCCCGAAACCCACCACCTGTTTTTAGCCACGACACCTAAGGGGCAGAGCCCCTCTTTTTGGGTGAGGGCTGGGCTGGGGGCGAAGCGCCTCGACCCCTTTGCAAACCTTCGCTGGGGCACTGCACAACGCCTGAAAGGCCGCGAAGCCCCCAGTTCTCTGCGCTGCCCTCCTGGAGAACCTGGAGGCCGGGATGCTAGGGTCAGCATCAGCTATGGTCCCCGCTTCCCACATCCTGCCACCGTCGCAGGTATGGGCCCTCCCCCAGCGTCCATGATAAAAGCCAGTGGCTATTGCTTTCCTCTTGCCCAGGAGCCACTCAGGGAAGGGTGGGTGAGTTCCTGTGGCGTCATGGGATCAGTTTCAAATACAACTTTTTAAAAATGCTGTATAGTTTTAGAAATATGGCCAAGAACTTGTATTTCTCATTACTCTCTTAGTCCATGACTCTTGAACGCCAGTCTATATGGGTTGAGATTTTCGCGGTAAATCGACGGTTTGTAGAAATCTTCGCGCAAGGAGAGACGAGGGCAAGGGTTAGTGGAGGAAGGACTCGGCTGCCGGCGAGTGGGGCGGCGGAGGCTCAGGGCAGCTCCTCTCAGCCTCCGCCAGCCCCGGGGAGGAAAACACGACTCTTTTCTTACAGTCCTCTGGGCGCTGTAGAATTTCCACCCCACGTGCGCCCATTTGGCCTCATTTGGGAGGAGAGGAGAGGGAGGAAGGGCTGCGCAGACTGGCAGGAAGGAGACTTGTGCTGAAAGAATCAGAGTGACAATTGAGGGCTCCGAGAGAGTTAACGCGCTGGGCGGAGTGGGCTGGGGGCGGCTCCGGAGGGGCGATCTCCGCGGGCTATTCCGCGGGAAAGGACTTTGATCAGGGTTGCCCGTGTCCCTGGTGCTGAAGTGCCTCACGCGCCCTTGTCAACTGATTCCTGGGCCATGGCCTGCCCTGCCCTGCCCTTCTGTTCTGCACTTTCTCCAGAAATAGGCCATCTCCGAGGCAGGTAGCCAGAGTGGAGCCCGGTGAACACTGAATCCCTTTGCACACGGGTTGATGCTGGTTTTTGAAGATAACATGAAGGCAAATGTGGCTCGCCTTGGAGGTGCAGATAAAGCATATGCATTAACAGGTTTACCTACGTGAAAGTATACACCTTGAGCATAAACACGAACTCTCATGTATGCTATGTAAAATACAGGCATGTGTATATGTACATAAACATAATGCACATGTAAATACTCTCATCCTTTTTCAAAGCCATCATGAACTCTGAGTCACACATTTTCCAGAGCTTTTTGTAATCCATCTTTATTTTTTGACACCTCTAGTGTTTCTGAACTCTGTGGAACCATAAATTTTCATAATCATCTGTTCCAAAGGCACAGAGCCTGTGGATTGAAGTGTTTGGTATTTGGCTGAGCAATTAAGTATAATATTTATACTCATTTAGATTCCAGAACAAAGCTAGTTTAGAAAGATATAAAATTGATATTGATACCAAAAAGTTCCTAAAGGAAGGCGAAGCAAAAAGAATTAAGGTAAATTTTAATACAGAACAATATCTAGATAATCTTATAGAAATTTATAATCTGAAGAAAATATGACTAAGATGTATCAAAATGCTGGCAATTTCAAATATATTGGTGGTATATGGTTTGTGAAGTTCTTAAAGATTACATTTGTATTTTTCAAAACATCGATATGCTTTTTTTGTCAAGAAATGTATGCTCATTTTAAGAAATTTACATAGTGGAGAAATGCATAAAACCATAGAAAGCCATTGTAAATGGGTTTTCTTTTAGATGAACACATATATTTTAAATGGACCAATGTTCTGTGGGTTGCATCATTATTAAGGGTTGCATAATATTGCTATATGTGGGTTTTTGCATAATTTATTTAAATAATCCCATAATGAACGTTTATGTCCCTTTTTTGCTGTTATAGACAATTCTGCAAATACAACATCTTTTTAAAAATTATTTTACTGTGATAAGGTCACTTAACATGAGATCTACCCTCTTAAATGTTTAAGTATATAATACGTTATTATTGACTATAGGTGCAATGTTGTATAATGGATCTCTAGATCTTACTCATCTTGCTTAACTGAAACTTTATGCCTATTGATTAGTAACTCCCCATTTCCCCCTGCCCTCCAGCCCTGGCAACCGCCATTCCACTCTTTGATTCTATGACTTTGATTAGTTTAGATACCTTATATAAGTGGAATCATGCAATATTTGTCTTTCTGTGACTGGCTTATTTCACTTAGCATGTCACAAGATTCATCCATGTTGTCACATATTACAGAATTTCCTTCTTTTTAAAGGCTGAATAGTATTCAATTGTATGTATATACCACATTTTCTTTATCCATTCATCTGTCAAGAACATTTGTTTCCAATGCAAATAACATTTTTAAACAAACATTTGTGTACTTGTTGATTACATTCTTACAACAAATTCCTAGAAGTAAAATTAATGGTTTAAGAGTGCAAAAGCAAACTGTGCTACTACCATATTATATCATTCCCTGGCATCCCATGGCTCAGGATTTGTGCTTGGGACAAACTGTAAATGATGGAAAATTTCAATACAGAAATAGGTAAAAGCCAGATACAACTACTGGATTTATATATACATATATATATATAAGTTTTGTAAATCAAAAATAATCAGTCTAAATTTCCTAGGCTTGGACTTGATTTCTTAACATTAGGGTATCACATACTCCAATGGTAGAAAATGACTCCAACTAAATATTCCTGATGTTATAGTGCTTTATCAAGAGGATGAACATAAAAAAATTAGTACTTACTACCACTGCTGCATGAATATAATGCTCTGGAATTAACAGAAAGCATAATACATAAATATAAATTAGTGGAACTTAATCATAATCATGTGCCATATAAGCTTACCTAATAATTATTTTTCTGTTTCTTAACTGATGTCTTTCAATAAATAAGACTACTGTTTTTTTTTAAAAGAAGCTGACAGTTCAAAGGGTAGGTACTTTTTATTTTTCAATACATTAATTTGTTAATTTGTTTATTTACTTTCTCCTCCCTTGTCTGTCTTATTCTTTATCGTGTTCTCAGCATCTACGACAGTGCCACATCTATGGGTATTCAATAAATATTTATTGGAAGAACACTATTTTCAGATTGTGCTAAAGAAAATGTGTACTATATATACCACTGTACACACTGAATTAAAGTGTCAGTATGCCCCACACTCGAAGATTAGACTTTCTCAATCTTTTAAAAGTATTTTCCTATTGAACAAGCGAAAACAACATTTTTTCATATATTGGCCATGTTTATTTCTTATTTTGTAAATTGCTAGCTTATATCCTTATTTTTCCATTGACGTACTTATATTTTTTATTTATTTGTAATAGCTCTTTGTATACTAAGGATAATGTTAAATAAATTGCAATTTTTTCTTTTTTTATTTTTTAACTTTGTGGTATTTTTATATTGTGTAGAAAATTTCAAATTTTATGTAGTCAAATATATCTTTTTTCCTTTATAATTTCTGGCATGTATATTAGTCTTATACCCCTCTATAATAAAAGATAATTTGGGCCAGGTATAGTAGCTCATACCTGTAATCCTAGCACTTTGGGAGGCCAAGGCAGGAGGATCATTTTGAGACTCTGTCTCAAAAAAAAAAAAAAAAATCTACTATGTTTCATGATTTTATAAAAAAGATTACATTTTAAATTCTAGGTTTATATTCCTGTTTTTCTTTTTAGTTATATTTAATTTATTATTAGACATAAAATTCTATTGGAGATTGTTTCAGAAGAAATGATTATTTATTTTCAACCCACATATACAGAGGCATATACTCTATGGAGTAACATGTTACTCAGTTTGAACGCTTTAGTGTGATGTGTTTAGTTTCTAACTCCTTAATGGAAATATTTTACCTAAAATGCTAGTATTTTAATATTTATTAGCCTGTAGTATTTTTAAACTATTAGTATGCAATCTTTTTTAAAAGGATCTATTCTTTATTTTTTGTAGCTGAAAGAAAATCTGGCAAATCCACTATTTAGCCAGATTAGGAATTTATGTCATTGAGGTTGGGAAAAAGGAGCCACTCACCCATAAGAATGTGTAGACATCAAGTTGGTCAAATGCCTTAAAAAAAAAACAAAAACCAAACACTATATTTTGGCATCCATTATGGATCCAAATATCTTTCTCCCAAGCAAAATGGTTATTGGGGTATTGATGAACTATTCTGCATATTATTTTCTTCCAGGGGTTTAAAAATATTTTAGAATAACCCAATGGGAATATTTGATTGTTTTTATGGAATATTTTTAAAAATATAGCTGATTAGAGAAAGTAAAAACAACATCAGAATAGAAAATAAAAGTACCCTAGTACACCATTTTCCACCACAGATATTAATTTTGAATAAATACTTCCCAGATTATTAAATGCATCAATAATTATACATTTCATTGATTCTAAGATGCTATCAATTGTAAGATACACTTTAACTTTAGAAATGTGAAAAAATGTTCATCTTAAATTAGATGTGTCATAAACAAGATCATGTTATATATTTTTTCTGTTATTTTTCACGAGATGTGAATATCTTCTCATCTGAACATTATTGTAA